>NC_044564.1:21509927-21813335 GCF_007565055.1 Rhinopithecus roxellana
CTCTGACCTCAGCCTCCAGAGTAGTTACGACTACAGGCATGGACCACAGTGCTTGGCTAATTTTTCATTTTTTGTAGAGATGGAGTCTCACTATGGTCCCTAGGCTGGTCTCAAACTCCTGGCCCCAAGTGATCTTTTCACCTTGGCCTCCCAAAGGCTGAAATTACAGGCATAAGCCATGGCACCCAGCCTGGTAAAATAATTTCAAAGTGAAAATTTAGAACTTTACTTATAAACCAATTATAGGCCAGGAACAGTGGCTCATTTCTGTAATCCCAGCACTTTGGGAGACTGATGTGGGAGGATCACTTCAGGCCAAGAGTTTGAGACCAGTGTGGCTAACAGCGAGACCCCACCTCTACTTAAAAAGAAAAAGAAAAAAAGGTGGTCGGGCCTGGTGGCTCATGCCTGTAATCCCAGCACTTTGGGAGGCCAAGGTAGGCAGATCACGAGGTCAGGAGATCGAGGCCATCCGGGCTAACACATGAAACCCTGTCTCTACTAAAAATACAAAAAATTAGGCGGATGTGGTGGCAAGCACCTGTACTCCCAGCTACTTGGGAGGCTGAGGCAGGAGAATCGCTTGAACCCAGGAGGTGGAGGTTGCATTGAGCCGAGATTACGCCACTGCACTCCAGTCTGGCGAAAAGAGCAAAACTCTGTCTCAAAAAAAAAACAAAAAACCCAATTATACAAAGTCCATCATAAACAACAAATACTTAATAGAGCAAATTGTTTAAAACCACCAAAACCAATCCTAATTCACCTTAGTCAACTACATTAAATTCCTTCTACTTACAATCAATGCCCTGTTATCCAGTTCTAAATCTCATGGAATGCTCTTGGGGAAATTTCCTTTTCCTCTTCTCCCAAGATGTTGATAGCATCCAGCATATGTCAGATACACAAATAATCATCCTTAGGTCTGATGTTGTAGTAAGACAATACTTTTTTTCTATAATTCCAAGAAAGGCAAAATACTTATAACTTAAATACACATAAATCTAACTATGTAGAGAACGTGTATAGTTAAAACTACAAAAATCTGATAATGGAAGCTAAAGGAGTTCTAAATAAACAAAGAGATATACCATGTTCATGGATTGGAAGACTCAATACAGTGGAGTCAACTATCCCTACAGTAGTCTATAGACTGAACACAACTGTAATAAAAATCCTATCAGAAATTATTATAAGTATAGACAAGGTGATTCTAGAATTTATATGAAGGGGGAAAGGAATTAGAACAGCAAAAGTTATTTTGTAAAAAATAACCAAAGTTGGCCAGGTGTGGTGGCTCACACCTGTAATTCCAGCACTTTGGGAGGCCAAGGTTGGCAGATCACCTGAGGTCAGGAGTTCGAGACTAGCCTGGCCAACATGGTGAAACCCCCTCTCTACTAAAAATATAAAAATAAGCCGAGCATGGTGGTGGGCGCCTGTAATCCCAGCTACTTGGGAGGCTGAGATAGGAGAATTGCTTGAACCCAGGAGACGGAGGTTGCAGTGAGCCAACACGGTGCCACTGCACTCTAGCCTGGGCAACAGAGTGACACTTGGGGTCTCAAAAACAGAACAAAAACAAAAGTTTAAGAAATCTCACTACTTATTTTAAGACTTACTATAAAACTATAGCAATCAAGACCATATGGCCTTAGCAAATAGGACATATACATACATCAGTGCAACAAAATAGAGCCCAGGAATCAATCCATGTAAATATGGCCAATTGACCTTTGACAAAGATGCAAAATCAATTCAGTTCAGAATGGAAAGTCTTTTCGACAAATGGTGTTAGAACAACTGGTCAACCATACATAAAGAAAAAAAAATGAACCTTGATCTAAACCTCATATTATACAAAGTTTAACTCAAAATAGATAACAGATTTAAATATAAAAGTAGAAACATCTGAAAGAATACACAGGAGAAAATCTTCTGGCTGGCCATGGTGGCTCATGCCTGTAATACTAGCACTTGAGGCCAAGGTGGGCAGATCACTTGAGTCCAGGAGTTCAAGACCAGCCTGGGCAACAAAACAAAACCTCATTTCTATAAAAAATAGAAAAGTCAGACAAGCATGGTGGCACGTGCCTATCGTCGCAACAACTAGGAGGCTGAGGTGGTAGGATCACTTGAGCCTGGGAGGTGGAGGTTGCAGTGAGCCCAGATTGCACCACTACACTCCAGCCTGTGGGACAGAATGAGACCCTGTCTCAAAAAACAAAAACAAAAAACTTTGTGATCTGGGGTTGGGTAAAGACTTCAAATTTATAAGTTAGACTTCATTAAATTTAAAAATTTCTGCTTTGCCTGAGAACTGTCAAGAAAATATGAAGACAAACTATAGACTGGAAAAAAATATTCTGAAATCACATACCCAACTGAAGACTTATATCCAAAATACAGACAGAACTATCAACAGCCAATAAGAAGAAAATTAACACTCTCATTAAAAATTAGGAAGGGATGTTAGTATTTCACCAAAGAAGAAAGAAGGATAAGTGCATACATGAAAGGATATTCAACATTATTAGCCATTAGAAAATGCAAACTAAAACTACAATAAGATAGATAGTATACGTCTATTAGAATGACTAATATAAAGCTAGCAAATAGAGATTAATAGAAATAAAAAGCAGAAAACAATAAAACATCTATGATTCCTGACATAACAAGAGCAAATAGTTTAGAATATTTCACTCCAAACTTTTCTTTTTTTTTTTTTTTGAGACAGAGTCTTGCTCTGTCGCTGAGGTTGGAGTGCAGGGATGTGATTTTGGTTCACTGCAACCTCCACCTCCCGAGTTCAAGTGATTCTCTGACTTGTGATTCTCCCACTTCAGACTCTCCCACCTCAGCCTCCCAAGTAGCAGGGATTATAGATGTGCGCCACCACACCTGGCTAATTTTTGTATTTTTAGTAGAGACAGGGTTTCAACATGTTGGCCAGGCTGGTCTTGAACTCCTGACCTTAAGTGATCTGCCTGCCTTGGCCTCCCAAAGTGCTGGGATTACAGGTGTGAGCCACCACACAGGACCCACTGCAAACTTTTTTTTTTGGATCTACCAAATTTTATATATGCCTGCAATTTTTTTCTATTGGCTTATTAAAAAAAAAAAAAAAAAAAAAGAGGCGTATGTGAAATCCAGCCAGTATTGGCAGCTCAGGTGGTATTTGCCAAGCACTATATAGGTCTCTGATCAACTCATTTATGGAAAAGTTGTGAGACGATCAAGTTTTGGATTGTTAAGAACAGGGAAAGAGTTGCAATTACAAAGACCTGTGAAGAGCTGTTTTAAATCAGTGGACATTGTTATCTATACCATTAAAAGACCCTTCCACTGTGCCAGATTCTTGTAAGAATAAAGTTCTTGGCTGGACACATTGGCTTATGCCTGTAATCCCAGCACTCCGGGCGGCTGAGGCAGGCAGATCACTTGAGGTTAGGAGTTTGAGACCAGGGTGGACAACATGGCGAAACCCCATCTGTACTAAAAATACAAAAAGCAGCTGAGTGTGGTAGTGCGTGCCTGTAGTCCCAGGTACTTGGGAGGCTGAGGCAGGAGAATCGCTTGAACCCAGGAGGCGGAAGTTGCAGTGAGCTGAGATCGCACCACTGCACTCCAGCCCCACTGCACTCCAGTCTGGCAACAGAGTGATACTCTGTCTCAAATAAGCATCCCTAAACCAGTAGCAGTGGGTAGCAAGGGTGATGAGAGGGTGAGAGAGAAGGCTTTGAGACCCTGTAGCTTACTTCAGAATTTTTTCCTGCTACATTAGAACTGGTTTCTGTCTAAAATATAATGGGCTAAAAAAAAGTAAAAGTTTAGACTAACACTGGATGAAATAATTTAAAAATTGAGCCATGTCTTCCATGATTACAGAGAGAATTATTTTTATGTTCTATAAAAGGCCAATTAGCTCATAATATTTATTATATAATTTGCTTGAGTTTCTTGAACTTCTGAAAGTAGTTTAGTATTGCTTTTTTTTATCAAGCAAATGATTAGTAGAATGCCTTACAACAAATGAAGATCATGCTTACTATGAAACTGAAATCCTGCATAATTATCTTTTTACTCTCTTTTTAAAACAAATGAAACAATACAATAAAAATACGAATAAAGGCAAAACTAATTGCGTTTTTCAGCCCTCTTTTCTTTTCTTTTCTTTTTTTTTTTTTTGAGACAGAGTCTCGCTCTGTCACCCGGGCTGGAGTGCTGTGGCCGGATCTCAGCTCACTGCAAGCTCCGCTGCCCGGGTTCACGCCATTCTCTTGCCTCAGCCTCCTGGGTAGCTGGGACTACAGGCGCTGCCACGTTGCCCGGCTAGTTTTTTTTTTGGAGTTTTTAGTAGAGACGGGGTTTCACCGTGTTAGTCAGGATGGTCTCGATCTCCTGACCTCGTGATCCGCCCGTCTCGGCCTCCCAAAGTGCTGGGATTACAGGCTTGAGCCACCGCGCCCGGCCCCAGCCCTCTTTTCTAATCTATTCCCAGTCTGATGAGGAAAATCAATGTTAAGAGCCTGGTATGTATTCTTTTATCCCATTTATCATTGTTTATATATGTGTATATATATACACACACAAGCATATACATGTAGATTATACAGAGCTCATTTTTTTTAACTGAAATATAATCATTCTACAGGCATTTGTAAGTTTTCAAGATGAACTGTGTGTACCTTTTAGATGGCATGCCTAACTATTTTAACTAGTAGACAACTGAAGAAAACAGCTGTTTTTCAAGATGTATAACTGCTTATTGGGTTCGACCAGATCATACATAGGATTAGTACAAGATCATACATAGAATTGATTAGTACAACAAGATTAAACATAGAATTGATTAGTATGCTGGCAAACAGATCTCTATAAGTAAGTCTTTAAATAGTTTTAGAGGTTAAAAAGCTTTCCCAGTTGTGCACATTGCTTCACTGCTGTGTAATTTGACAGAAACTTTCAAAACCAAATCAGAAAGCTGTCTGGAATGTATACTTTTTTTTTTTTTTTTTAAGAGATCGGGTCTTGCTATGTTGCCCAGGTTGGACTTGAACTCCTTTGCTCAAGTGATCTTCCTGCCTCATCCTCCCACGTACTGGGACTATAGGCAACTCCCACTACATCCAGGGATCTATAAAGGTCAGCAGCACTGACCTTATTCTGTAAGATTTAGTGAATCTTTTAGCCTTAGGGTTGTTAACGAGGATCTTATTTTCACTCTCAATTCATAACTCAGATAATTATGTCCCAGAATTTGTTCATATTAGTGGATTTAATAGTAAAATTCAAGTCTACATGGACTTTTATACCTAGATTTAGTTTTAAAAAGGTGTGGCACATAATAAGTTTGAAATTTAACAAATTCTTAGTGGCCTTCTGCTTTATATATCAGAGACTTGTGTCTTCCCAAATGTGATTGGACTGAAGAGTAAGTCAGTCCATTTCTCAGTGCTGTAAGATTCTCAGAGAAAAACTGAAGTTTATTTATCCTTTAATGTTGACAGCTTATAAAGTTTATAAAGACAGGCTAGAAGGAGACAATCTTTCTCTTCCTTTGATGAAAGGTAAGGGTCTGAAGAATGGGAATTATCTCTATTTTCTACACATTTACTCTTACATTTTATATAAAGACAAGATAAGCTTGTTAGTAAGCTGCTGAGTCCACTGAAAGTGACTAATACTAGACAAGGAGGTATGTACTATAGGGAGAGTAGAAAAGATTGGAGGAATTTTCAGGTTACTCAGAAATGACTAGAAAGGAAACCATTTAGTACAATTTAAAATAAGAACTGGTTTCTCCTTCAAACTTTAAATGTACTAAGTTATACACTATTAGTCCCTTTTCACATTACTATAAAGAATTACCTAACACTGGGGCAATTTATGACGAAAAGAGGTTTAACTGACTCAAGTTCCACAGGCTTAACAGGAAGCATGACTGAGGAGGCCTCAGGAAACTTATACAATCATGGTGGAAGTTGAAGGGGAAGCAAGCACCTTCTTCACGTTGGCAGGAGAGAAAGAGAGCAAATGAGGGGCAGGGTGCCATACACTTTTAAACCATCAAATCTCATGAGAACTTTTATTGTTGCAGGAACAGCATGGGAGAAATCTGCCCCCATGATCCAATCACCTCCCACCAGGTCCCTCCCTCAACATTGGGAATTACAATTCAACTTGAGATTCGAGTGGGGACATGGAGCCAAACTGTATCATATGCCTTCAAGTTTAAAATGTAGACCATAATTATTTACATAAGGCCACATACATTTGCAACCAGGAAAATTTCAGATATTCATTTATTAGGTGGCTTGGTAACAGTTCCAATAAATTATTAATTCCTGATTTGGGGATTTACTCCCTGAACAATGAACACATATGCAATTTTCACTAACATTATCATGAGTTTTGTGTACATCAAGAGGATAGGAGACCTTCAAGTATAGAAATCTACTTAACTTTCTTGAAGTAGTCTGATCTCTCAGTTAAATAAACATTTGGTAAGCCTATACAACAATTGTGTAAGACAGTCAATCAATTGCAGCCTGCCCTCTTGCTCCAATATTACCTATAAATAACATTAAAATGTTGAGAAAAGTGGGTGGAACAAAGTACATATATGTAACCAAAGTCTCATTTTCCTCTTTATTTCCAAAGGTAGTGTAATGCACACTGTCAGCAGAACTACATATTTATCTGAAGGTACATATCAATCTATCACAATAATATAATTCTAGCGTTTTAGTTTTTTCAGAGATGAGTTTTTATTTTCAAAATTATCCCCTTCATTCCTTCCTCCCATTGTGATTTTATACATCCAAGTTACTTTGTTGGGGAGGGGCATTTTAATTTGTAATTATTTATTCTTATTTAGGCATTCTCATTTTCATTAAGTAGATCTGAATATATCAGTGGTTTCTTTTAACTTCAGGTAAGTTTAGCAGGGAAATTAGTTTGTTCATGATTATTTGCTACCTGAATCTTAATTTTATCATTTCTTTAAAAAAATGTTTTTTTTTTGTAGATATAGGGTCTCACTATATTGCTTAGGCTGTTCTCAAACTCCTGGTCTCAGGCAATCCTTCTGATTTGGCCTCCCAAAGGGCTGGGTTGTGGTTACTGGAATGAGTCACTGAGCCCAGTCCTCTATGTTATTTCTTAAAACTGCACGTGAATCTATAATTATCTCAAAATAAAAAGATACACTCACTTGGCTCCCTTCTTAGGTCTATGTCACACTTTCTACATTTTCTAGGTACACATTATCTGCAAGTCACTAAGTTTAGAGTCTTCTAAGACTCTTTCATTTATCACCACCCTGATGTACTTTCACATTACACTTTACATTGTTCTTAACACACCCACCTTTCCTATTATACTCTGAGTTCCTCAAGGGCAGGGATCATGTCTTATTCATCTTTTTTTTCCCCTAGTACTTGGAATACTGTCTGGCATGTAAGAGGCAACCAGCAAATTTTTGCTCAATGAACAAAGGTAGAAAGTTTATTTGGGTGGTAGAACACTGGAGATGTTTTTGAATAAAGGTAGAACTGCCATTACACAAAATATTTGAATTAAGCAAGTCTTTAAATTCAAATCTTGGCTTAGTTATTCAGCTCAATAATATGTTTCAGCCATTCTTATTTCTGGCCAGTCATATCTGAGTAAGACTGTGGAAAGGATAAGGGGAGGAAATTGTATGAATACTACTCAGTGCTCCTTGGAACAGACTAAAAATAAAATAAATACCTGTTTCTTAAATAACTACCTTTACAAAAATAATGCTCTAGTAACTGTCCATTCTGGATTCAACAGGTATGAAATGATTTGTACTAGATGCTTTAAATTTCCTGCTGGAAATCTCCAAGTTTAATAAAAATTTAAATAAAAGACATTAGTTTTCAATTTTACATATGTATTTATTGAAGAAACATCATTGAGCACTCACGTGTATGTTAAAGACTACACAGTTTATACTGAGTTCTCCTTAAACTTTTGCACTGTGAAAAATATTGTAGTATATGGCTGATATGGGAGCATTTTTCTAGCATCAAAAAAGTAAAAAGGCCAGGTGTGATAGATGGCTCACGCCTGTAACCCCAGCACTTTGGGAGGCCAAGGCGGGCGGATCACCTGAGGTCAGGAGTTTGGCATCAGCCTGGCCAACATGGTGAAAATCCACCTCTACTAAAAATTCCAAAAATTAGCTGCGTGTGGTGGCTCATGCCTGTAATCTCAGCTACTTGGGAGGCTGAGGCAGGAGAATTGCTCGAATCTGGGAGGCAGAGGTTGCAGTGAGCTGAGATCACACCTCTGCACTCCAGCCTGGGCGGCAGAGTGAGACTGTTTCAAAAATAAACATAAAAATAAAAATAAATAAAGGAATAAAATGAAATATGTTCTATGAATTATTTTCTCCCACTGTATTAAAAAATCAGACTTTAAAAGTTAAAAACACTGAGCAGGGAATTTGAGAAAAAAAATTGCTGAGTAAAGGGAGAAAATTTAGGAGGTTTGGATTTTGATTATATCTGACACTAACTCACTCATGCTTCAATAAAAAAGGGTGGCAATCTGAAAAATTAATAAAGATTGCTGAAGCTGCAATGGTCTCTTGTGAGCAGTAAAGCTCTATGGTATCACAGAATTGGCTCTGTGTCTGAAAATCAACATGCTATACTGCTTTCTTGATCCCCGGGGGTTTTTTAAAGTGCTGAAAACCTAAGGTAAAATTTATTTTTGTTTGGAAAATATTTTTCTTCATGTGTTTTATAATATATTGATTAAAAAAAATTTTTTTTTTTTTTAAAGAGAGAATCTTACTCTGTCACCCAGGCTGGAGTGCAGTGATGTGATCATAGCTCACTGCAGCCTTGACCTCCTGGGCTCAAGCAATCCTCCCACCTCAGCCTTCCGAGTAGCTGGGACTACAGGTATGTGCCACCCTGTCTGCCTAATTTTTAAATCTTTTTTGGTAAAGAGTGGAAGTCTCACTATGTTGCCCCAATGTCATGAGTGTTATATTAAAGTTGCTTATTAGAGCTATAATATCTGCATATTTAAGAAAGAAAGTTGAGAGATCCTCTGAGCAGGAGATAAACTGATGATTCCTAGATTGCCAATATGTAAGCTTTCTCCACAAATATTCATAAAGTACAGCATCGTTTTAGCTTTTAGACCTTGGGCAAAACTTATTAACCTTGTAGTGTCTCAGTTTTTAGTTTGTAAAACAGGAGTAATAAATAGTACTTACACTTCATATCCTGCTTGTGAGGATTAAATCTACTGAACACCTACTATATGCTAAGGACATAGTGGTGAATGAAGCACTCCTCCAGCACAGTAAACACACAATTATGTATGGCTGTCGTTATCTTGGAAATGTCAGAGATAGCTCACAGACTCTGTGTGCAAGCTAAATGTATACAGACATTTAAAAATTCTCTGTATATTTAAAAATTGTTGGCAAGTGAGGAGAGAAACTATAGCAGATTCAGAAACGGGATTCTTTCCACACTCCAGGTTCTTTCTTCTGAAAGGGACTAATGATGCAGGTTGACTTTGGTAGGCCTTGAGCCATCTTTTTATCCTTCACCTCATAAAACTCTGGGATTTCAACCAAATACTTTTACAGAAGTAGTTAATCAATGAGGAATTTCCAACAGATTTTAGGAGAGAGCTTTTCATTACAGAAAGGATTTGAATACGACTCGACAATTTTCACTACAAATTCTCTTTGCATACATGTATCTGGTAATCTGGCCAAACAGAGGTTTAGGTGTGTGACTATGGGAATACATAAAGTAAAAGGGCAAGTTTCTTTCCTTTTGTTTTTTTGGAAACTGTCTCACTCTGTTGCCCAGGCTGGAGTGCAGTGGTGCGATCTCAGTTCACTGAAACTTGGGCATCCTGGGTTCTAGCAATTCTCATGCCTCAGCCTTCCCAGTAGCTGGAATTACAGGTGTGCACCACCACACTCAACTAACTTTTGTATTTTTAGTAGGGACGGGGTTTTGCCATGTTGGCCAGGCTGGCCTCAAACTTGTGGCCTCAAGTGATCTGCCTACCTCGGCCTCCCAAAGTGCTGGGTAACAGGCATGAGCCACCGCACCCAGCCTTGGAAGTTTCTCGATATTGTCAATTTATAAAAAGTTAGAACATCTATAGTTATTCAGGGTTTCAGAAATCCTCCGTGAATGAGCAGAAAGTCCAGTAGGTGGGAAGATGAAAATGACAAAGAAAGGTAGAGGGTATAAGCCTTAAATAAGCCAAAGATATCTATATAAAAAGGGTTGAGTAATGACTTAAAAGCAGCCATAGCATGTGAGAAAGAGGCTGATATCATCTCTTAATTCAGGATCATGGAAGATGAGCAGCAAGCATTTGATAGGGTTGCAGAGGAAACAAATTTTCTGTGGAGGCCCAGGTTTCAAGACAGACCTGAAGTATGTACAGTTCAAATTGTACATGCTTTAGAGGCCAGAATGACTCGGCTTCCATGTGAATTCTCATGAAGTTTCTGGGGTGGTGGAAGGACTATGAGCTTTGCCACAAGGAGTCAGTAGAGCCCAGGCTTGACTGGGCTGCGAGGGAATCCTATACCAGGTAGGTAGGCTACAAAGACCAGCGTCCAGAACCTTCACCATGTAATTACAACAAAAATAGTCGATAATGGTAGATTTGGGAAAACGAGTACTGCCTTATCTGAAGCTGGTCACAGCCTAACCCTATTTTATTTTATTTTTTGAGATGGGCTCTCACTATGTTGCCCAGACTGGTTTTTGTTGTTGTTGTTGTTTGTTTGTTTGTTTTAGACAGAGCCTTACTCTGTTGCCAGGCTAGAGTGCAGTAGCATGATCTCGGCTCACTGCAACCTCTGCCTCCCGGGTTGAAGTGATTCTCCTGCTTCAGCCTCCCAAGTAGCTGGGACTACAGGCGTGTACCACCACACTCAGCTAATTTTTGTATTTTTAGTAAAGACAGGGTTTCACACCATGTTGGCCAGGATGGTCTCGATCTCTTGACCTCGTGATCCACCTGGCTCGGCCTCCCAAAGTGCTAAGATTACAAGTGTGAGCCACCAGGTTTTAAACTCCTGGGATCAAGAGATCCTCCTGCCTTAGCCTCCTGAGTAGCTGACATTACAGAAGCATACCACGATTTTAACCCTATTTAAAAAAACTCACATTCATTGCGATTATTAATTCTCATTTTAGATAATTTAACATATATTAGGGGCCAAAATTAAGTCAAGAGGAATGGCCTATGTAATTAACAGTCACATGATTATATAACCTTTTACAAGAAATTTTTAACTGTTCTGTAGTACCGTTTTTTATTTTTAAAAAATTGCCTATGATAATGTCTTACTCCCTTCTTTACCACAGGCAAATAAGACCGTATTTGTTAGAGCTCTTTGGAAGAAAACAGTAAAAAAAAACCAGATGCTATTAAAGATAACTGCCAAACTAGAAAATCTTGCCAAGAAAATTATAATTGATAACTTAATGCAGACAACAACATAATGCTAGGACAATTCAGGATTTATCATTTTTAAGCCTTGGTAAACACTGAAAAATAAGATTAAAGTACTTTGGAATGAAATGACAACTTCTATCTCTATAGCCTTGAGAATACAGTATTCAAATTAATTAACCAAATACCACTTTATTAATAACCAAAGAAATACAAATTAAAACAATAAAATATCATTTTTTGGTCTGATTAACCAAAAATTTTAAAGACTGATAATACTTAATGTTGATGAGTGCGGTGCTCATTTCTCTTAACATTGCTGGCAGGTAGATACATTGGTACAATCTTTTAGAAGAGCAATTTGACAATACTTACCCAGACATAAGTGTACATGTCTTTTAATTTCACAATTCCATTGATAAAATATGACTTGACAAAACATTATTAAATGCACCACTGTTTGTTTAAAAAATGGGTAACAATTTAAGTATAAATTTGCTGGTGGAATTACAATAAATAATTGTCACATTATTTACATGAGAAATACATATATATATCAAACAGTCACACTCTAATCTCTTTTAATCTGAAATTCATTTCAACAGAAAGCCATACTAATTTACTGAGCAAAAGATTATAGGTGTATTTCAGACATGCATTAAAAAGGGCTGTAAAAAAAAGACTATAGGTATATTTCAATATAAATAAAATTAGAAAAATGTTTCTGCTTTCGTATCATGACTTTGGGGAAGTACATATTAAAGTACTTTTATTATTTTAAAAAACAGATTAGTAATGCTTTAAAAAACAGAATGAGATATACCCTTTTCATAAATACGCCTTAAATGAATTAGAATTACCACTTAGGTATGAGGATGAAAAATGACTTTGTACTGATTAGCTGTTAATATAAAATAAACATATGTTACTATGTCATAAGAAATGCAATTAAGATCTAAAATGAAATACTCTTAATGAGACACTCATTAGGAGTTAGGGTAAACTGAATGTAGAAAGCCACATATTCCACATCAAAGCTGATTTACTTATTTCAATAGCCCTCTGGTCTTTGAAATTGTGACTGAACTTCATATACATTTACAACAATACAATGCAAATGGTGTCCAAAACAGCATTTTTAATATGCTGCAATTTAAAGTAATGGCTGCCTTGTCCTTCTTTCCTTAGACTATTAGAACAGCAAAATCATTAATAAGAAGAATCAGGCCAGGTGCAATAGCTCACGCCTGTAATCTCAACACTTTGGGAGGCTGAGGTGGGTGGATCACCTGAGGTCAGGAGTTCGAGACCAGCCTGACCATGTGAAACCCTGCCGTCTATTAAAAATACAAAAATTAGCCGGGCATGGTGGCGGGTGCCTGTAATCCCAGCTACTTGGGAGGCTGAGGCAGGAGAATCACTTGAACCTGGGAGGCAGAGGTTACAGTGAGCCAAGATCATGCTACTGCACTCCAGCCAGGGTGACAGAGTGAGACCCTGTCTGGAAAAAAAAAAAAAAAAAAAAAAGGCTGGGCGCAGTGGCTCAGGCCTGTAATCCCAGCACTTTGGGAGGCCGAGGTGGGTCTGTCACGAGGTCAGGAGATCGAGACCATCCTGGCCAACGTGGTGAAACCCCGTCTCTACTAAAAATACAAAAATAGCCAGTCATGGTGGCCTGTGCCTGTAATCCCAGCTACTCGGGAGGCTGAGGCAGGAGAATCGCTTGAACTCAGGAGTTGGAGGTTGCGGTGAGCTGAGATCACGCCACTGCACTCCACAGCCTGGGCCAAAGAGTGAGACTCCATCACAAAACAATAAATAAATAAATAAATAAGTAAAATAAAAATAAAAAAAGAAGATCAGAATAGGCTTCCTATAAACATTTCTATATAACTGCTAATTGTGCATACATTTTCATTTAAATACGCATAAATAGGCCAGATGCGATGGCTCACGCCTGCAATCCCAGCACTTTGGGAGGCTGAGGTGGGCAGATCACCTGAGGTCGAGAGTTCAAGACTAGCCTGGCCAACATGGTGAAAACCCGGTCTCTACTAAGAATACAAAAATTAGCCAGGCGTGTTGGCATGCGCCTGTAGTCCCAGCTACTTGGGAGGCTGAGGTAGGAGGATCGCTGGAACCTGGGAGGCAGAGGTTGCAATGAGCCAAGACTGTACCACTGCACTCCAGCCTGGGTGACAGAGTGAGATTACATCTTAATAAATAAATAAATAAATAAATATGAATAAATACACACATTTTACATGTTATTTATTACCTCTTTAAATTCAGCCTTTATTTAGCAAGCACATAAAGAAAAAGGGCTAGAATGGGCTTAAAATATTTGTTAATGCTATCTCTTAATGCTCTCTCCTGATTCAGTAGGCTCCTTACACTGATATTTAGAGCACTGCTTTATATACATGTTCAGTGATAAAAGGGACATGACTATCAATCTATATAGCACAGAGTAAACATTCTTTTAGGTATGCTGACTGATAGCTATAAACTTGCACATTAATTACAAACTTGCACACTCCCTCCAAAGCCTGACAAATTAGTTATATGCAGGATACTCACATCTGTATAGTGGCCGAGCATATGACATCGGTCACATTGTTTATCCCAGGAATGTCTGAAAAGACATGAGTGGTCCAACATCTTAGGCACAGGACAGTATTCACAAAGCGGGGCTGGACAGGAATACAGGAGGTGTCCGCTCCTGGAGCATAGGAAGCAGCGACGAACTTTCTATGTGGCAAAAAAATCATTAAAATCTCTTCAGTCTCAAAAGGTAGATTAGTATTTCTTTTTCAATATAATCCCATAAAAAATTATTTCTAATTTGAGATCCCAATAAAGGTAGAATCTTGAGCACAATTGTTAAATCAAACACAATGTCCAAAACACTGTATGCATACTGTTTGCCAAAAAGGCTTAGTCTGTACATACTAGCAGCTGGCATTTATTCCTTACGCCTCTTATTATAGGAATATTGACAAAATGAAAGGTATGTAAGAGGGAAAGTAGAATGAGGAGCATATCTAGAAGCTAAGTCATAGGAGGAACAGATACAGAAGCTGTTTTGCCTGGAGAAGCAAAAACAAAAAAGGAACATGAGAGCTGTCTGAACTGTTTGAAAAACAGTCATTTGGAAGAGGTAGGAGGAACTGAAGAAATGTTAAGAGCTAATTATCTGGTGAGGAAATGTCTAAGATCTTCAGTTCTGTGTTGTTCCAAAGGTTGATGTACCTGCTTAACACAACTTACATTAATAAACATTTACAAATGCCCCAAATTATAATTTTCTAACAATAAAAATTATCTCACAGTGAAATAAGCTGTCTTATGAAGCAGAAGGTTTGGAAGTGAAAGGGGTCTCAGGAATCATCTGATTCAATCTCTTCATTTTATAGACAAGAAAACGAGAAGCATAGAGGGTTAAATGATTTGCCCAACTAGTAATGAGAAGTTAAAATTGATTCCACATTTTTCTGACTCCAAATTTATTATTATTTCTCCTACACTAGGCTGTAAGCTACATGAAATTTAACACACATCCTATAAAAAGATTTGAATTCTAAGGTTATAGGGTTTCACCCTTGAGATTTTTTTTTTTGAGACAGAGTCTTGCTTTGTCACCCAGGCTGGAGTGCAGTGGTACGATCTCTGCTCACCGCAAGGTCCATCTCCCGGGTTCACACCATTCTCCTGTCTCAGTCTCCCAAGTAGCTGGGACTACAGACACCCGCCATCACGCCCGGCTAATTTTTTATATATTTTTAGTAGAGACAGGGTTTCACCATGTTAGCCAGGATGGTCTCGATCTCCTGAACTCATGATCCACCCGCTTTGGCCTCCCAAAGTGCTGGGATTACAGGCGTGAGCCACTGTGCCCGGCCTCACCCTTGAGATTTTGAGTTTACAAATGTGGAAAGAAGCAAGGCTTATTTCACGTACTCGTGGTAAGGGGCAGTTCTTTGATAAATGGCCACGTTTGTCACAATTTCTACAGATAATGTTTTTGTTGGCTGAATAGTATCGCTGGGTCCATCTTCCAGGTGTTCGGTTATTAGCTATCTGGGCCTAAGCAGAAAAAAAAAAAATCAAGAATTAAAAAAATTGTTTCACTGCTAAATAAAAGCCATCTACTACTCTTGTTAAAGACAACTATAAATGAATAAAGATACATCAAGCTTCAAGTCAGTTCCATTACCTTGATAAAGAAAGAGAATTATTAGTTACATCTGTTCAACTTAGAACCTAGCCACAGGGGAACTTCATGATCTCTCTTGTTCTCTTAAAAAGAGTCAGGTCGGGCGTGGTGGCTCACGCCTGTAATCCCAGCACTTTGGGAGGTCAAGGCGGGCGGATCACCTGCGGCCGGGAGTTTGAGACCAGCCTGACCAACACGGAGAAACCCCATCTCTACTAAAAATACAAAACTAGCCGGGCTTGGTGGCGCAAGCCTGTAATCCCAGCTACTTGGGAGGCTGAGGCAGGAGAATCACTTGTGCCTGGGAGGCGGAGGATGTGGTGAGCCGAGATTGTGCCATTGCACTCCAGCCTGGGCAACAAGAGCGAAATTCCATCTCAAAAAAAAAAAAAGAGGTAGAAAACCATAAAAGGAGGTGCCATAAAAGTAACTCTACTGCTTTTTGTCTGCCCCTCCCGCCTGCTGAGTCTTTTATACTTCTCCATGTGATTTTTTTTTTTTTTTTTTAACCTTTCTCTACTTATGTTTCAGATCTAGCAGGGGTACTGACATGCATCACTTAGACATTGTGGCAGCATTCAGTCAAAGCCACTGCTGACTTCTTTTCTTTCTTTTTTTTTTTGAGACAGTTTCATTCTTTTGACCAGGCTGGACTGAAGTGGCGCAATCTTGACTCACTGCAACCTCCGCCTCCCCGGGTTCAAGCGATTCTCCTGCCTCAGCCTCCCGAGTAGCTGGGACTACAGGCACCCACCACCACACCTGGCTAATTTTTGTATTTTCAGTAGAGATGGAGTTTCACCATGTTGCCCCAGTCTGGTTTAGAACTCCTGACCTCAGGTGATCCACCCACCTCAGCCTCCCGAAGTGTTGGGATTACAGGCGTAAGCCACCATGCCCGGCCAGCCACTGCTGATTTCTATAACTGAATGTACACCATGTTTTTCTGAATGAGAGGCCTGCTTAAATTTGAGTTAGGGAATGGTGTTTTTATGACTTTGTCTTTTGTGAAGTTAGTACAGCTACCAAATATATCCCTTCTTTTGAACAGCACAGGGTTACTGCCTACAAGACTGGGTGATAATTTCTATAAAGGAATGAGGTAATTTCTTTCCACTGGAGTCCTTTTAAGATCCATTCTGCCTACAGAGTGACCCAATTCTAACTGTCCCATATTCTAATCTAAATCTAGGATCTTGTAAGAGAATACCAACAATGCATATCATATGGAGTATCTAAAGAGGAACTGTAAATCCTAATCATGCTTTAGCTTGTTTGGTAGAATTCCACCTTTAAAAAAGTTTTCATCTTTTATTTGTTATTTAGCTGAACTGGCCAAGTGGACCATAATACAATCTAGCTATCTCCCAAAACCAAGTTATAAAATTATTCTCTTTTTGTAGCATCTGCCACAATTAAGGCTAATAATTGACAAAAACACCTGCCACATCCTAAAAATAGACTAACCATTTCCTTACACTGAACAAGCAGTTATTTCCGGTGTTGATCTTTTTAGTGGTACCAGGCCATATGGGCTGAGAGGACTCACCACAGGAGAGAAGAAACAGAAAGGGAAAGGGGACCGGATGATTACAGCTATTAACTCACTTACAAAACTCAAGGCTGAACCAAGTTTCTGAAGAGTTAAATCACTCATATGCTAAAATCAAATGTGTTCTTATAAGCCACTTAAATTTATTAATGTTCCAAAAGTTATCATAATAAACTATGAGGCAAAGGAAATTATTATTCTGAATTTTAAAAATAATTTGATTTTACCTCAATGTCTTTGTCACTGATGAACCAGTTTATACCATCTTCTCCTACAAAACAAATAAAATATTACTCAATCATGGCACTTTTAGAGGACTTACAGATTGACAATAGATTACACAATTTATGAGTACTCAAATTGGACCCCAAAAGTATAGTGAGAAATGTTGAATACCTGAAATTCTTATTTTGGCTTTGTTATTAGTTATGTGGCCCTGGACAAATACTTAACCTCTCTGAGTCTCAGTTTTCTGACCTGTGAAATGGGATAATAGTATTTGCCCTGTCTGCCTAAAAAGTCCTGTGAGAATAAAATAAGGTATGTGAAAATACATTGAAAAGCATCAGACTATATACAAATACCAAAAAAAAAAAAAAAAAAAAGAAAAAAAAATCAGTGAAGGGCCCAAAAATCCAACAGCAGATACAGAATGAAATCTTAACTTATTTTATCTGACTAAAGCAGAGCTTTACTGAGGCAGTTGTTACAACTCTCCCATACCTCCAGGAGGACCCACAGGAGGGAGATGACTGACACTGGGCACTGAGACATAACAAAAAAGTTGTGTAAATGAGATCCTTCTGTCCTTTGACTCCCTAAACTACCCCTTTTGTTAAGTTGGTATATAGCCCCTTACTTCTGGTTTTGTTTCTTTTTATGGAGACATGGTCTTGCTCTGTCACCAAGACTGGAGTACAGTGGTACCATCTCGGCTCACTGCAACCTCTGCCTCCCAGGCTTAAGCAATCCTGCCGCCTCGGCCTCCTGAGTAGCTGGGACTACAGGAACGTGCCACCATGCTAGGCTAATTTTTGTAATTTTTTCGGTAGAGACAGGGTTTTACCATGTCAACGAGGCTGGTCTCGAACTCCTGAGCTCAAGCGATCCAACCCCTTCAGCCTTCCAAAGTGCTGGCATCTGTGGTGTGCCACAGCAAGAGGCATAACCCCTTACTTCTATAACCCTCTAAACTCTTCTTTAGAGTTACTGATATTGAGTGCTCCAGAAAGTGTGAATAAACCTTGTCTTTTCTCCAGTTAACCTGTCCAGTATCAGTTAACTTGTAGGCCCCCAATTTGAACTCAGTTTAGTAGAGGAAAAGTTTTTTGACCAAATATGAGTATTAACTGTGTCCACTAGCTTTGCATTCTAAGTGACTTTCATTATAACAGTAAAAAAATTAGACTCTGAATAATATCTCACTAATAGGGTTAGGTTCTTAGCACTGTATTTTATAACATCAAAAACAGCAAAATAAAGGGAAAAAAAGGAGGCCAAATATCCAGAAACCACTGACCTTGTGGGGGAAATAATTCCCCACATTTTTTTGTGTCAGCTGTTTTCTTTTCTTTCCACTGTCCTTTCACAAACGTGCAAATGGCTGCTATTCCTTTGGTCCACCCATGGCCAAGGGGGAAGG
The DNA here is from genome assembly GCF_007565055.1 of Rhinopithecus roxellana. Lineage (NCBI taxonomy): Eukaryota > Metazoa > Chordata > Mammalia > Primates > Cercopithecidae > Rhinopithecus > Rhinopithecus roxellana. The sequence continues at coordinate 21,528,819 of NC_044564.1, forward strand.
GACCTATGACTAATGCAGAAGCTAAAGTGTTGACAAAAGGACTGAAAGATCTTTTTCTCCCTTTAAAGCTAAGATTTCCTCTGTCCTCCTACCTTACTACTTTCCTCTATCTCAAAAACACAAATCAAGCTTGACTTGTTTCTTTGAAAGGCTTTTGAAGAGACACGAAGTAATCTACATTTTCCCAGGCCTACCAGGAGTAAGTGTCTAGAGACATATTTTTAAATAAAAAACTTTTCTAAGAAAACCATGAGGCTGCTTTAGAAAAAGACCAATCCATAGGTATGCAGAGATGCTGTGCTGATGATTATTTTGTTTGTAAAATTTGGAGGCTGTATCCATGTACTGAGAGTGGAGAATACATTAAATAGCAGCAGCTTCTATTCCTTCATCAACCATCCACACTATTATTCTTTCATTCAAAGGATCCATGTATGGAGTATGCTTTGCTATAATTTTCAGAGCTGCTTTTTGTATCTCAATGTCTTTCATCATTAAAATTCAAAATGACCACTTGAAATTATGTTAACTATAAGACTGACTTAAAATTGTTCTTAAAAAATGAAATATAAGACCAATGAAATGCAAAATGGCAACTGTTACCACTCTCCAAATTTACATGTAAACAGAAAACAGTGAAAAAGGAAGGTTTGAGAGAGGAAGATTGACTCCATTCAGATTGCTTTAACATTTCTGTGGAATTCAATAATATTCTTATATACCATTGTCCCTCAGAATATATGAGGGATTGGTTCCAAGACTACGCTGGTAGAATCAAATCCTTGCACAAATCCCGTCAGCCCTGTGGAACCTGCACATATAAAAAGTTGGCCCTCTGTATATGTGGGTTTCACAGCCTATGAAAACTGTATTTTCAATCCATTTTTGGTTGAGAAAAAGTTGCTTATAGGCAGACCTATGCAGTTCAAACCCATGTTGTTCAAGGGTTAACTGCACTAACTCCTCAAAAAGTTATATCATATTCATATTCTTACTATAGAAAATTCATCAACAAGTATACAAATTAAGTTTCAACAATAGATAAAAGCAGTATTTCTCAAGTGGTATATGAAGCAAAGACATCACCAGGAACATATAAGGTAATTCTTGTCCCTGCCATGGCTCCAAGTTTCCAGTTTTGATTTGAACCCAGTAATGACAGCGGCTTCCTGCCCTTGATCTTTACCTATTCCGTTTGTCTAAACTCAAAATCTCACCCCAAGGAAAGCTTTGTCCAGGGCAACTCCTCAGAACTTCCACAAACAGCAAATTCTTCAACTTGTTAAATTCTGGGTATGGTACTTGATAGAAAACTGGCTTCTAGAGTTAACTCTGCCACTAATTTGCTGTGTGGTGTTGGGCAGGATACTTAAGATTTCTGGGTTGGTATGACAATGGGTTAGAATAAATGGCATCCATGGTGGCACCTTCTAGTACTAAATTTCTGATTCTAATTTTCTCTCATTACTGGAATCATATACATTGTCACGTAGTGTAATTTACCTAAATTAAATCTTCCAGACCTTTGCAACTCGCACAAGGTAATTCGCCTTAAAGAGGACTTTCCATGGGGCCCAGGAACACTCATCTTCCATGTGTCCACCACCCAATGCCATAGAATGTTAAATGGGACTGCCCTAAAGTGTAAAATTAAGACTGTCCTAAGAATGTCTGTCATCAACTCATAGCTGCTTTATAGGGTTGTTCTTGTTGATAACTGGGATTATGATTCTATTCAAATTTCAGAGCTGTGATCAAAGCAGTAGCTGATAATTCTTTCTTCGTATGAAATCAACTCTGTTTAACAAACATCTGTTGGAAAATCTATAATGAGCAAGGTGCTAGAGAGTAAAGAAAGATGAAAAAAGCTTATAGCCTTAGTAAAGTACAAGGTGACAAATGAAAGGAGAAAGAAGGAGTAAGAGAAGGCCAAACAAATGTTATGGTAAATTTAGAAGAATGGATAATATCTCAATTTTAGGGAGAGAAGGAAAAAAATTACAGAAGGCAGAGCTGTAAAAGAAACTAATGAAGTGCAATTTACACGTAATAAAATGTACCTATGTAAAAATACAGTAGGATTCAATTTGACAAATGTATACACCTGGGTAGTCACTATGAAAATCAAACGTAGAACATTTCCATCATCCCAAAATGCTACTTTGTGCACATGTGCAGACAATCCCCACCTAAGGCAACCACTGATTTGCCTTCTCTCAGGATAGATTCGTTTTGCCCGTTCCAGGACCTCACATAAATGAAATTATACATTATGTACTATTTTGTGTCTGTCTTATTTCCTCCTGAATATTTTTGAGATTCATCCCTGTTATTGGGTATTAGCAATTTGTTCATTTTTTTTATTACCAAGCAGTATTTCATTGTATGGATATAACAATTTGTTTAGCTATTCATCTGGTGATGATACTGATACGGTTTGAATATATGTCCCGGCCGAATCTCATATTGAATTGTAATCCCCAAAGTTGGAGGTTGGGCCTGGTCAGAGGTGACTAGGTCATGGGGGTGGATCCATAACCTACAGTCTTATTTTTTTACACTTTCCCCCCATCTGTGGAACTATTCTGCTATCTTTATTACACATACATACAATTACTGCATGTTAATTATGAGAAACATCTTTATATGTGCATGGTGATCCAGAGTCTATAAATTGCTTTAAATATACATTTAGTCTTCAGAGCAACCCTGTCCATTATGCTGATACTAATGTTCACTTTTTTATGTGTGTGCTTTCCAACATAGGGCAAGAAAGGGCAACTTGTATTTTGTGGGAGATGCAGTGGTAATTTAGCTATTTACTGATATGACTGCATTCACATTTCAAATGTTCTGGGGAAGAATATGGGCTAGATTTCTGAAAGATAGAAGCTAGTTCACCCCATGCTTTAGTTATACTTATTCTGCTTACATTTGGCTGTGTTAGAAGAGCTGAAGATCATCATTCCTTTACTAAGAGAGTAGTTACAGATAATTACAGAGCTGGTTATCATGACCTTTAGGGACAATCTGACAGAAGGTAGTAGCTAGGAAAATGTATTTCCAAAGATCACCAAAGATTATTGAGACAGAGGGCTCAGTTCAGCATATCTAGCTGGTTATCTACAATGCAGGTGCCAGAGACTAAGAATCATTTCCTCAGCCTAATTTCCATATAGCTCCTTCCTATAAGGAAGCCATAGAGGCCTTACATTTTCCAGATATCCTAATTTGTTACATCTAAAATGGTAAAACTCATTATTATATTTCACCAAAAGGTAGGTATGATTCAGCATATAATGAACAACAATATTCCACAAATCAGTGGTGAATTTGCCACTAATGGTGATTTAAGAATGTACCTTAAAGAGTGAAAAGTTTCCATTTAACAGTGTCAAGTTAATTTTCAATAAATATTTACTGAATCTCTCTCATGTAAAAGACATTTTGGAGACAGAAAGATGTCTTAGACATGGTGCTTGCCCTCAAAGAATTTACCATACAGTAGAATAGTATGTGCTATTTAATGCTACCTAAAAAGCATTACTGTGTTAAATAACCATGATAATTGAATTTTTAACAATAGAAGGCTAATTTAATTAACATCAAGCTTTTAAAAAGGACAAGAAGCATATACTCTTTGGGAAAATGAGCTATTTAAAAAGCAATACTGAATTCTGCCTGTGAGAAATTAACTTATGATGACTACATCACTAAAACCGTCTCCCATATGTAAGATAGCTTCTAAAATAAGTGTGGGCCAAATGCAGTGGCTGATGCCTGCAATTCCAATACTTTGGGAGGCCAAGGTGGGAGGATTGTTTGAGCCCAGCTCATGTAACATAGTGAGACCTCATCTCTCCAAAAATAACAACAACAACAACAAAAACCCACAAAAACTAGCCAGGTATGGTGGTGCCTGCCTATAGTCCCAGCTAATCTGGAGGCTGAGGTGGGAGGATGGCTTGAGCCCTGGAGGATGAGGCTGCAGTAAACCAACATGGTGCCACTGCCACCACTGCATGCCAGCAGCCTGGATGACAGAGCATGACAACCTTCGCAATAAATAAATAAATAAATAAATAAATAAATAAAACTAAGTATGTAGGTCTGTTAGCAACTGTTCTATCCCCAAATAATCTGTGTGTCTATACATTATAGACTGTGAGCTCATGGTTAGAGATTGGGAAAAAAAGAAACAATAGCTGGTATATACCTGTAATCCTTAAGGAACCAAAACTTTGGATTTTCTCAATATCTATTCCTGTACTTGCATCATAAAACCAAAACTCTCCCTGATCTGAGATGGCATTCTTTCAATGCTCTAAAACACAGTGAAATGTTAAGAAAAAAAAAAAGAAAAAAGGAAAAGTAGAAAAGATTGTAAATAACTCCCACCAGTTAACCTGAGGTTAAGTAATTTGGGCAATTATACCATAAAAGTAATAGCATAAAAATTATTGTCCACACTTCCTTTTTATACATCTTTTTTACATTTGTAATATTTTAAAACAAAAGGTCATGTCTGTAATGTGCTTTTCCAGTTCTGTACTTTTGCTCATGGCATTCCCTTGATCTCCAACACTGTCTCCCTTTTTGCCCAATTTTCCAACCAACCCAGGACAATTTTCATGATTGCGAACTCTGAATATCTTTTAAGGCTCAGCTTCTCAAAATCAATGTATTTAGGTTGGTGCAAAAGTAATTGTGGTTTTTCCCTTTGAAAGTAATGGCAAAAACTACAACTACTTTTGCACCAACCTAAAATAAATAGAAAATATTCAGCAGTTTTCTCACTTGACCTCTAGGAGGCACTTAAAATTCTCTTGGCTGATAGAACAAAATGCTTTCCTATCTCTTGTCCCCCTTTATGGTTTCCTCTTCACTAGTTACTTGGTATACTCCATTCTTTACCCATTTTCTTCTATAATTTTTCTCCCAGATTATGTCATATATGCCTATAGTGAGAACTACCAAGTTTGCTTCTCTAGTCACGTCTTTTCTTGGATGTCTCACAGGTATTTCAACAAACTCATAATCACTAAAATGGAATTATTTTCTCTTCCTTAAAAATATACAAACAAAACCCGTACTTTCCTTCCTTGTATCTCTTCAATCTCAATGACTTGCACCACAGTCTGTTTCCCAAACCAGAAAGCTCAGCTCAGGTTCTCTCTCACTTTTCATATCAAATACTATCAATAGGGTATCCAAAATAGCCTCAATGCCACGATTTTAGCCTAGGGTCACTTAATATCTTACCCAGATTATTAAAATATCTTCTGACTATCTCTATTACCACACACTGCTTTTCATTCCACTGCTACTGAAGTAATTTCTAAAACAGAAATGTGAATACATTCTGCCCTGAATGGTCCCTTGCTGCCTACAGGATACACATAAAATTCCTTTGTATATTATACAATGTGCCTTTCATGATTTGGCCCTTACGTGTTTCTCTTGCTTCATTTTCCTGGTCCCAATGTTCCAGCTAAACCTAATAATTTCCCCAGTTTCCTGTTGTTCTCTGCAGCTATGCCTATACATTTATTCTCTGGAACACCTGAATTCACCCCCAATTCATCCCTTGGAATTGGGATATGGCCTTCAAGTCCCTACTCACCTCCACTGAAGCCTTATCTGATACCCCTTCAAAAGCAGTGATGATCACTCACAACTTTGTAACATCTGGACTTTAACTGTGTAATTTCTATCTTTGTATCTTCCAAACATCAAAGCATGATTGCTTAGTTACCATAGGTATTCATATTTACTGAATGAATTAATAACATTTCTATCTGCTTTGAACTGCCTCTAGTAGTAGAAGTATATTCTCCTTCAGTCATAGTCTGAAAGTATCTCATCTGTATTTTCTTTTTTTTATTTTTTATTTTTATTTTATTTTATTTTTTTTGAGACGGAGTCTTGCTCTGCCGCCCAGGCTGGAGTGCAGTGGCCAGATCTCAGCTCACTGCAAGCTCCGCCTCCCGGGTTGACGCCATTCTCCTGCCTCAGCCTCCCGAGTAGCTGGGACTACAGGCGCCCGCCTCGTCGCCCGGCTGGTTTTTTGTATTTTTAAGTAGAGACGGGGTTTCACCTTATTAGCCAGGATGGTCTTGATCTCCTGACCTCGTGATCCGCCCGTCTCGGCCTCCCAAAGTGCTGGGATTACAGGCTTGAGCCACCGCGCCCGGCCTTCTCATCTGTATTTTCAAGGATCCTGGGCACTTTTAAACTCTGTATTAAGGGCTATGTCAATAAATATTTTAATTCCCTCTCTATATTAAAGTGCTCTATGGACTGAGACCATATCTATTTTATCTATCCAGTTATCAGCATAATATCTTGCATACTGTGAATAACATCAGAAAATAAAATTGGAAAGAAAAAGCAAAAAAGGAAACATTCATATGGACAACTGTATGAATAAGTACTGATCTGAATTGGGGCACATAAGCCAGTAAATAATTTATGAACTGTCATTATATAATAAAAATTCAGTAAGACAGTTCTCTTTGTTTAGGGAAAAAACTTACAATTTCTGTAATAACCAGTTCTTAAGAATTAAAATGGACTTTAAAAAATAACCCTGCCATTATTGAAATAACACTGTGGTAGAAATAGAATCCACATGAAATAAGATAATTGCACGTTTATAGATAATCATGCTTGTACCTAACCAGTGTTTATGGATTAAAGATCACACAAAGCTGCCAGATATTTATGTCATATCCTTTCCTGAGCCTAACTCCACTACACGAGATAACCCCTTGGGATCTTTCTCACTTCTAATAAGCAACTGAAACAGCCACAGATGAAGTTACTATTCCCAACTTCATCAGCAGCATCTGTTTTCAACGGAAACTTTTGAAATACACACAATGCCACATTCAAATCCCCTGAGGGCTAAGCCACTTTATTCACTTGCATTCTTCTGAAACTGCTCCCTTTTTCTGTCTTGGTTTTCTCAAATTTATACTTTTCAATTATAACACTGGTCACAAAACTGTTTTAGTCATTAAAATTTTTCACTGTATAAGTGGCAACAGTTTAAATAAAACACATTTTAATAGCAGAATTTGCAAGTAAAGCATCAAAATGTTCACCTTATTTTAAATCATATTAAATTTACCAGAAACAATTTTTTATTTTTAACATGTGTGTAAAAGAAATGGGGATTTCTTTTTTTAGAGGTAGAGGAGGAAGAAGAAAGAGGAAATACATACAGGTGCTTAGCAGAGGGTTATACAGAGCTTTTGCTAAGTTATTAGTCATATTAAGGCCTTTGTCTATAGAGAGAGAAGGCCTCACCTCCCATTACCTCTGCCCCAAACGTGCAGTCAATGAACCACCTGGCTTACAAAACATTTATTCAAAAAGTTAAAATGACCCTCAAATCATACTAAGAAACAAGCACAGAAATGGGAAAATTTATCAACAGAAACAGTAAATGTAACAAGATTATGGAAGTTGTTTTTTCTTCCTTTAAATATATCGAATATGGATGCCTGTTCCCTCCAACACTCCCTGAAAGGCAAAAAGAAAATATACCACATGTATATTTATCTGTAAAATGACAAGCACAAATAAAACCCATTTAAAAATTTTTTTTTTTAAATGGGTTTCTATGCTTAAAAAAAATTTAGTCTTTTTCAGCACAGCTGGGAATAACGAATAAGTAATGACAAAATTATTCCTAGGACGATGAAACAGTGTAGTTTTCCAAGGTATGGCAGGAGGCCATGAGGTATCTTAGATTTATAAAAGGGTCCAATGTATGAAGAAAAATAAAACTCTTCTCTAGTCTTTGGAAGACCTTTAAGAAAGAATAGGTATGTCCTATCAATTTTTTTTTTTTTTTTTTTTTAAGAGACAGAATCTTACTCTGTCGCCCTGGCTGGAGTACAACAGCCCTATTTCAGCTCACTGCAACCTCTGTCCGCCTCCTGGGTGCAAATGATCCTCCCATCTCAGCCCTCCAAGTAGCTGGTACTACTGTGATGCGCCACCACACTCAGCTAACTTTTGTATTTTTTGTACAGATGGGGATTTGCCATGTTGCCCAGGCTGTTCTCGAACTCCTGGGCTTAAGTGATTCACCTGGCCTTGGTCTCCAAAAGTGCTGGGATTACAGGCATGAGCCACTGCACATGGCCTCAATTCTTACAAATAGTTAGAAACGTCAAAATAAAAAAAAAATCTCAGACTAAAATTGGGTCCAGTAAACCTGATGGTATATTCAGGGTTAAACTAAACATTACAATTATTCCCAATATTTACCATTTGTTTATTATTCAACAAATACTCAGTTACTATGTTGCAAGCACTATTCTAGATGCTTGGGATATATATATCAATGAAAAAAATAGACATTGCTTTCCTTGATAGAACTTACAGTCTAGTGGGAAAGTGAAACAATTAAAAACCAAACATATTAAATATGTAAATGATGTATGTTAGAAAGGCATAAGAGCTTTGGAAAAAAGAAAAAGTAGAGCAGGGTAATGGAAATTGGGTATGGGTTACAACTTTACATAGGGTAGACAGAATATCCTTCACTGACATTCAACTGAAAGGAGACGGAAGATCAGTCATGTACTTCTGTGGTAAGAGCATTCTAGACAGTAGGCAGAGCCAAAGCTACATTTTTAAGGCAAAAATATTCCTGATGTGTTTAAGGAACGGGCGAGAGACCAGTATGGCTAGAGTGCAGAAAATGAAGGGAATGTGAAGATAAGATTACAGAGGTATTGGTTTATGAAGGGCTTTGTAGGCCATTATAAGGATTTTGACTTTTACTGAGTGAAACAAAAAGTCATAAGAGTAATATGATTTGACTTATAACTCAAAGAATCACTACACTGAGAAGGAAAAATAGACAGGAGGGTCAAGTATAGAAGCAAGGAGATCAGTTAGAATGTTACTGCAATAATTCAGTCCAAAAAGGATAGTACCTCGGACCAGGGTGGAGTACTGGGTGTGCTGAGAAGTAAAGGAATTCTGAATATAATCTGGAGGTAAAGCTAATAAGATTTGTTGAAGAACTGGATATTAAGGTAAAAGAGGCCAGGTGCGGTGGCTCATGCCTGTAATCCCAGCACTTTGGGAGGCTGAGGTGGACGGATCACAAGGTCAGGAGTTCGAGACCAGCCTGGCTAACATGGTGAAACACTGTCTCTACTAAAAATACAAAAAATTAGCCGGATGTGGTGGTAGGCACCTGTAATCCCAGACATTTGGGAGGCTGATGCAGGAGAATTGCTTGAACCTGAGAGGCAGAGGTTGCAGTGACCCGAGATGGCACCACTGCACTCTAGCCTGGGCGACAGAGCGAGATTCCATCTCAAACAAAAACAAAAACAAAAAAAAGTAAAAGAAGAACACAGTAAAAGATGACTACCAGGTTTTTGGCCTCAGCAACAAAAATGATAATTACTGCAACTAAAAAATGCAGAGGAACATGTTCTGAAGGAAAGATGAATTTAGTTTGGACAGGTTGGATTAGCAATAGGATTAGAATATTCAAATGAAGATGTGGAGTATGCTATTTGATACTAGATTATGAGTCTTAAGTTTCAGAGACAGATCTGAACTGGAAATATAAATTTGTCAATTGTGGCATGGAGATGGTATTCAGAATAGGACTGAGCGAGAGTACCAAGGGTTTGAGTGTAGCGAAAGGATAGAACATGAGCAAGAATTTAGGAGTAATCAGTGAGGTGAGAGGAAACTTGGTGGGGGAACAGGTCAGTGCCCTGTAAACCAACTAAAGACAATGCACTTATCAAAGAAGAAGTGTTATCAATTATAGTAAATGCCACCAATAGTGCAGGTAAGAAAAAGACTGAGAACTGACCCTTGGATTTATTAGGAAAGTCACTGGTGATCCTGTTAAGAGAAGTTTGGGTGGAATGGTGATGCAAAAACCTGGCTGGACTAAAAAGAGAACTGAAGGAGAGAATCAGGGGCAGTAAGTAGACACATGTTTGATCATTCTGATCACAAAAGAAATATTCATTCACCATAATGTGGTACCCTATCTCCTTAAAAGTTCTATTTTCTATTATGGCAATACATGACTTGGTACAGAAGGAAGAATTTGTATATTAGATAGATAACAAAGCACCAAAGCTACTTGGGTTTCAATTTAGCTCCAGAGAAAATATATACATACATACCTTTTTTCTTGAGACAAGGTCTCACAATGTCACCCAGGCTGGAGTGTAGTGGTGCAATCATGCCTCAGTGCAGGCTCAACCTCCTGGGCTCAAGCAATCCTCCCACCTCAGCCTCCCAAATAGCTGGGACCACAGCTGTGTACCACCATGTTTGGCTACTTTTTTATATTTTTGTGTTATATGGGGTTTTGCCATAATGCCCAGGCTAGTCTCAAACTTTTGGGCTCAAGCAATCCACCTACCTCAGCCTCCCAAACTGCCTGTATTACAGGCATGAGCCACTGCACCCAGCCTCCAGAGAGAATATTGACAGAAATGTCTTTAAGTACAAATGGTTAAAGTTTTTTTTTTTAACCATTTAAACTCACACTGTGTTGACTTTCATTTCCAATACATATAATATGTCCTGATAAAAACCAGAATACTTTTAAGGAGCAAAAAAAAGCTGTAAAAACAAGAAAAACCTTCATACTTGTTACATATTAAAAAAAATTTAACAAATGCCATTGATCAAATGTAATTAGGACTAGCTACATAAAATGCAAAAAAGGTATTTTTTGTGTATAAACACATATTATATGTATATACACAGAGAAATAAAACAGTTAAACAGTTTCTACCTGTTTTTGTGTACTTCCTTTTCAGATATTGTTCGCTTAAGAATCTTGGCCTCTGTTACTGTCTAACTGGAATTCACAAAACTCAATGACTCATGGTTTTCAAAGCTTAGGCCAACATTTGCAGAACAAAGTTGCTTTGTTATTATAGATACCAATGTACCTATAATAAGTATTACTGATTTAAAGTTGAGATTGCCAGAAAGAAGCAAGAAGGCATGAGGGATTGGAAATTATTACATAAAACTTTATGTTAAAAGGAAAACAACTTTAAAAAAACCTCATCCTAGTTGATTATGTGCTTTTGTACAAATGTTCATCCTAAGTTTTGAATTAATTTTAATGTATGACACCTCAAAGAAAATATGTACAATACATAAAGAATGTTCTTTTTCACATCCCACTAACAGACTTTTCTAGAGAAAGAAAATTATGGCTGGGCATGGTGGCTCATGCTTGTAGTCCTAGCTACTTGGGAGGCTGAGGCAGCAGGATTGCTAGAGCCCGAGAGGCAGAGGTTGCAGTGAGCAGTAATTACACCACTGCACTTCAGCCTGGATGAAAGACAGAGGCTATGTTTGAACAATGGGAGACAGGAGGGGAGGAAAGGAGGAAGGGAGAAAGGGAGAAAGGGAAGAAGGGAGGGAAGGAGGGAGGGAAGGATGGAGGGAGGGAGAGGGGGACGGAGGGAAAACATCAAGATTAAATTAATAAAAAAAGAATATAGGACATAAAAATAGCTAATACATATAAAGAGCTTATTCTGTGCCAGGTACTAAGTTAAACATTTATGTATTTTTCTTTTTTTTTTTTTTTGAGACAGGGTCTCACTCTGTTGCCTAGGCTGGAGTACAGTGGTGTGATCTCGGCTCACTGCAGCCTCAAGACTCCCCGGCTCAAGAGAATTCTTGTGCCTCAGCCTCCTGAGTAGCTGAGAATTCAGGCATGCACCACCACACCTGGCTAATTTTTGTATTTTTAGTAGAGATGGGGTTCCACCATGTTGCCCAGGCTGCTCTCAAGCTCCTGATTTCAAGTGATCCACCCTGGCCTCCCAAAGTGCTGGAATTATAGGCATGAGCCACTATGTCCAGCCTATATTTCTAATTTAACTCTCATAACAATCTTATAAAGGTAAGTATTACAATTTTATTTCACAGATGAGAACAGGTAAGGTTTATGAATTCATAAAAATATGAATATTTAAATAATACCAAAAATCTTCTCAGTGGCAGACTAGAGGGTTCAAACCCATGTTTACATCCAAACCATGCTCTTAACCAATATGCTATATAATCTCCCTAAATTATTTTATTAATAGTGTTCTGACTTTCTCTAATAATAAAATTACTGGTACTCATTTCAACAATATCATTTTATCATGTAGCACATGACAATTACTAATGTGAAAACTTGTGTTTAAAATTGCATCTTTCTACTTTTAACATAGGACTATTTTCTGATATGGATATGAATGATGGTATCTGAAGTTATACTAGTCTTCTATGTAGAGAGAAACTTGACTGAGGTTTTATAAAAATAACGCCCCAAGTTTCTACTTGTGGTTAACTTTTATTATATAATTATACCAGGATGTAAGGAGAGAGGAACCAGTTCCATCTTCCTCTCCACTGTATCTCTATCACCTGTGTGGTGTTTGTCACATAGTAGGTGCTCAATAAATACTGCTTAATGAATAAATTTTGAAGAAACAAGTGATTTTCCTAAACATATGCCAATTTAAAAAAATCTTTAACAGTCAACTGTCATCTGTCTGAGACACTGGTTAACTCTTCTATTTATATAAGCAGCAACTAATAAGTATTGATTGATTTATAGCTTGATCAACTAGCAGAATATAAATTTGATTTTTAAAAAATTACATTCCAAAACAACAATATAGCATATTATAGGCAAATGGAATACTTAGACCCATTCCCCAAAAGCCTGCTCCTAAGTTATGATGCTAACAACCTATTTACAGTACGACCAATATAGAAAAATAAGAGAGGAAGAAGAATAGAACAAAAGACAAGAAAATGTCAGGAAATGGCAGAAGAAAATGAGAAAGAGAAATCATTTCAAAAATACCATCTCAAGATAAAAGAGGGCAGTTTATAAAGAAACACCAGGTATGAATAAAAACCTAGGTTCTTCCAAGACATATTGAGTAATTATGTATTACACATTTTCTCTTTCTTTCAGCTTCAATTTCTCATTTGTGAACATAAATATAGCCCTACATGATCTCTAAGTTAAATTTTTCTATAGAAACCAATTCAAATGGTATCTGCTTCCTCAAACTTCTCAAACAAAAATCCAAGCGCTGGATATCTGGACAATATTCTCTATTAATTCTATTGCCTTTCAAAACATCAAAATCTCTATATAAATAAATAAATGAAATGCTCCCCCACCAATCTCCTTAAGCCACCCATACTAGAAAGAATGAAACACTTAAACTTTTTATAACAAAACTTCTAATAAAAAAGGAAATTTAAAAAATTAAAGCCTAAATTTGTACATAGAAATATGAATCAGCAACATATGTGAAACATTTGTTAGAAATGTAAATAGTTCATGCCTCCTGGGAATACATACTAACCTATACTCCAGAAACAGACTATGGCTATTTATAATCCCTATGCAGTATGCACTATTGAGGCCTACAGGGAAGCTTTAAAGCTGGATTTTTCAACAAGGCTCACAAGTCCTGAGGTTAAATACACATGAATTACGGATGTTTAATCCAACTTACGATACCATCTTTTCATATTTAAAGCAGTTTCTCTTATACAGAAAAAATACAAAATACATGAGCTGACCCTAACAGAAGCTCCTGAAGAGGTAATATAAAAATCAGTTTTGTTTTTTTTTTTAACCATTTAAACTCACACTGTGTTGACTTTCGTTTCCAATACATATAATATGTCCTGATAAAAACCAGAATACTTTTAAGGAGCAAAAAAGCTATAAAAACAAGAAAAATCTTCATATTTGTTACATATTTAAAAAAATTTAACACACACCATTGATCAAATGTAATTAGGACTAACTACATAAAATGCAAAAAAAGCATATTTTTTGTGTGTATAAACACACATAAATATGTATATACACAGAGAAATAAAACAGTTAAACAGTTTCTACCTGTTTTTGTGTACTTCCTTTTCAGATATTGTTCGCTTAGAGTCTTGGCCTCTGTTACTGTCTAACTTGAATTCACAAAACTCAATGGCTCATGGTTTTCAAAGCTTAGGCCAACGTTTGCAGAACAAAGTCGCTTTCTCTCTCTCTCTCTTTTTTGGTGGGTACAAGTATGGGGACCACAGGAACAGTTAAATTCATGGCATGGCTGGTCTACCACACAGTCGGGGGAATTCTTTAAATAGAGCCTGTCACTCTCTTGGCCCATCAATGGGATTTCCTTCTCGAACTGCTGATTCGTTCAGGTACACAACAGAGGAAATTTCAGTTAACCTTTGTTTCACCCCAGGGAAAAATCTGTCTGAAAGTATAAAATGAATAGATTAAAAAAAAAAAATAAGCAGCTCAGCCACAGGGCCATTCTCTTAGTGTTCACTGCAGCTTAACTTAAACAGTAAAAAGGGCAGTGGAATGTTTCACTTCCAATGGAAAATTCAAGCACAATATAGAACTTGGGAATCTAGTTAGTCAGAGTTTATTTTGATGACTAAACCAAACCAACTGTACTTTGTTTTAATAAACTTGAAAATTTCCCTTCTGATAATTTTACAAGAGTCAGAATTTTTTTCTTATATCACCATTACTACTATGATCTAACTGAGGTGCCTATTAGCAGAACTGTATACTAATTCTTCTCCCCAAAAAAGTGACTCTTAGGAATATTTTCAAATAAAAGTATATTATTAAAGTCATAATAGGAAAACAGGAAAAAGAGGGGTCAAATAAATTAGAACCCTGCTAAATTCTCCCCTATTATTCTTTTCAAAACAGAAAATTCAAGTAAGGAAGGACAAAAGGAGGAGCCCACTTTTCCATTTTAAAGTTTTCTGTTTCCAAACAATAGGAATACTTGAAGAGGCTATAGTTAAACGTAGATATGTAAAATCTTGGGGTACGGAGCAAAAATACAGAAAATTTAATTTAAAATTTGTTTTCTCCTGAAACTATGGTAACTTCGATTGATATATATTTTTCTACAATGATGAACATAAATTTTAGGATGTGCTGGATAGACACTGACTACCGATCTTTGTTTCTCCCAAATTATTTCTGAACTCCATGAAAGAAAAAAGAATTATGCTGTCAATATTTTTCATACATATTATCCCATTACTATTCTTATCTATTGACTGCAAGCAACTACACCAACTCAATATAATATCAAGAGCACACATGGGTATTAAAACAACGGAAAAGAAAACAATCGAATTTAATAGCATCCTAAGTCACAACCCACGAGGAACTGTTAGTAGTAGCATGATTGAGGTGCTTCAACATCTTTCTCCCCACCCCACCCCACATCTCCATCTGGCATTCCACTAATTTGGAGGCTACTCTGCCTCTGGAACAAATGCGATTTTCATTAAAAAAAAAAAAAAAAAGATTCAAGGTCTCTTTGACTCTTTTCTTATCCTCCCTCTCCCCATTTTTTTTAAAGCCAGAACCAGGCTAGAATGCAGTGGCAAAAACACGGCTCACTGAAGCTTCGACCTCCTGGGGGCAAACAATCCTCCTGCCTCAGTCTTCCATGTAGCTGGGACCACAGGAGCACACAGTTACACCCTGGTGATTTTTAAATTTTTTTGTAAAGCTGGGATCTCATTTTGCTGCCCAGGTTGGTCTTGAACTCCTGGACTCAGGCGATCCTCCTGTCTTGTTTAAACATTTTTTTTTTTTTTGAGATGGAGTCCCACTCTGTTGCCCAGGCTGCAGTGCAGTGGCATGATCTTGGCTCACTGCAAGCTCTGCCTCCCGTGTTCACGTCATTCTCCTGCCTCAGCCTCCCAAGTAGCTGGGACTACAGGCGCCCGCCACCATGCCTGGCTAATTTTTTGTATTTTCAGTACAGACGGGGTTTCACCTGTTAGCCAGGATAGTCTCGATCTCCTGGCCTCGTGATCCACCCGCCTCAGCCTCCCAAAGTACTGGGATTACAGGCGTGAGCCACCGTGCCCGGCCTTGTTTAAACTTTTAAAAAATCATGGTGAAATATAGAAAACATAATATTTACTATCCATCTTTACCATTCTTAAGCGTATACCGTTCAGTCGTAGTAAGTACATTCAAATTGTTTTGCAACCATCACCAGAACTCTTTTCATCTGGCAAAACTGAAACTATTAAACAAGTTAATATTTTATTTTTGATAGAAAACATGGAGGGCACATTCTTAGTCTACTGACATGGCCTCAAAATCCTGAGATTGGAGCTGATTCCGAAGAAAATGAAAGGCTTATTGCTCAGCTCTCAAAAGATTTAAGACAGAAGAGAATTAAAAGTTGTAAGGAAGTTTGAACTCTGGTACCTTAGGAACCATACATGGGAGTAGGAATAAAGTGCATGTCTTTGCTAAAAAGAATTTAAATGCAGAATATTAATGAATATTTAGCTGTATTTGCATCTGTAAAAACCAAAGGAGGTCATAATTCAGCTGTTTTATGAGAGTTCTCAGAACATCCTTAGCCAACGAAATAAAACCTGCCAGGTAAGTAGGTTGGTTACAGGTGGTGAAGCCATTACTAAATGTGTACATGCTGAAGTTAATGTTTACAGACAAGCTTAAGCATTTCCTTTCCTTATCAACTGCTAGTCCTGAAAAGCATTCCTGTAATACAAAATGCCATACCAAACAGTGTAAATACATCTCTCAAAATGAGATTCAAAATGAGAGTGATATAGTACAATCACATGTGATAAAAGATGTATTTACAGAGACTTGAGGAATATTTTCTCAGTTTATTTTCTGAAAATCTGTTTTGTGTACCAGCTTGACACTATATATGAAGTGGAGACTCATATATGCTATATTTAAAGAAGCTGCACATAAAGAGTTTATAACTCATATCTTTTCCTAAATATGGGAGAAAAATTCAAGAGGAAAACACACACAAAACTGAAAGAATTTCACCTCTATGTCACAATCTATTTGTGTATTTTTCTCTCTTTTTAATAGAAGGATATTAGAGGGCAGGTGTTGTGGCTCATGCCTGTAATCCCAGTGCTGTGGAAGGCCGAGGCAGGAGGATCACTTAAGCCCAGGAGTTTGAGACCAGCCTGGGCAATATAGGGAGCCCCTGTCTCTACAAATAATTTAAAAATTAGCTGGGCATGGTGAAGCAGGAGGGACCTTAGGAACTATATTTAATTTAAAAATTTAAAAATTAGCTGGGCATGCTGAAGCAGGAGGGACCTTAGGAACTATGTATATATTAGCTATAGTAGATATTAACTCTACTTAGAGTTAATATCATACAATTTATGAAAAATGTAAGAAACTTGTAACCCATCCCAGTCCTTTCTGACATAGTTGCCTTATGTATTTATGTATTACATCTACACAGAAATCACCCAATGTTACTTTATCTTTGCTTTCAACATCATATACATTTTAAACAAATTAAGAAGATAAAAAAAGACCTGAGTCTGGGAGGCCAAGGCTACAGTGAGACATGATTGTGCCTCTACATTCCAACCTGGGTGACAAAGCAAGACTCTGTCTCAAGAAAGAAAGAGAAAGAGAGAGAGAGAGACAGAGAGAGAGAGAGAGAGACAGACAGAGAAAATCAGAGAATCATCTGTAACAATTAGCTAATCAAGCAGTAACAAAAAAATTTTACTGAATTTTTAATTTAGCAGTATGTTATTTAATTTCCAAATATTTGGGGACTTTCCAGATTTTTTTTTTTTTTTTGCTATTGATTTCTAATTCTATTGTGATCAGAGAACTGTCCCGATTTTTTTTTTTGTTATTGATTTCTAATTCTATTGTATTCAAATAACATACTCTAAGATTTCAATCTTTTGAAGCTAATTTTATGGTCCACCATATGGTCTATTTTGTTCAATGTATACTGGAAAAGAATGCATATTCTGTAATTATTGGATTTTGTATTCTATAAATGCCAATTATGTCAAGGTGGGTGGTTATTACAGTATTACTCTGATCTTCTATGTCCTTACTGGTAGTTTTAATCTACTACTTGTCAACTATTGAGAAAGGCACTCAGAATTCCAATTATGCTTGTGGACTTCTCTATGATGAGATCCTTTAATCCTACCAAATTTTGTTTTTCTCTATTTTGAAGGTCTGTTTGATTCCAGTACCTTTGTTGTGGACTTGATCCTTTTATCTTTCTGAAACATCCTTTTTTTTTTTTTTTTTTGAGACGGAGTCTGGCACTGTCGCCCGGGCTGGAGTGCAGTGGTGGAATCTCGTATCACACTGCAAGCTCCGCCTCCCGGGTTCACGTCATTCTCCTGCCTCAGCCTCCTGAGCAGCGCCTGCCACCCCGCCCGGCTAATTTTTTGTATTTTTAGTAGAGACAGGGTTTCACCGTGTTCGCCAGGATGGCCTGGATCTCCTGACCTCGTGATCCGCCCACCTCGGCCTCCCAAAGTGCTGGGATTACAGGCATGAGCCACCACACCCGGCTGGAAACATCTTTGTTTACCTCTGTTACTACTATTCTTTGTTTCAAAGTCTACTTATCTGATATTAATATGACTACTCCAGCTTTCATATACTTATTTTTAGCCTTTTAATTGGAGTGTTCTGTATATATACAATTAATGTAATTATGTTTTTCTAATATAATTTTTTTTTTTTTTAATTTATAGAGATAAGGTCTCACTATGGTGCCCGGGCTTGTCTCAAACTCTTGGGCTTAAACGATCCTCCTGCCTTGGCTTCCCAAAGTGCTAGGATTACATGCATGAGCCACTGGACCTGGTCAGATGTAATTATCAATATGTCTACATTTAGATCTTTCAATTACTGCTTTTTGTTACTCTGTCCTTCCTTTCCTCCTTTGGAGTAATTTAATATTTTTAAGATTCCAATATAATTCTTCTATTGGCATTTTAGGTTTACGTCCTTATTTTTTTTGTCTTTTTTAAAAGCATCTAAGAAGTGAAATATACCTTTACATTTTCAGAGTCTACTTAGAGTTAATATCATACAATTTATGAAAAATGTAAGAAATTTGTAACCCCATGATTCTATTTACCTGCCCATCCCAGTCCTGATATAGTTGCCATATGTATTACATCTATGTATAAATTACCCAATATTACTTTTTTTTTTTGCTTTCAACATCACATACATTTTAAACAAATTAAGAGGATAAAAAAAGACAAGGTTTCCCTTTATTCCGTTTTGAAAACAGGAGTTTGAGTTGGTATATCATTTCCCTTCATCCCAAATAATTTACTTCGGCATTTCTACTAGTGCAGGGTAGCTGGCAACACATTCTTTCTCACTTTTAATTGTTTAATAGAGACAGGGTTTCTGGCAGGCTGGTCTCAAACTCCTGGCTTCAAGTGATCCACCTGCCGTGGCCTCCCCAAATGCTGGGATTACAGGTGTGAGCTACCGTATCTGGTCCTTTCTCACTTTTTAAATCTAAAATAATCTTCAAGTGGCATTCATTCCTGAGGGATATTTCTGCTGGATGTAGAATTCTTGATTCACAGCTTTCCCCAAAGCTCTCCTTCCCTAAGCACTTTAAAGATGGTGTTCTACTGCATTTGGCCTCCATTGTTTCTAATAACAAGTCAACTCTCAGTTTTATTATTATTCCTGTTACTATTTACAAGATTTTTATTGTTATCATTAGTTTTCATCAATTTGGATATGAATCTCTTCCATATGCACAATTATATCTTTCACTAAATGTGGGGAATTCTCTCCCAATTATCTTTTTAAATGTATTTTTGGCCCCAGTTTCCTTCTCTTCTTCTGGGACTCAAATGACACATATTAGGTCTTAATATTGCTCAATGAGTCACTGGTGGGCTACTCTTTTGAATTTATTTTTAAAGTTTTCTTTCTGTCTGTTTTTCAGATTGGGTGATTTAGATCTTCAATTTCACTGATATTTTCAATCTGTTATTAAGCTCATACACTGAATGTTTATTTCAGATATTACATTTTTCAGTTCTAGAATTTTCATTTACTTCTCTTTTATAGTTTTATTTCTCCAGCAAGTTTCATATTTGTTATTTTATTGTATGCCATTTTGTATCCTTGAGCATAGTCATAATTAATAACAGCTTTAAAGTCCTTGTCAGTCATTTGTGTTGGCACCCACCTGTATGTAGTCCGAGCTACTTGGCAGGCTGAAGTGAGAGGATCACCAGAGTCTGGGAGCTCGAGGCTGCAGTGAGTTAAGATTGCATCTATAAATGGTCATTGCACTCCAGTCTGGGGGACAGAGTGAGACTCCTACCTCAAAACAAAACAAAACACACACACACAACCTCTTTTTTTTTGTTTTCTAATTGCTGTATCTGGGTCATCCCAGAGTTAGTGTGCCTTTGGCTGCCTTTTCTTGAGTATACATCAAAGTTTCCAGTTTCTTTTTATGTCTGGTAATTCTGGATTGTATTCTAGATCTTGTAAATGATACTTTTTAGAGGCTATGGATTCTGTTATGTTCCTCTGAAGAATGTTGATGTTTTGTTCAAGGATCAAATATTTGACAATCATTTATATGCAGAACTTGGGATCTCTCTCTGAGAATTTCCCTTCACTTTCCAGGTGCTATAGAAACCTCTATTTTCTGATTCCCCAAATCAGTAAGAATTGGGATTTCTGAGTTCTAATCACCTCCATGGTGTAGCCATTAGTAACTGCCCTCAAGCATAAAATCCTAAAAATAAGAAAGTCATCAAATGCTTTTTCTTTATTCTAAATGTTGACTTCCTATGAGTTTCTGCCCACTCTGGTTTGGTCTCCAGTGCTTTCAGATAGTTTATTTTATTATTTCATTTTATTGATGGGGTCTTGCTATGTTGCCCAGGCTGGTCTTGGACTCCTGGCCTCAAGCAATCTTCCTGTATGAACAGCCCCAAATGCTGGGATAATAGGCATGAGCCATCCAGGTCTGGCCAGATTACTTTATGTTTTTAAGTATTAAAGTATGCTTTCAATTGATGTGTGTGTGTATAAACACTTAGATTTTATGTACTAACATTTATAGTATAATGCTTTGTCCAGAGTAGAATTACCTGTGGGAAAATTGGTACATTATGAACAATTCTGCCATTACCAGTAGCAGAACTCTGAAACTTTTTGGCATGGTATTGTAATTATAATCTTTTTTTACAAAATCTTCCACTCTTCATTCTTAGCTCCACTCACACAAAGAATGAGTCTCTACTTGGTGCATAGTAAGCACAGTAAGAGATGTTCTACAAATTATTGAATGATGAAATATGGGAAAATGAAAATCATCAATAGGCACTAAATGTCCCTAGGAGAGAGAAGGTACTTTGGTCTGGAGTGATTAGCAATTTTTCACTATTTAATAAATCTTGTTTTCTTATTGGAGGCAAAGAGATCTACACTTGGTTTAAAATATGATGCATGTAGAGGGGTTAGATTATTTTTTATTATCTCTTCTCATTTCCTGGATAAGATACTCCAGTCATAAGTTTTATTATACAAGGATCTCATATTCAGTATAAATCCTCTACATCAGAGAAAATATTACATTTTAGTTCTCTGGGCAAATTAATTATGATTTACTATTTTAGGCAATCTTCTAAATTCCTAGGATAATTATATGAGATTCTAATTTCCAAAACATTCATTTGCAAAGAGCTCATGAATACTACCCAATTTCCCAAAAGACAGTATGAAAATGAGCACCCTAAATGATGAGGAAGGCAATTAACATCTATTGAGGGACTGCTAGGTAAAAAGCTCTATAATAAGTGCTTTATCTTATTTAATCTTCTCAATTACCCAATGACATGGATATTATTACCACCTATTTACAGATAAGTAAACTGAAGCTCGAAGCTGGCCATGGTCACATAGTAGGTAAGTAATGAATGAGCATGAATTCAAATTTGATAACTTTTGACTACACTGAAATAAAGTACTTCTGTTCATCAAGAAATAAAACAAAAAAACACCATTAAGAGAGTGAAAAGGCAAGCCACAATGTGGGAGGAGATATCTGTCCAACATATAAAGAACTCATGTCTAGAATACATAAATAACCCCTCCAAGTTATTAAGCCAAATAAGTAGAAACTCCAGCATGACTTAAATAGGTCATTTACAAAAGAGGATATCTAAGTGATCAATAAACACATGAAAGGTATTTGACTTCATTTAGTCATCTGGTAAATGCATATTAAAGCCAAAATAAAATACTACTATCCCCCTACCAAAATAGAATTAAGAACACTAACAATATCATGTGTTCTCAAGGATGCAGACAATGGGAACTCTCATACATTCTTGGTTATAATGTAAATGACAAAACTACTTTGAAAAAAGAGTTTGTTGGCTGGGCATGGTGGCTCACGCCTATAATCCCAGCACTTTGGGAGGCCGAGGCAGGTGGATCACCTGAGGTCTGGAGTTCAAGACCAGCTTTGGCCAACATGTTGAAACTCTGTCTCTACTAAAAATTAAAAAAAAAAAAAATTAGCCGGGCATAGTGGTGTATACCTGTAATCTCAGCTACTCAGGAGGCTGAGGCAGCAGAATCCCTTGAACCTGGGAGAAGGAGGTTGCAGCAAGCAGAGATCACACCATTGCACTCCAGCCTGGGCGACAAGAGTGAAACTCTGTCTCAAAAAAAAAAAAAAAAAAAAAAAAAGAATAAAGAGTTTGCTATTCCACACTAAAGTGGAAGATAAACATACCATAGGGAAAAACAATTCTACTCCTACATATATTATCTGAAATTAACTCAAAACATGCATATTATAAGAAACACTGGTTAACAATAGCCAAAATGCTCACTTTGAGCAGAGTGAATAAACTCTGGTATAGTCACAAAATAAAATACCCCACATCAACTAAAAAAAAAAAAAAAAAACAAACCACAGCTTTCTAATGTTTTATTAAGGAAGCCAGATGCATACAAAATTGTATCTCCTGGATGCATCCATGAATATAAAGCTCAAAAAAAAAAAAAAAAAAAAAAAAGGAAAACTAGACAATATAGATTAGGAGAAGTTATCAGTGATAAAACTACAAAGAAAATCAAAGAAGTACTGCCACAAAAGTCAGGATAAGGTCCAACTGTTGGGAGAAGGAGAAGGTTACTGCAAGGGTGCAACATCCTGACAGCATGGGTTTCACTATGCTGGTAATATCTTGTATTTTGAGTATGTGATGATAACATGAATTGTTGCTACGTAACTATTTATCAAAGTAAATGTTAAATTTGAGAATAACATGCTGGAAAGACTTGCCAGGCAGATATCAATAATTAGTATAAAGCTGTAATTTTTAAGACAGTGTGATCCAGGTACATGAATAGTTAATTGTGTAGCCCAAAGACCTGCATGCATAAACTTGGTATACCATATAGGTGTCACTATAAACAAAGGAAACAATTTATTCAATAAATGGTGCTGGGACAATGGGATAAAACAAAACTGGTATTCATCTCTCACTATATAAAATAAAAAAAATCAAAGTAGATTACATTCCTAAATATGGAAAGCAAGATTTTAACAATAGTATGAGAAAATACAGCATACATTTTTAAAACTCAGATATGGGAAAAATTTAAAAGATACAGACCATAAAGGAAAAGACTGAGTAAATAACTACATTATCATTAAAAACTTTTAAACAAGAAGAGGAACCATTAAGAAATTAGAGGCTGGGCATGGTGGCTCACACCTGTAATCCCAGCACTTTGGGAGGCCAAGGCAGGCAAATCACTTGAGGTCAGGAGTTTAAGACCAGCCTGGCCAACATAGTGAAACCCCATCTCTACTAAATTACAAAAATTAGCCGGGCATGGTGGCACGCACCTGTAACTCCAGCTACTTAGGAGGCTGAGGCAGAAGAATCAATTAAACCTGGGAGGCAGAGGCTGCAGTGGGCCAAGATCACACCACTGTGCTCTTGCCTGGGCGAGAGAGCAAGACTCCATCTCAAAAAAAAAAAAAAGAAATTAGATATGGTAATTTTCATAAAATTATATCACTATACACTCATGAAAGCCATGCATAATATATGTGCTGTAATCTCAAATGGTTCAGAATTGTGTGTATACGCATATTCAAATATACACATACATATACATGAAGAGCGAGCAAACACACAAATGATTATAAAGCTAATGGAGTAAAATGTAAATAATAAGTGACTCAGGATAAAGGCTATACAAGTATGTCAATTTCTCATTTGTCCTGAGGAAAATGCACTGGCAGTGAGCTGCACTTGTTTCTTCTAAATAGAAAATGGGTTAAGAGTACTATTTTAATTTTTGCAACTTTTTAAAATTTGAAATTATTTCCAATAAAAAGTGTTCTGGTTTTTTAGAAGACATCACTAAGAAAATTTAAAGAACAAGCCACAGGTTGGGAGGAAATACTGGTAATGCATATAACCAACAAAGGGTTCATATCTGGAACATATAAAAAAATTCCCACATACCTCTAAGAAAAAAAGACAACACACAGGGAATATGGGCAAAAAGTATGAACAGGCAATCAACAGAAAAATATCCAAGATTCAATAAACATTTGAAACTGTGTTCAGCCTAACTAGTAATCAGAGAAACAGCAATAAACAGTGAGATATGACTGCAAAACAAAATTTTAACACCACCAAATATTGACCAGGAGGTGGGTAAGGACTCATAGAGTAATTCCTGCAGGATACTTTGCAAAGTCCAGTACAGTTGATGATTACCCTTACTGAGGATATCTAATAATTCTACTCCAAGCTATATACTCTAGGAGTAGGTGTCAGGACACTTTTACTTAAAGGGCTATATAGTAAATATTTTAGGCTTGTGTATCATAATGTCTGTGTTGCCAACTACACAACTCTACCATTATGGGCTGCAAACAGCCACAGACAATACACACACAAATGGGCATAACTGTTTAAAAGTTTTATTTATAAAAACAGAGGCAGTTGGCCTGTGGGCCAGTTTGTCAACTCCTGCTCTACTGAAACTCTCATATATATGCACCAAGAGATACGCAGAAGAATATCCTTAGCAGCTTTGTTTGTTGTAACTGCAAAAAACTTCCAAAAATTTAAATGTCCATCAGTAAGAGAATGAATACATTGGTGATGCAATCATACAACAGAATACTATACAGTAGTTTAAAAAGGAATGAATTACAGCTACACATATCAGCATAAAGGAAATCCTATAGGATGCAGAGTACAGAGAAGTTTAGAAGAATATGTACAGAATAGTGCTATTTAAGTCTGCACACATGCAAAATAATATTATACATACATAAATATATAGTAAAAGTATGAAGAACACGAGAGGGAAGACAAACTATACTGTTAAGAGAAGAGAAAAAATAAAAAGCAAAGAAGTGATTGATTTCCATAAATGTCAGGGTGATGAATATTCATATATATATGAAAGAGGGGAGGAATGAAGTATGTGGTGGAGAGGGGATGTGCATCAGCAGTACTGTCCAGGTCCTTTTTTTTTAACCACACAGCTTTGAAACATGTAAAGGGTCCTATTTCTTATGACCCGGGTGATGGTTACATAGGTGTTCAATTTATAATTTTTCTTACACGTTTTATATATGTATTTTATACCAACTCCCCAACTCATAGGAATAATAAACACTAAATTCAACACACTTTACAGGGTAAGAGAAAGTTAAAGTGAATGAGAAAAGATTAAAAAGCCAATTTAGTGGCTAAACAAAAAGATAAATCCCGTTTACTGGTCAAATCACCAGGCCCAGCAGATATTTATGAAATAAATAATAAACTTTAATATTTCTGTTTCTTCTCCAGATCTTCTGATACAAAAAGGTATAGTAGATAAAATCATTAATGACACTTCCCCTCTGTATAATGTCTGTGTGTGTTCTTACTCATTCACTATTTTGGAAAACTTCAAACATATGAAAGTTGAAAAAATAGTATAATAAACCCCCAAAGTTTCAGCTTTAACAATTCTTAATTCACAGCCAATCTTATTTCATCTGTATCCCTACCCACTTACCCTTGTCCTCTACTGAACTATTGTTAAGCAAAACATTTTATCTGCAAAAATTTCAGCATGCTATGTCTAAAAGATAAATAAGGGCTGGGCACAGAGACCCACACATATGATCCCTGCAATTTGGGAGGCTGAGATGGGCAAATTACTTGAGGTCAGGAGTTTGAGACCAGCCTGGCCAACATCGGTGAAACCCTGACTCTCCTAAAAATACAAAAATTAGCCAGGCATGCTGGCGCATCCCCATAGTCCCATCTACTCAGGAGACTGCGGCATGAGAATAGCTTGAACCTGGAGAGTGGAGGTTGCAGTGAGCCGAGGTTGCGCCACTGCACTCTAGCCTGGGCAACAGTGCAAGACTATGTCTCAAAAAACAAACAAATGATAAATAAGGACTCTTTTAAATGTAACCATAATACAATATCATATATTTAAAAACCAACAATAACTAATCAGATGTTCATCAGTGTTCAAATTTCTATAGTTATCTCATAAATATATATGCTTTACAAGATCCCAAAAAGGTCCATTGTAATAAACTAAGTCCCTGAATCTACAGTTTTCCCCTTCCATATTTCTTCCCTTCAATCCACCTCCCTCTTTTCCATGCAATTATTTGTTAAAGAAGTAATATCCTGTAGAGTTTAACACATTCTGGATTTTGCTGACTGTATTTTCATGAGATAGTCCTTGTATTTCCTATAAACTTGTAGTTGGATCTAGAAGCCTGATTGTATCTAGATTAGATTATTTTTAAAATTTGGAAATAATACTTCTAGGTAAGCACTGTGTTCTCTGAAGTGGCACAATGTCAGGTGTCTCTTTTTGTCAAATAAGCAGCCATCGATAATTCTTTAAATCCATTACTTCATTAGGTTGCAAAATGTTGGTGTTCAAACTATTCCTTTTTCATTTGTTAGCACCAATACTTCTCTGAAGGAAAAATTCCCCCTCATATGGGTAACCAAACATTCTGTTTTTGGGTACCCTGAGGTAGAGTTCATATAATTGACACTATATATCAAGGGTTTCTTTTAAGAATTCAAGTCATACAGAAAGAGTCATCTCTGTTTCTTCAGAATGAACAGAAATGAAATTAATGGCTCCTCCTCTTCTACTACTATATATATATATATACACATATATATATATGTATATACATATATATACGTATATATATGTATATACATATATATATACACACACACATATATATATACACACATATATATATACACACACACATATATATATACACACACATATATATATATATATATATTTTTTTTTTTTTTGTATTTCTGGGAACTACTTTCAGTGATGGCCTCTTTAAAGGGAGATTGTGGGAACAGAAAAATTGTTATTATTTTGAAACATTAAAATTCCCTAGGAGCTCTTTTCTTTTTTTTTGAGACAAAGTTTCGCTCGTTTCCCAGGCTGGAGTGCAGTGGCGCAATCTCCACTCACCGCAACCTCCACCTCCCAGGTTCAAGCGATTCTCCTGTCTCAGCCTCCCAAGTAGCTGGGATTACAGGCATGTGCCACCATGCCCAGCTAATTTTGTATTTTTAGTAGAGACGAGGTTTTGCCATGTTGGCCAGGCTGGTTTCGAACTCCTGACCTCAGGTGATCCACCTGCCTCAGCCTGTCAAAGTGCTGGGATTATAGGCATGAGCCACCACGCCCAGCCTCCTAGGAGGTTTTTTCAATGCTAAGACTTGATGTGTATGTTGTGTATCTGAGTCTTTTCTCATGAAAATGCCAAGAACTTGACTCTGATAATATCCATTTAATATTGGGATATCTCAAGGCCCAATCCTAAGCTTGCTTTTCTATACCAGCACCGCCCAACAGAAATGTAATGCAAGCCATTAATGTGAGATCAGTAATTTTAAATTGTCTAGTAGTCACGTTAAACAAGTAAAATTAATTTTAATAGTATATTTTATGTAGCCCAATACAGCTAAAATATTTTAATATGTAATCAATGTAAAATATTGTAAGTAACATGCTTTACAGCCTTTTTTCAGTCTTCAGAATACAACACATCTCACTTCAGACCAGACACACACGTAGTTAATGGCTACCAAATAAAACAACAAAGCCCTCTATTTTCCTCAGATAACCGAAAACCTAAGTTAGCTTGCCTATTTATGCTTTTGATTCACAGATAAAACTCTTGACCTGACCACTCAAACTCAACTGCCCAGGTGCCTCAAATGCATCTTCCTAAAACTTATCCCTTCTGAGTATTTCCTATCTTTGTATATGCAGGGCACAATCAGAAATCTAGGAGGTGTTTTTGTGTTTCTCTTCCTCATCTATCATAAATAATTCCATACCAAGTTCTGTTGATTTTACTGTAAAAAAATTATAATTCAGTTATAATCTTTCTTCACTGTCACCTCAGTAACCTAAGATAACAACATATCATATCACGCCTAGAATTTCTTCTTCTTCTTTTTTTTTTTTGAGACAAGAGTCTCACTCTGTTGCTCAGGTTGGAATGCAGTGGTGCAATCATGGCTTACTGCAGTCTCGATCTCCCTGGCTCAAGCGATCCTCCTGCCTCAGCCTCCCTGGTAGCTGGGACTATAGACATGCACTGCAACACCCAGTTAATTTTTAAAATTTTTAGTAGGATGAGATCTCACTACATTGCCCAGACTAAACTCCTGAGCTCATGTGATCCTCCTGCCTCAGCCTCCCAGTAACCTCTTAACTGGTATTTCTGCATGTACTACAGGCCCTCTCACCATTCTCTTTCCTGAAGCTTAGCTATCTTGTAACAATGGAAATCTGATCCTATAACCCCTGCTTCATATACTTCATTAGCAACTGCTCTAAAAATAATGTCCAAAACCTTAACATGGCCTACAATGCCTGAAATTTCTGATCTTTACTTACTCTTCCAGACTCTTCTTGCCCTACTTGCTCTCTCTCACACTCTTAACTTCAAGCCACAATGGCCTACCTTCAGGACAGCAAACAAATCTTCATCTCTTCTAGTAGACGGGGTGCACATATTATTTCCTTGGATCAAAACACTCTTCGTCTCACCATTTTGACTAGTTAATTCTTTTGGATTTCAGCTTAAACGTCACCATGAAAGCCTTCCTTGGCCTCCATAATATGTTAGAATATACAGTCTCATACCACTGTTTTATCTTTTCCTTATAGCAGTCTGAGTCACTTCTTATCCCTAACCTAGCATACAGTAGTATTCAATACATTTGTTGAAAGACCAAATGAATAGAGTACTGAAGGTGATGGTACTCTATTCAGAATTAAATGCCGGAATTAATAACAATAAAGTTTCACAGCTAAGAACAGCATTAGCCCCTGGGAAAGAGTAGAAATTTTCCTTATTTTTTTTTTTTTTTCTGTGAGGACAGGGCTCAAGAGTGCATTCATGACTTTTGAAGTTTACTACTTTCTGTTTCTTTGCAAATAAACACCGGATAGGTCTGGAACTTCTGCATACCTTATTGGCCAGGTAGAGAAATCTGGTAGTGAGTAAAATCTAATTATCTTATAATAGTAGTTGGTTTTGAGAGCACATTAGAGATACCAAGGGCTTTCACAAAAAAATTCACACAGAATTTGTTTTGTATTAGGCTCTGTGTTAAGCACTGTGGGGAACAAAAAATCTGAAACACAGTCCCTGCTCTGAGGAACTTCCAATCAGGTTAGTGATGGTACTCGAATGGCATTATAAGAAATGCTAACAGGGCTTAGAGAAAGACAAACTTGGGTTGATGTGATCACAGAGGAAATCTTCAACTTTAAGAAGATGCAGGCAGGGCCCAATGGCTCACACCTGTAATCTCAGGTCAAGGTGAGAGGATCCCTTGAGCCCAGGAGTTCACCACCAGGCTGGGCAACATGGTGTGACCCTGTCTCTACAAAAAATGAAAAAATTAGCCGTGCATGGTAGTCCCAGCTACCTAGATGGCTCAGGTGGGAGGATCACTTGAGCTTGGGAGGTTGAGGTCGAGGCTGAAGTGAGCTGTGATCATGTCACTGCATTCCAGGCTAAGAGACAGAGCAAGGCCCTGTTCTCCCCTGCCCCACCACCAAAAGGGAGACAGAGATGCAATTTCATTAATAGAAATCATAAATATAA
The DNA here is from genome assembly GCF_007565055.1 of Rhinopithecus roxellana. NCBI lineage: Eukaryota > Metazoa > Chordata > Mammalia > Primates > Cercopithecidae > Rhinopithecus > Rhinopithecus roxellana. The sequence goes on from NC_044564.1 coordinate 21,558,911, forward strand.
AGACAGAAGAACACTTTCAGCAAGAGGGAATGCTAAATACAAGTGACAGAGAATTCTGTTCTAGGGCTGAGTACACGGTTTTGACTAGTAAATTAAGAAGATTCACCTCACCTTAATCCTTAGTTCTGTCTCTAAGGATTAAAATAGGTCATCAGAATAGATAATCAAATACCTTTTAGATTATACTAATTATCTTAGCCAAGAAATTATAATGATTAATAAACTTTGCAACCCATCTTCCAAAGCCTTTGAAACTGGGCCTGAATGGATAAATTAATTGTACAGGCATATCCCATGGACTGTATTCCAGGTAGGATACCTCTATCTCTCAATATAACATTTTTTTGACTATTTATACAGAAAAATTTAAATTTATTTCCCAAAAATTCAATATGTATGGGAAAAGTCTCAAGTTATCTTCCAACTAACACTGGTATAACATCAACATCACTGTTAGACATTGTTTGTTTTCTGAGACAGTCTTGCTCCACTGCCCAGGCTAGAGTGCAGTGGTGCAATCACTGCTCACTGCAGGCTTGATCATCCTGGCTCAAGCTATCCTCCAACCTTAGCCTCCCAAGTAGCTAAGATTACAGGTGTGTACCACTACATCTAGTTAATTTTTGTATTTTTTGTAGAGACGGAATCTTGCTATATTGCCCAGGCTGGTCTCAAACTCCTGGGCTCAGGCGATCCTCCCACCCTGGCCTCCCGAAGTGCTGGGATTACAAGCATGAGCCACCATGCCAAGCTGGTAGACATTTTTAAAACTGAGTCTAGTGCCAACAACATGTTTAGCATCATAAAGAGACTATTAAAAATTAATAACAGCAGTGTAAAGCTCTATTTTTATATATTTCTAAAGCTCTATTTTAAAATGTTTTACCCTAAAGCATTAACTACTTTCCCTGATGATTTATCAAATCCTTTCTGTCAAGAACTTTATAGCTCTTTACACATCCCTAAATTAAAAAAAAAAAAATTTACAGTTGTATTATGAGCTCCTCTGAGTTTCATAGTTTGTCTATAATAGTTCGTTCTTCCTTTGCCCATTTTGGTCATACCATCATTTCTTGATACCTAAGTGGCATGGTGTGCATAATCTTCTTAAATATGGTAATTAAACTTTACATATTAAGCATTTGCATTTGGGAAGTTCATTCTGTTTTCTTGGGTGAACTATATAAATGAGGCAGGTTAAATTATTTTAGTTTAAAAAAGGAATTAAAGTTTTGGTTTTTACCATATTGGTACAGTAAATACAGTTCCTACTCTTTTCTTTCTATGTCTGACCTTAAAGAAGAAGTAGAAGTGGCATTATGGTAAGATCTTGAGGAAGAAGCAGGAATTCAAAATGCAGGGATTTAGAGAGGGGAATGAAGGAAGAGAAGATGGGTATCCCAAAGACAGAGACTGATTTGAGGATGAGAAAAGAGGTAGTGAAGTATCAAAGCCGGAACCATCCAGTTTGGCTCATGTGAAGGAGTGCTATGGCATACAGGCTGAAAAAACAGAGTAGGCCCAGCACTGAGGGGTGTCATAGGCTAAACACACTCTCCTCAATTTTACAGGCAATAGGACACCTTTGGAAGTGTCTTTGGAAAATGGAAAGCCATGATGAGACCTCTATTTTAGGAAGATCAGTCCAACAGCAACATGGAAGGAACTTAGAGAAGCTACGAGATGACAGATTATGTTTTGGTAAAGATTATGTTTTGGTAAGAGATAAGGGTTTCAACTACTGTGGTAGCATGAGGACAGAAAAAGATACAAATACTACCTAAGTAGAACAAACAGTATTTGGCCACTTTCAGAGAAACACAAACAAGACTTGGATAATATAATTTCAATCAAAACAAGCTAAAACCAGAAACTATTAAATAAAAACATGGCTAGAAACAAGTTGGCTGAACTGGAATGGGGATGGGAGGAATGACAAACTTTCTTTCGTGATCTCTGACAGTGTCTCCTATTCGCTGATTCTAGGAAGTAAAGAAGAGTCCCTTTACTAAGAATCCTAGGATCCTAGGAAGTAAAGAATACCTTTCATCCTATAAGGTAGTCTCGTGATTTAAACTGGAATGTCTACTTACTTTTATTTTAAACTGAAAGCACGAAAAAGGAGAGGGCAAATGTAAAAGGATTCATTCCCATAATGTAAAAAATAAGTCATGTGCTTCTTGATCCTGTCTGCTGAAAGATTCCTTTCTCAAGAGTATTATCTAGGGAAGAGATTCATAATTGCTAAATGGATAGATGTAGTTCTTAACCAGGAGGAAGAACATCTGTTTTCTCTCCTGATGGGATACAGGTTTCCTAGGCTACAAAATTTATCATCTACCCTACACTGCCACACACGTACATAAATTCAGAAATACAGACTGAAATGCAAGAAAACATAGGTCAAAGCTTGTTTTTTCACAAGCTAACTCCTAAACATTAGAAGGGCCTGCTCGTACACTTCAAACATACAGCTTTTAACATCTCATTTTACAGGAAATTTTTACTTCTCTGATGAGAGTTCAGGTTTAACTGCTATAGAGAGAACCAGAGAAAACAGCTACAGAAGGTTGCCTAAGCAACATAAAGTGAGGCATATAAAAAGATCTGGTTACTGCTTGTAATTTACGATGCTAGCTCTGTACTTATGAGGAAATACATCCTAAACCAATTATGTATCAAGAAAACTCGTAAAATAAAGACTAATATATTAAATGCCTACTTTTCTAGTCCTCTGCAATCTGGACTTAAGTTAGGAAGTCACAATTTAATGAGGGAACAAATATTTAACTGTTTAAACTCTGCTGTGGTGTGTATACAATACACAATAAAAAATGCAGTGGGATACATAAAAGTTGCACAATTCTCTGCCCTCCACAAAAAAAGACTATTTAAAAGATCTTCGTCAGTACACAGGTTTGATACATTAATGTAACTGGTTGATTATGAGAAGAAAAATCAAGTATTCCATTAAGTCTGGTTTAAAAGACACTATAATACCTTTTTCCGTTTTGGGAATGTCATATATTTTTAAAAACTTAAATGCATTTTACTTTATAAGTAATATCATTTACATTTGTATGCCATTTAATGGTTTACAAAATGCGTTTAATATTCTTATTAATGTTTAATTTTCACAAGCATCCATTGTAGGAACATTACCTCCACATTATAAAGGAGAAGTGGGCAAGTCTGTCACACAACTAGTAAATGATAGCAAGGATTCAAAATCAGGTCTTGAAAGGTTTAAACAATCTTAACACCAAAGACAAGCAGAGATATTATCAGTTTAAGATCTTAGAAATGTAATGCATATATCAAATTAAAGAATCTTGGACACTCGTTTATCCATGGTTACCAAGTTCAGGAAAGGTCTTGGTTGGAGGAAGAAGTGACACATGCCCTGACCTTGTTGTAAATAACTTCTTCCTACAATTTGGATGTTATTTTCATGTTTTCTACATTTAAAAGTTACTCTTAATAATTTGCTTCATAAGTAATTTTAAAGTATTGATTAGGGTCTTAAAATCTATCAAAACTGAATTGATTGGCTGGGTTTTCTGTCTTAACTTGAAAAAGGAAAAGTAATTCTAGCTAACTCAAGAAGAAATTTCCATATATCCAAATCTTTGCACCCCTTCCCCAAATGTGTGTAGTGTACAATGAAATTTGCCACGTGAAAAATAATTACATAAAATTGTCTAAAAGGTAAAATGACTAATAAATGAAAAGGCCTGATGTCTTCTAGTCTTTTGTTCTTAACTGTAGGATATTTAAGAGGATATGCAATATTAGTATGCTTCCTTAGTAAATAATGAGTTATACTGAGTTACCAAAATATATATGAACTTTAGAAACAACATATTATAAAAAGTTTTCTAGGAATCTTAATAGAAATAGCAACTAGTAGCAAGGTACAAATATAAACGGGAAATACAATGAAAACCACAAGTTTTTTTTTTTTTTTTCATTCCTTCCATTTCAAAAATACAAAATATGAGCGTATATAGAAAGATCTCCTGGTAAATAATAGGAAAAGGCTGGGACAAACTGCTACTTTCAACAAGAAAGTTAAGATTCTAAAATTCTGGTATTAAAGTTTTATTAAGCACCATAATTGATGCAAATCCCATAGGTCCCCACGTCTAGAGTCTAAAATAAGGATGGGCTTATAAGAAATAGGACTTGAAGAATAGAGAATTAAAAAAATAAAAACATAAGCACTGGTTTTAAGAAGAATCATCAGTAAACTCATGTACAACATGAATTATTAACAGTAGAGAAAATTTGATGCTCATCTTTAAGAAAGTATGTAAAAAAAAATCTTCTATGAAAAGAACATCTTGGGCAATCCACTTATTTAAGATAGTTCTGAAAATCTCTTTTCCCCAAAGTGAACAGACAAACTAAGAAACATCTTCTAAGTAAATCTCAAGAATTTAGTAAACAAGGGTGGCACAAAATTTGTCCATTAAGACTGAAGTAATGGGGCAAAAATCTCAGGTGGATAGAATGCCTACAAGAACATGGGAGAAAAAAGATGACTCATCTTTTCTGTCAACAATGTCTTTTAAGAGATGAAAAGTAAGGAGCTACAGTGGAGCTTTATACTACAGTGTCACAAAATAAGATAATGTTAAGATCAAAGATGATTAAAACATCCGTTTATTTGGCAAAATGTATGATTTTCCCTGGTATCCACTGGGAGTTCTGGAAGGCATAGATGACCAGGAGAGGGCAGCTCACCACTGCAGCTGTGAGTAAACTGTGAAGATGCGAATCCCTTTCTTTGCCAACAAGGGGACACTATACTTATATGTTTTTCCACAGTCAACTAGTAAAGAAGATACTGCCATTAAAAAGTCAAAACCACACATAAAGTATAATATAAAGTATAAGTTATTGCAACAAGTAACTAGTAAGAAAAATTGATAAGTAAATTAGAGTTCATAAAATAAGATGATGCCAAAGTTCCTGCCCCCTCAGATAAACTGAATATATAGCTAGCAACTATAGTCATTATGACTATGTTTACGCTTTTTATACTTCAGTATACTTTTTGTAAATAACTACTTTTCTTAGAGTTTATCTAAATTTTCAGTTATCCAATCTCTTTACCAAAATAAAAAAAAAACCACCTTTTTGTACCAACCAAGTTCAAAATTCGGCACACTTTCTCTTGGATCATGTGTAACTTTGAAATATGTCCTACTTATGATCTGTATGTTGCCAGCAAAAACATACAGATTGCTATTGTCAACCACAATCCAATGGAGCTGCTTTGTTATCATCAAAAGTACAAAAATGGGAACTTTTCTACAATGAGGAGACTCTATAGACTGACATAATTTCTTCCTTATAGGCTGAAATCTTTCACACAATGAGTGTGGGGATAAAACAATTTGAGCACCCAGAGTCATAGTTCTCATTTACTAAGACCTCTGGTTCCTATTAACACAAGAATCAGAAGACAAGTTACTAGACTACAATTCTCAAAATTTATTTTCATCAGTATTATTACTTGCTGCTTAGATGTTTACCTTGACGAAAATTAGGAGAAAAAAACTGAAAAAGAACAAAAACAATACTGATTACACAAATGGTTAAAAGGTAATTGCTTAATTTTGGAATTTCACTTCCTTGTGAGTTTTTCATTTGAAGTTTAAGGCAGTACTTCCAAGCCTTTTTCATTTCATAGTGCTCAAGGAAAGGTGTTTATAGAGCACATTAGGGCAAATGGAACAGGGCACCTTCAGAGACAACTGACCCAGAAGCTCCTGCCAGGCCACCCTGAGAACACAAGGAATCAGTATCTTGCTCACCATAACTTATTTTTGCAATGGATGTGGCACATCAGTTAGGAAGTGATAATGTAAATATCTTTGGCCAAGGTTAAGAGGATAAGAAGAGAATCAAACAGTAACTCCAATTCTAGTTCATTGAAGATAGCATTTTACAGCATAGAAAGCGCACTATGGGAAGCAAAGAAGTGGCTGAGTGCAATCTGGGGTCTGTGTGTTGATTTTGACGACTTTACCTTTCATATACATTGGTTGTTTCAACTCTTGTCCATTTTACCAAGGACAAAAGACATTTAGTTAGAGAAACTTCCTCTAAAAAAATCTGTTGACGTTTTAAAGAAGAAAAAAATGACAAATGAGGCTATGAGAAATTTTTCTTGATTTTCTTCTTTAAAAATGTCTCTCACAGAGGTACAAGATTAATTAATTAAGGGGGACATATATCAACAATCACCAAAACTCTGGTTATCAGCATTGATAAACAGTAGGCCCTATCAAGCAGCCAGTGGTAAGAGCTAAATAATAATCTATGATCCCTTTCCTTCAACAACAAACAACAACAACAAAAATGGAGATCAGAAATAATAAAAATCCAAGTGGTAATTAAAAGAAAGATATAGAATAAAACACAGAAAACTAAATCAACAAGAGTATCTTGATAGAGCAGTTTGTCTTAACTCCATTTCAAAAGCCTTCCTCTTAGAACCCCAGTCATATTCAACAACTACAGTCTTGGCTGCCAGGGAGTTCAGCTTTCATAAGGCTCCTAGAGGAGCATCAAGTCTTACTAAGAAGGTAGCATGTTTTAAAACAAACTCACTGAGCACCTGCATGAAAACTACCATGTCTCTGCCCCTAATAACTATATAGGTCTCATTAAGGTCAAATAGTTCATCTTAGGGAAGTCCTGAACAGAGCCATTTAAAGGCAGTTTAGTACTCTTAGTACTTTGGTAATACAAATGGGCAGAGTAAGCTTACTAGGTATGTAACTTGTGCAGTCACACATGGGCTTGCTCTCAGAAGGGGTCTCTACTTAGTAGAACGGTCCTTTGTCGCCATCTTGACATTGTTAATGACTTTGAACTTGTACTCTGTAGATGAAGACCGGTGGGGCAATGGAGCATGGAACAGAGGAAACAAGTCAAGTGTCAGCATAGGCACTAAGCACCTGGACTGGCTGCCTGGGCCCAAATGTAAATACCTGGGACAGACCTGGGCAACACAGGGCACTCAAGGCAGTGGCCAGGACTGAGCCCCGACTGGCAATGGCAATGATGGCAGCAGCCCCAAGAAAGAGGAGTGGCTCAGCACTGGGGATATACAGTGGAAAGCCAAAGTACCCCTCTTCCTGGAACCTATCCTAACAGCATATGCGCAAATATTAACTCTCCAGCCTAAGGACGAGGACAGGAAGTGTTGGTGCTCAGAGAGTAAAACATTTGTCAGCATATTATTGCAAAGTATCCAAGTCATGGCACCAAAAATAAATCAAAATTCATCAAAGCATTTATAATCTCCAGTTTTATAAACCACTGCAATGGCCAGGCACGGTGGCTCAAGCCTGTAATCCCAGCACTTTGAGAGGCTGAGACAGGCGGATCACGAGGTCTGCAGATCGAGACCATCCTGGCTAACATGGTGAAACCCCGTCTCTACTAAAAATACAAAAAACTAGCTGGACGTCGTGGTGGGCGCCTGTAGTCCCAGCTACTCGGGAGGCTGAGGCAGGAGAATGGCGTAAACCCGGGAGGCGGAGCTTGCAGTGAGCTGAGAGCCGGCCACCGCACTCCAGCCTGGGTGACAGAGCAAGACTCCGTCTCAAAAAAAATAAAAAATAAAAAAATAAACCACTGTAACATTGCAAACCAAATAGCAATAGCTTTAGAAAGAAAAATTGAATATAAAGATTGTCACATTTGGTTGAAAAGAACAGTATTTTCGTATGAGAACCAACTGTTTTAATGAAGAACCAACTGTTAATGAGAAGGATTATTTTAAATTTAATGTTTCCATGTACCTGAAGATATGATGTAGGATGCACAAACAGATATTCTGAATTATATACAAATCATGAAGTCATTTGGTTTCTTGTACAACTTCCAAGTTACAAGAAATAGCAGAAAGAATATTTAAATACCACTGTATAAACTTGCTCTTAGAATTAAATTTATAGACAGAACTGATTTGTTAAGAGTTAAAGCTTTTAGAAAAATTGTTCTAAAAATTAGTTCTAGATGTTCTAAATTTAGATTATGAAATAATTTATCAGAAATTTATCCTAATGTTGTCACAGCCTATAAAATGTTCTTAACAGTGGCATCAGTACAAGGACCCTCCTCAAAATCAAAAATTATCAAATATATTTGTAATCTTGCATTTGCCAAACATAATTGACATTAATTCCAATTATATAAATTAAAAACGAAACTTTATGGAAGTATAAATTTTGACGACTAAAATGAATTTGCAGACAGAGCTAGAAAGTCATGATTAATCAAGATTTCAGTGATAAGGTATTATTATCTTTTATAAAATCATGATACCCACAAACATAATTTTAAATTTGTGTTGTTACTTCTTTATTGCTATTAACTCTACCATGTTTTTCTTCCCAAAGGAAAAAAGCTCTAAACATTAGTACTCTTTTTTTTTTAATTTTTATTTTATTTTTTTTTGAGACGGATCTCGCTCTGTCGCCCAGGCTGGAGTGCAGTGGCTGGATCTCAGCTCACTGCAAGCTCCGACCCCACCCCCCACCGCCGGGGTTCACGCCATTCTCCTGCCTCAGCCTCCAGAGTAGCTGGGACTACAGGCGCCCGCCACCACGCCCGGCTAATTTTTTGTATTTTTAGTAGAGACGGGGTTTCACCGTGTTAGCCAGAATGGTCTCGATCTCCTGACCTCATGATCCGCCCGTCTCGGCCTCCCAAAGTGCTGGGATTACAGGCGTGAGCCACTGCACCCGGCAACATTAGTACTCTTAACTGTACTTTTCCCCTTGCTTTTTGAACAAAGGCCTGCATTTCATTTTCATTCACACTGTATCCCACAAATTGTATAACCAGCCCCGACCATGAGAGGCTAATCCAAGTTTTTTTTTGCTTTTTTGTTTTTCATTTTTTCTGCCACATGTTATAATAATCCAAGTTTCTTTTCCATGCTTGGCTATTGTCTTACAAAGCTCCTCTGCTTCCTGAAAGCCAACCTGAAACAGACATCCACGCCCTACCTGTTGTATCCTTAACTATTTTTCTAGCCACTTTTCTTTAACCTCTGTGTTACAATCCTACAATCCTGATCTTAAAAACCTGGGTTTTTAAACATCTATTTTTTGTTTTTCTCTCCAATTCCTTCAATTTGTTACAAAAATATTGACAAGCCTCAGAACAAACTTTTTTTTTTTTTTTTAAGAGACAGGATCTCGCTCTCTCACCCAGGCTAAAGTACAGTGGCACAAACAATCACGGCTCACTGTCGCCTCAACCTCATGGGCTCAAGAGATCCTCCCACCTCAGCCTCCCAAGCAGCTAGCTGGGACTACAAGCGTGTGCCATGCCAATTTTTGTATTTTTTGTAGAGACGAGTCCCACCATGTTGCCCAGGCTGCTCTGGAACTCCTAGCCTGAAGTAATCTGCCCACCTCAGCCTCCCAAAGAGCTAGGATTACAGGTATGAGCCACAGCATCTGGCCCCTTAGAATAATTTTTAACTAATTCTGTTTATTCATCCAGTCACTAAATCTTATCAGATCTCCTTTGATATGCCTCTTGAATCTGTGTCTTAACCACATGCTGACTGTGATCATCCTAGACAGGATCCTGGAAACCTACTGTGAGGAGATATCTTATCTATCTCACATGTTCTCTTTATAGCAACTCATTTGATCCTTGTCAAACCCCTGTAAGACAGGGAGAGGAGGTGCTGATATAAAAATGGTCCTACTTTATAACTGGAGAAATTGAGGAACAGAGACATAGTGCTCATCTCATTACTTTGAGACATAGTGCTCAAAGTAATGATAAAAGCAAACTGCTCAAAGGGGGTCTGATGAGATATCCTCCATTGCCCAGTGATACCTAGTCTCCTGAGTCCTTTAATTTGCAATAAAGCTTTCCTCTGATCAATTTCTCATCCAGGGCTTTTATACTTACTAACTAGAATACAAAGTATAGTTCCTAATCTTAAAATTTTAGGACCAGCTATACCCCCTTGCCCTAATAAGGTTTTAATCTTTGTGTTGCTATAAATACCTGAGGCTGTGAAATTTATAAAGAAAAGACAGTTTATTTGGTTCACTCTTCAGCAGGCTATATACAAAAGAACCATGGCACCAGCATCTGCTTAGCTTGTAGTGAGGGCTCAGGAAACTTAGAATCATGGCAGAAGGCAAAGGGGCAGTAGGCGAGTCACATAGTGAGAGAGAGAGGTTAGCAGTTCTCAAATTTTTAAGTCTCAGGATCCCTTTACATTCCTAAAAATTGAGAGCGTCAAAGAGCCTTTGTTTATTTGGTCTGTTACTATTAGTATCTCCCATACTCTTAGACATTAAAACTTAAAAAAAAAAAAAAAAAAAAAAAATTAAATAGTTCTCCACTAATTTAAAAATAAAAAATAAATAAAAATGACACTTCTATGAAAAATCTATTTTCCAAAATAAGAAGAAATGAGAAGAGTGGCATTGTTTTGTATTTCTCAAATGTCTTTCCATATCTGACTTAATAGAAAATAGTTGAGTTGTCATATCTGGCTCTGTATTTAATCTGCTGTGATATGTTGTTCTGACTGAAGTATGTTCTGGGAAACCAGAATATGCTACCCCAAAATAGGAAGGTTGTTCTACTGAAGGTAGTTTTGAAGGACCAGATGCAAGAAACCTCTCTGCCCTCCACTTGCCTAAATCAAGCCATAGATTTGCAAAGACAAAAGGTATCCTGCCCACCTCTCTACTAGGAGGAACAAAGGTTAACCACTGAAGACAATTTTAGCCTGGAAAGGAATCTATATTAATACGCTTCACCAACTAGCCTCTACCCGCCATACTGATTTGCCCTTCTACAATTTACTACTGCTACAGATTCAAAGTCCTTTTCCTCAGTCTTATATTATCTAAAAACTTGTTGTTCTTTGTTGAAAATGCTCTATTCAAAGCCACCTTGAAAACTACTAATTCCACGGGTGTCTCCCATGTATATATAAAATATACATGTTAATAAACTTCTGTCTTTTGTTAGAGGTGTCCATATCCAATTAAGAAACTATGAGGGTTGAAAAAAAAATTTTTCCCCTATAGTATGAAGATTATCTGGCATTATGCAGTTATGCAGCTGAAAAATAAAATAGTAATTCAATTGCTTTTTACCATATCTGTGGAAACTGTTCTTTCACACTAGGCCAAAATTAGCAGGTGATAGTTTCCTAAAAGTTAGTTACAATGTAAAATCTAAAATTGGTCTCTCTTGGACAGTGAATAAATTTTTCACTCATGCATAATTTTGTAACATAATGAATGGGTCATGTGGAAAATACTGGTTCACCGAGTTTTATTTTATGTGTATAGTACACTTCCTGTTTCATCATACAGAATATTCAAAGACATGTGCTAGAGTATTGAGGCTTAATAAAATTATCTGTATTGCTTCAAGAACATTCCTAAGTGAAACTAACTAGTTTTTTAAAAAAACTACAGGTATGCAGAAATAACATATTGAATATTATTAGTAAGGTTTGATGTAATTGCCTTCATTCATTCTAAGGAGCCAGCAGTTTTACTCCTTACTCCTTACCATCAGTGCAAATGTCAACACACTGAAAAAGGTAAATAACTTCTTAGTATTATTATGAAAACAGATTTTACCTTGAAGAAAGGGACACTGAAAGGAACTAGGGACTCCCAGAGGTACACAGACCACACGATGAGAACTACCATTGTAGGCTGTTGGCTAGTATATAAAAGAGTATATAAAGCTGCACCACACTTGATGTGTGTGTTTTTGACAATCTGGGGAAAAAACAAAGATCCATGACCTATCATAATTTATAAATTCTTCTGACTCATGAATCTGAATGGCAGGTTCTACAAAGCTGCTGTTTGAAAGCTAGTAACCAGTCAGAAATGGCATTTTATTCTAGTTTCATCAGGTAAAAAGTAGAATTCTTATTAAAATGTCACCTGCTAATGTTGATCTGAAGAGGTCAATTAAAAATATCTGTTGGAAGAAAATGTGTGTTACATGGAAAGAAGTAAAGAAAAACCTGTTATACTGATAATCATTAATTTAGGATTTTGCAAAGACCTCAGGACAATTCCCTCAGCAGAAGCTCATTCGTTTATTTTTTCATTTCTTGCATTCTAGAACCTACCACAAGTCATCTGTAGTTCCATTTTGATAAAGTGAATCAAGACAAAGAGCTAAAACCAAATGATAGGTTACTCATGGGCTCCCAAAGGGCTGATAGAGCACTACCATGCTCATCCATTGATATCTACTCAATTATTTATCATCTTTCCCGCCAAAGTAGCTGATTTCAAATGCTCAATGTTGGCAAATATTAAAATACAGTAGCCTTCCATTATCGGTGGGTTCACTTTCCACAGTTTCAGTTCCCCATAGTCAGCTGTAGTCCAAAAATATTAAATGAAAATTCCAGAAATAAACAATTCCTAAGTTTTAAACTACAAGCCATTCTGAGTAGCACGATGAAATCTTGCACTGTCCCCATTAGGATGTGAATCATGCCTTTGTCCAATGTATTCATGCTATATACCTGATCTACCTGTAAGTCATCTAGTAGCCATCTGGGTTATCAGATTAACTGTTGAGGTATCACAATGCTTGTGTTCAAGGTCAGTAGTAGCCTAATACTACATTACAATGCTTACAATGCCTACATCATTCACCTCACTTCATCTCATAATTTCACATCAACACAAGAAGGGTAAGTACAGTGCCACATTCACATTAACTGACATTATGATATGCTGTTATAATTGTTCTAGTTGTTCTCTTATTGTGCCTAATTTATAAGTTAAACTTTATCATAGGGATGTATGTATGCATAGGAAAAAACAATGTATATAGGGTTCAGTACTATCTGCAGTTTTAGACATCCACTGGGAATGCTGGAATGTATTCCTTAAAGATAAGGGTAGACTACAGTATAAACATCCAAGGAGGCTCTTCTGATACTAGTTATAAGGCATCAGCAGTGGCAGCTGTGAGTAGTATTAGTGATTATTTGAACCATCAATTTACATGCATACCATATGTTACAGTTTTCCAAGTACAGGTTGAGTATCCCTAATCCAAAAAAAAAAAAAAAGAAACTTTTTGGGCATTAACATGGCACTGAAGGAAATGTTATGCTCAACTTTTAAGCATATAACACAAATATCTCAAAATTTGAAAAAATCCAAAATCTAAAACATTTCTGGTCCCAAGCATTTTGGATAAGGAATACTCAATTCATATGTATTTCACATACTTACTCTAATTTCATGAATGTAATAATTCTTAAAGTAGTAGAGATCATCTTTTTAAAGACAAGTAATCTTTTTATAGGTAAGTAATAAACACATATTAGCGGGCTTAAACCCAAACCTTCTGACTCCTTTTTTTAGTGTTCTTTCCTAGATTCTATCACTTGGAGCTCTCTAGTCATCATCATCCCACTCTCATCTTTTCTTTCTTTTTTTTTTTTGTGGGAGTCTGGGATCCTTAAAATAACAATGAGCCTTCTCAATTTTCCCAGATAAGATTCAAATCAATATAAAGGGTTAACAGCATTTTAAAAGTTCCCAACTCTTAGTAAATAAACATCAAAGGCTGCAATTTCCCATTAAAGATTACCATTTTTCTTATGTCAGCCAAATTTCAAAATTATTATCTTAAACTAAATTTATTCAGCAAGCATTTGAGTACCTCTTAAGTATGTTAGTTGGTATGAATATTATTCAGATTAAAAAGCTTGCTAGTTCTTCATAAAATGGAATTCACTATAACAAATAAATTGTAATTATTCTGGTTGTACCTTCTCATCATAACTGCCATATGCCTGAAATATAGGAATAGACCTTAACTGACACCATCATTAATGAGTTTCGCTATATATTCCAATCATTAATGTTCCAGTAACACTCATATATTACTATTACTAACATAATAATGGAATCGAAAAAGGTTTTCGTTCATGTTGTAGAAAAATTTAAATGACTGGCAAAATTGAAATTAGTTTACTAGCTCCTGATTTCCAGTATAAAATTATAAGTGCACATATAATAATTTATATACTTAAAAATATATGTTGATAGGATGGTTTAATTGTATAAAAGGATTATCTTTAAAGAGTCAACTTTAAGTTGTATCAAGGAGGTAACATTCATATCTATACCTGTGAATCATAAAAACAGTTTTGTTTTTTAATCTTTGTTGTGATGACACGTGATAACTACTAGATATGTAACATTTCCTCTCATATTCATGTTACCTGTAATGATTCAAAGACCAAAGTGATAGGAAGTCTCTGTTGAAGTTTAATGTACATTTTTTTTTTTATGTGAATCTCCCTGGTCCCACTGTGTTTTTGTCACATGGTCAATTTAAATGAAAATACATGAAATGGAAATTTAAATTTGTTCTTTTCTTCTTCAAGGTCATTCGGTTTACCATGTGTTTCAGTCACATCTATATCACGTGAACAGATGAAGAAAAAGTGGATCGGTAAATTAAAAATAATAAAGAACCATAAAATGCTATAACTTCAATGTCTTAGACTTACCACGATTCATTAAAGACGCTATGTAATTAAAATTTGCATTGACACTACAATCTTTATTTATAAATCCTGGTAAGTCAACCTCACCATAAGTGATACAGAAGTATTTTTTCCCCCTAAGTCTTTTAGATGATCATATTATGATTTTCCTTAAAAAAAAAAAAAAAAAAAAAACTATGATGATAAAAGATAAATTACTATTCTTCAGTTGTTCTTCAGGAAATAAAGGGAAATCACATTGTGTTGATTTTTTAATAAAAGTTCAATTTTCCAAAAAAAAAAAAATGTTCTTGCCATATCTATAGACCTTTCAGAATCTTAGTTCTAAATTTTACTAGATTCATTAATTTTTTGTGACAAATGCTCTTATTTATGGGAATATGAGTTGTAAATGAAAATGACTCAGCTATATTTTAATGAAAGGAAGGAAAGAAACAGCTCATTTTAACATAAATTTGAGATTTTTCAATAAAGGTCTGAAATTAATTTAGAGTCAAAACTATTACATAGGGGTATCAGAAGACATTTTAAAGCCTGGCTCCACTTGAAACACACCAATTTCTAAGTTACCTTTAACACAAAATAATTCCATTGGAGATTATTAGCTCTCAAATACCAGTGTTAGTATTACAGGATAGTATTATGTTTGTCCTCACTTATCCCAACAGGTGAGAAAGTAGTAGTAAGTCAAAACCAGCTCTGGTTGACCTAAGGGTGACTTAAATTGGGTTGACTGGTAATCTAAGTTAATACAATAATTTGCAAAGTTATTATCATTTCACCTTGAATGTTAGTTACACTTCAAATTTCACTTTTACATTGACTAGAAATCTCTATGCATTTTTCTCTAGTGATGGCAGGAGACTACTGTGTTTACATTTTGTATGTGACTATAAGTAATTTCTTAAAATATCCAGGGGACAAGAGAAAGGATGAAATTAAACAATTCCAAAACTGGCATATCAAAATCATATTCAAAGTATATTAAGTATATTAAATTGAGACCAATGATTGTTATACTATTTTGGTTCTGGCTCATTTGGGATGCATATTTTTACTTTTGCCTTAGGCAAAACTTAAAGATAGATTTCATAAATACTTGGGAGTTCTTGGTCACAACTCTGCACTCAATGCTATCTACTGTTTTCAGGTAAATGCTAACATATTTTAAAATAAGTTACTTAAAATCACAAGAAAAAAAACCTATCCATCTTGGGATATACTAGGGCAGTTTCAGAGCAATGGAAAATCAACTTAGAGCTATTCAAATGAGAAATATTACAACTCATTTTCATAAATCCAATTTATCCACAAAAATTTGGTATAGTTTATACCAAATCATAAAGCCTATCAGAGATATATTGTTAAGTAATGGTATGTTTTCAGAAGGTTTTACAAAATTGTGAATTAAAATAAGTCTATGTTTTATATATTTAAAAAGGCAGGGAAAGAACAAAGGGAAGAAAACAGAAAAAACTAAATTAAAAACACTAATGTAAGCTAATACTGCTTACATACGAACATCAGGATGCCAAGGGACCCAATACAATCCTCAGTCTAACATTTTCAATGGCACAGCCTAGTGATCACACGATACTGGTGATACTCTCTAGTTACCCCTGGCAACCTTTCTCAACTGTAAC
Organism: Rhinopithecus roxellana; assembly: GCF_007565055.1. Taxonomy (NCBI): domain Eukaryota; kingdom Metazoa; phylum Chordata; class Mammalia; order Primates; family Cercopithecidae; genus Rhinopithecus; species Rhinopithecus roxellana. The sequence continues at coordinate 21,575,129 of NC_044564.1, forward strand.
GATGCTACCCTACAATAGCTTTCACTGGGCAGCTTTCTCTTCACTTAGCTGAATGCTCTGGGACCATCTGCGTCGGCAAGCATAAAAGGCCAGCCTGCCTGTGGGCCCGTCACTCTGAACACCACCTCTCTGACCCTGATTAAATACAACTTTCAATCCTTTTTGTCCTCCCTGTTGACTTCTCCTATTAAGGGAGCCCTCTGACAAAGAAAGCGGAAGAGTGGACTAACTGCCCCCAAGAAAGGTGATGTCTGATACTGCTCAACACAAGGATTAGCAAGCCAATACATAACAAAAGCAAGTTTTGGGGGAGGGGAGAGGTAAAGAAAAAAATGGTTTTAGCTAGAGCTTTGACTAATTCAGTAGGTACACAATTCAACAAATAGCTATACAAGAGGACTTCTTTGATAGAAATAACTATAGCAGAACAATAATTTGGAGAGATACCTTTTAAGATCTTGACATAAGACCATGACATTGACAAAAAAACCAGATATTTGTTTTCTACTTGATGTTTTTTAATTAAAAAGGAAACATAGTTGAGGACAGGAAAGATTGCTGAAAAAAATGAGAAATGAAATAAAAATATAAGTAAATCATAATTATACTTGTTTCATTAGAAAGTTTGCTTGGCTTACTGAACACATTGACATTTGAGTTTATATAAAGGTGGAAAACAATTCCAAAATACTACAATCATTTTTGTAACTCATTATACCTATACTGAGAGAACTTCAATTTGAAAAAACTGGTTTCACAGGATGAAGCCCTTTTAATAAAAAGAACACATTTTAAAACTTCCAAGTAGATAGAGGCTTGTCAATACCATCCACTTTTGTAAAGTAATCAGAACCCACCAATAGGTCAGCTGATTGAAATTACCACCTTTAATAAAACCACCACTTTACAAAGTAACTCATAAGCTTTCCTGCCCCGATATCAGGCCAGCTAATAAATGAAAGATCTGCCTGGCTCAATCAACAAAGCAATTAAATAATGCAACCTCATAATATACCTTGAAACATTAATGAAAAAAATAAGTAAAAACCAACAAACTAAGGAACTCTTTTCAGAGCTACTTAAAAGTCTAAACTCTAAAGTAAAACTTGACTGTACCTTATTCAAGGAATGGCCAATAAGCCAAGAAAAGTCAAGTAACAGAGAGAAGAGAAGCCAGGCATGGTGGCTCGTCTGTAAGCCTAGCACTTCAGGAGGTAGAGGCAGATGGATCACCTGAGGTCAAGAGTTTGAGATCAGCCTGGACAACACGGTGAAACTCTCTACTAGAAATACAAAAATCAGCTGCGTGTGGTGGCAGGCATCTGTAATCCCAGCTACTCGGGAGGCTGAGGCAGGAGAATTGCTTGAACCCAGGAGGCGGAGGTTGCAGTGCACCGAGATTGCACCATTGCACTCCAGCCTGGGCAACAGAGCAAAAACTCCGTCTCAAACAAACAAACAAAAAAAGAGACATTGATGGATTCCTAGTACACAGGAGACTTTCTGTGATAAAACTAGGAAAACCCTGGACAAACTGGGACAAGGTGATCATCCCAGGCGAGAGGCCACATATATAGAGAAACTATTCATGTGCTAAACACTGTGTTAGATTCTTTCACGGAACTTAATTCACTTACTCTTCACAACAACCTTATGAGGAAAGAATTTTTTAAATGAGGAAGTCTTGCTAACTATGAGGATAAGTGATCTCTACAAGGCTGGACTATTTGAGGAATAGGAATCAGAATCTGACTGCTTATCTTCAAAGCCCATGTTTCTATCACAATACCATGTTGCCTTTCTAGGAGTTAGGTAGGAAGAGTGATGGAGTCATCATTTTCCTTCAGCACAAAATTTGGCAAACCTAGAAGGCCCACACTCTACATATCTCTGACTATGTTGTATTCCAAGAGAGCTACAGAGAAACAAAGCAGTGCTTGATTGATCATATAAATCATGGTGGAATCTGAACTGATAGAGTGTTGAACACGTTAGAAAATCTATGTACTGGCTGGGCGTGGTGGCTCACACCTGCAATCCCAACAGTTTGGGAGGCTGAGGCGGGCAGATCAAGAGGTCAAGAGACTGAGACCACCCTGGCCAACATGGTGAACCCCATCTCTACTAAAAATACAAAAATTAGCTGGGCATGGTGGCGTGCACCTGTAGTCCCAGCTACTCGGGAGGCTAATATTAATAACAAAGTTACATGTGACATCTGCATTGAGAATATGACAGACTGTTCTAAGAATTTTACATCATTACGTGTTAGAGTAAGTAGGAAAAGCTTTACAAAAAAAGTTATCAGTTGGGCTGGCTTTGAAGGCTGGTTGAATTTAGTTCTGGCAGACTGACATGAGACAAAGCATTTCAGCTAGAGATATATGAGCAATGGCCAAAGTAGTAAAATCAGAAAAGTATTCAGTATATTGCTATAATCTAGCACTCATAATAAACTTTTACTTGAATTATGACATGTTTGTCAGTTTCATCATGGTGTCTTCAGGGATTCACATGAAGGCACCTAACAGGTTTTAGCTGTATGCAGCAGGTATCCACAACAGGCCTTTTCACTGCCTTTCACTGAACATTCTAAGAGCTTCTAAGCACTTAGAAGGGTTGGGCACCCAGAGATCCCTGGCTCCCAAACAATGTTATTGGGTAGAAAATCTGGATTAACTGAAGTTGTAGAGTCTAAAAGAGTATAAAAGAACATTTGTTTTAACTTCCCCGATACTACAGGAACCACTACTGAAACACTCCAGGCAAGAAATTAAAATAACTGCAATAACGTTATTTTAATTTCCAATTTTAAATTATTTTAATCTTTAAATAGATTGCACATCTAGAAGCAGGGTGGTATAATAGGAAAAGTTCTAGCTCTGAAACAAGTTGACTTTACCTTCTGAACCTGTTTGTTCAAAAATAAAATTAGGTTAATACCTGTTCTGACTCTCTCCTCTGAGAACTGTAAGGGTTGTTTGAGAAAATATGTCAAAGTATGTAAATATTAAAGCATTACACAAATATATTCTACTGTCATTTATGCTGGCTAATATATAACACTAAAATTAATTTTTAACACATTCATACCTAGATAAAAGAGTTGAGAAACAACCATTTTTTGTTTTTTTTTCTAATAAATAGGAATAAATAGGCAATACTCAGGTTTGTGACTTGTCTTGGTGTCAAGTGAAGAGATGAAGAATATATATCCTTGATTTCCAGCTTTTTTATTATTATTATTATTTTAACTTTTACTTATTATTATTATTTTAACTTTTACTTTTTTGAGACAAGGTCTCACTTTGTCTTCCAGGCTATAATGCAGTGGTGCAATCATGGCTCACTGCAGCCTTGACTTCCTGGGCTTAGTAGAGAACTACTTAGTTGGGACTACAAGCACATGCCACCATGCCCAGCAAATTTTTTTTATTAGTTATTTTTCTAGAGATGGGGTCTCCCTGTGTTGCCCGGGCTGGTTTCAAACTCCTGGGCTAATGCAATTCTCCTACCTTGGCCCTTCCCAAAGTGCTGAAATTAAAGGTGTGAGCCACTGCACCCAGCTTCCAACTTCATTTCTTATCAAAACTGGGCCAATGGCTTTGAAGCCTTAATGTCCTTAACTACTATACTGAAAATAATTTTCAGAAACAGTACAACATTCTGGTAACTGATACCATGGCACCTAGAATAGAGTAAGAGATGGGGTATTCAAGTTTTAAACAAACTGAATACATTTGAAAAATGGTGTAATTCCTATCTAAGTACACTTCAATGCAGTAAGGTTACTGCTCTCTCATTGAAATGGTTTTTTGCTCATTTCTCTCTCTACCCAAGTCCCTCTTCAAAGTTTTAATTTGTCACTAGTGAGCAATGAGAGACATTAGGAAAGTTACTTGATATCACTACATTTTTAAACTGGAAAACAGCAATAAAAATACCTACTTCTCCCTCACAAAGCTGTGAAGTGAGGTGTGAAAGGCTAAGTGAAAGAATATAAAAATCCACAAAGTACATTTACGTCCACTTATATATGTTATCTAAAAAATTTGAACTCACAGAAGTAGAGAGTAAAGTGGTGGTTACCAGGAGTTGGGTGGAGAGGGGGTTGGGGAGATGTCTGTCAAAGATAACAAAATTTCAGTTAGATAGGAAGAATAAGTTAAAGATATCTGTTGTACAACATGGTGAGTACAGTTAATAATAACAATATACTGTATTCTTAAAAATTGATGAGAGGTTTTAAGTGTTCTCATCACAAAAAATAGGTATGTGAGGTAATACATATGGTAATTATCTCAATTTAGCCATTTCATAATATATACAGTCTTCCCACAGTATCCAGAGGTTCCAAGATGCCTCAGCTACCAAAATCTATGGATGCTCCTGCAATCAGTCCTGTAGAGCCCATCGATACAAAGCTGACTTGCAAATACTATATTTTCCACCCATGGTGTGTCGAATCTGTAGATACCAAGAGCCAACTGCACATATTTCAAAACATCATGTTGTACATGTTAAACACATATAACTTTTAATATGTCAATTTAAAAAAGGGGAAAAAATATATGACTTTTTATCCTGCCCCAAATGATGGTCCACACTGGCCCAGAGTTTACTTCACCAGTTTTATAGCAATGTGTTTAGTAAATGCACTCTTCATTACAGTAAATGCTATCCTATATTGGTATAGTACATTAAATATTTCACAATGCATTCACATCTGAAACATAATGAATTAGGTAATAAAATCATTATCATATGCTGATGCTAAAGATAGAGAGCCCTGAAGACACTTGTGGACTTGTGTGGGTTCAGTTAACATTCTCATGATGATTACCTTCCTAATCTGTGTATCTAGTTTCATTCTCTCTTGAGCTTGGCTCTATATTCATATATTCAGCTTCTTTCTGGACACCTCAAATTAGATCGTCTACAGGCACTTCAAATCAAATGTTGAAAACAAACTAATATTCTTCCACTTTCAAACTTGATTCTCTTCCAGTACTCACCATCTAGAAGAATGGTACCATCACTTCTCATCTATTTTAGAAAGGAACCAGTCTCTTTAAGTTTGATCTTGCCATCATCTGCCCAACTGCTGCTATTCACTCTTCTGCCAAACTGAATTGCAAATTTTAAAATGATCCTGTCACTATCTTACTAAAAATCTCTTTGAGAAACTCTTTAATTTTCTGATCATTCTCATAAATCCCTTCATAATCCGGTCTCATTTTACCACTCCAGACTAATGTCTCGCTATTCTCCATTACCTTTAAACCCCATAGTCTAGCCATACCAAACTATACATAAATCTCTGAAGCAATAGCAATTGGGCTATATACCTGCTATTCTCTGAACCTGCAATACTCCCTCTCTTCCAGGCCTTCCTCTGTTTAGCTTATTTTAATTTTAATTATTCTTCAGGTCCTAATTCAGTTTTGGGAAATCAGGTAAGACTTCTGGAGGAAAGAAGTCTTGGAGGAAAGAAGTCTTACCTGATTTCCCAAAAGTGAATTCAGAGTCCTAGATGTCCCCATGATGTTGTATATTTTCATCTATCAAGGCACTTACACTTTGTATTGTAAGTATCCATTTATGTGTCTGACTCTCTCTTGGACTACGACTAGTTACTCTTAGGCAATACCACATTTCTACTGCTTAACATTGTCCACTGCACAGGTAGGTGTCCAACAATAGTTTGCTGGATTGAATTTAGCTTACTGTTATATGGCTTCTAAGAAATTATTTGCTTATCTAATAATTTGCTAGTATATTTTAAAATTACGATTTCAACTGTTTAAATGTAAATTCCTTTCTTTTATTTCAGTCTTTTAATTTTTAAAAATAGCTTCTTCTTTAAAGTATTAGAATATTGAACATTAAAGAAGAGTTACATATTCTTTATTTCAAAGAGAGGATGAAAATCTGAAACCACTGACTATAACTGTGCTCAAAAAATAAAAAAAAAAAAGTTTATCTTTAAAGTTACTCAATTTTTAAAAATTAAGTTACTATGCCAAATATAAAATTTTATCTAAATCTATCTAAAATATTTATCTACTTTGCACTCAGAATCTGACATACATATTACTGTATTTGAAAATGAGTCTTTTCTCCTAAACATTTGATTTTTTGTCTTAAAAACCGACTCATTTTCTAGAAGAATAATTTCCACTTTGATCCCATGAAATCAGTGAGAAAAAAGGGTTTATGTATTCATATGATACATTAAAATAGGATTGATTCACCTTATAGACAACTTTTCTTCCAAGTGAGATATATCTATCACGTTTTGGTAGGTTTCTTATGGGGAAATTAGCTATTATAAATTATTCAGTGGAACAAATGCTTTCCACCATTCCTCACTACTCACTTAAAAAAAAAAAAATCCAACACTGGATTCTATTCCACAGTGAATATATATGAAAAATACACAGTGGCCCTCACTGATCAATCATGGTAGAACCCTCATGACACAGCCATAGCCAACAAACAGTGCAAAACATTTACCATCTCTTTTTGGGACAAAAGGAAAAATGTGAAAATGGCAGGATTACTTGGGTTTTAAGAGGAAAAAACTGTCTTGGCAAAAATAATTCATTATCATTCACTCCCTCTTAATACCTGAAGATTAAAGGCCTCCCTCACCTCCAGGAAGTTTATTATAAATCAAATCATATTTAAAAACATTAAGAGTTAGTTGCCTTTTAAATAACTCATATGAATAAGCTATTTTAAAATCAACTGTTTTATAAAATAAATTAACATTCATTTACGTAATTAATTGGGCTATTTCAAAAACCATTCTGCCTAAAACAAAATGTAACCCTCACTATACTATGGTATATTCAGTAGAAAATCCAAGCTGCTCTAAAATAAAAAATGTTTCTATTTAAAAAACAAGGGCTGGGGCAGTCTTTTTTTTTTTTTTTTTTTTTTTTTTATTTAAACGAAGACATTCCTGCACAATAAAAATTTACTTAACTTTACTCCTTAAGTACTTGACCTGTACCACAAAGAAGCTCAGGCTTGCAAAATGGCTAGTATGAGAAGCAAAAAGAGTAAGTTTGTAAGTTGAGCTGGGCAGCAACCATATGGCATTACAAAGGACCATGAGGAGACAATAAACATACCAAAAAATGCTTAATTTAAGGTAAATCCTTATTGTTTAATGAAGTGAAAAATGAATAAAATGAGAGTCAAGATACATAGGATAGAAAATTTGGTGACATGGAAGACAAACTCTATGGTCATATCCTCAGACCATACAATTTTACAGCAAACTGTTACTACTACGTAAAAATCCACTGTGCGATGCTCTTTGTGAATTAACCAATGAAAACACCAGAAGGCTAGCTAGACTAGTTGATGTTTCCACTTGAACTTTGATCAACATTTTGCTGATACAGTTGTATCTACAGATTGAAAAGTGTTTTCAAGGGTTTCAGTTAGCAGTTAGGACAATTTTTTGTTGTTGTATTCAAATCAACCATGTCTGCAAAGAAAGCATGCTAACCCCTCTAGCATAGTCCACAGTGCAGTTTGAATAGTTGTTCCATGGCTTTCTAAGTGTTTAGTATGTGTGTATATAAACTCAGTTTTAAACCTGAATGCAATGATCTTGAATACTGCACAGTGCTTTCTGTGGCATTTACAATTTACTAATAAATTACAAAATGGTAGTTTGAAAAACCGAGAAAGCAATATTGATATCGCCCCTAAAATAAGCTCTTTTCAAAAAGTAAGATTTTGCCAAAAATGAACAGCTAGATTAAAGAGTTTCCAAAGCACTTGTAGCTGCAATACTCAAAGCTGAAATAATTTCACAGTATTAGAGTGACCAGATATCTACAAATATAATTTTAAAACAAAGGTTTAGAATTTTCCAGAGAAGGCCTTCCTAAATATTTAAAATCTGTTTTCATGTTTAAATTTTACACGTAGACCTATGACATCAACATAAAACAAATATATATAAATTTCAAATGGTTTATCCATCAATTCCTTTAAAAGCTGTATTATTTGGATGCCATAAACTTTGCTCAGAAATAATTCTGTATTTTCTACCATAATTCTTAACTATGTTTTGGCCAAAAAACTTAAAAGTTAATCATAATAATCTGGGCATTTTGGTTTTCTAAAATGAAAGAAATATGCTTAAAAAAAAGAAGAAAAATAAATATGCTTCTTATGTCATAGATAAGTATACATATATGGCTTCCATGATTGCTTTTCTGTAATGGCAATTCCAGATGTGAGGGTCAAACTTGTCAATGAATCTGACTTTCCTTAATACAAAACCATTCAGTGTGCTGACACAGTGAACTTCTTCCCAAAGTTCAAATATACTTTCATACTTTTGTTTAAGCGTATGTAAAGCTTTTAATTTAAAAGCAATTCTTAATAGATAAAACATGTAAATGTAAAATGTAAATATAAAATACACAATTTAAAATAACTTTAGGCAGCAAGCTCTAGATTTCCATTAGTAATCTCGGCAACAATTAGAACACATTTTTAATAAGAGCTTCACTATGTCATCCTGTCAGCTTGGCTTTATTGTATTAATACAGGAATAAGTACTATCAGAAAGAAGTTCAAAAGCACTATCTACATAGAGTGCAAATTTTTGATATAAGTACTTGGTATTACACAGCATTAACAGTTCAAATAGCAACAGAAACACATATTATGGACAAGATTGCATAAGCATACATTTGCTCCACTGACAGCACCATCCCAAGTATCATGGGAAGCAAGGAAGTGCCCTCATACATATAGCATAGAAATTATATAACCAAAACTCCATAGATCCATTTGTAACTCTCTAGTCAAAGCTAAACATCACATACATTTCCATTTACCTTAGATGCTAAAGAAAAACTCAATTTCCTTTGAACATCTTTCCTTTGAAAGTCAAACAATAAAGAATTTGACATTAGTTTTTGACAGATAGCATATAGATTATACCAAAACATTTTAAAATGTTAATCATTTTATTTAATACTAATTTAATACAAATAAGCAGTTATTATTTCCTTATTTGGCAGCCAAATATTTGGAATGCTATTGGATGTCCTATGTACCGACCCCTATAACAAAAGCCAGTTCATTATTTATTCAGATTATTACTCAGATGGGAGAAAAAATGCTAATGGAAAATCTGAGAAAATATCAGCATCACTAAGATAAACCAAAACCTATCTTAACAGAAAAAAAAACAGTGCAATGTTTCAAGAAGAACTGGAATTATACATTCTGAATGATCCTAAGCTGATGAGCCACTGACTTAGGGGAGAGTTCTATTGATATCAGCCACCTTCATTAGGTAGTCAGCATCTTATTTATCTAATCCTGGGGTTAAACATTTTATTACAGTAGTCAATTTGGAAGTTATAAAATTCTTCTGTTGGGGGTTATTTGGGGGATTAGAATAGGGATGCAGCTAGGAAAATCAGTGAAATCTCCAGAATGAACAGCCTGGCACTTTAATATCTCACTGGGCACTCAGGAAAGCTATACTATAGAAAGCAGGTTACCGTTTATGATAGTTGTATTTTCTGTGTTATCTAGAGAAAAACAGGTTCATCCATGCAAAATGGAGTGTTTTAGAAGATATTGCTGCTAAAATGAAAGACTTTTCAAAAGGAAAAAGTGATTATTCCAGATGAAATGAGAAGTTCCAATGTCAACCTTACTTCCTGAATCAGCAAAAATCAAAGCTTTACTCAGAATAGGAAATTGGGGATTTTCTTTTAATTTACATATCTTTTTTGCTGAGTATGTTTTAGCTGAAATATGAGAGAACTTCTAAGAGACAGCACTTCTCATTTCCAATCGTGCTTTGCTATGGCATTATAAAATACAACTACTTGGAACTAAGAATACATAAATTTTACTAGCACTGATGTAGAAGAATCAATAGTTTAAGTGAGAAATAGCTTTTCATTTACAACATTTTGTTATACTTATTACCCAGGTCAATACCATACCAAATACCCAGCTCTAAGAAAAAATTTTAGGTATGAGTGGGACGTATCTAAATAGCTAAAGGTTTGGCATATTATAAGCAAAATTCTTAAATAAGCATCAAAATAAAAAACAAAAAAAACATCTTTGACTCAGATACCTTATTGTGATGTGCACACTTATTAGGTATATCAATCCTTTGATTAAATGAGAGGTCCAAGTGTGTTAAGAAGCCTAGATAAATCTCAGAAATTATTGCTGAATTATTTTTTAAAAGTGAAATTTTATTCAATACTTTATAAAATTTCAATAGTATTATCAAAAATCTGAAAGCATATCCATATTATTAACACATATCTATCTCTTGGCTATTTCTTTTACATCAATATTTTATTGTATATTAAATGTTTTTAATCGTAGTTGGGTGGCTTCTTAACAATAATAAACACAAAAAATGATGGCCTTTTAGCTAGAAAAAAAAATTTTGTTTAATTGCATCCCTTTTGAAAGAAATGACATAAAGTATGCCATCTCTATCCCAACCTTTGCTACTCCTGCTGCTTCTTTTCCTTTATCTTAGGAGTTGAAGGATGAAATGTGGTCAGATTTTCCCCATTTAAATGAGTTTGTTCAGTGAGGGTAAAAAAAAGTATCTTTTTATTTAATCTTAAGTAACAAGAAAAATAAAACATTTCTTAACCACAAACTTTTTAAACATCAATATTTTATTTTCTCTGGTCTTTATATAACACCTTACCAGAATTCACCCAGTAACCATTATTAATAGGTATAAGTGAAATTTTATTTATCTGCCTTCTAACACGCAACTAATTAAATATCAGATTAACATGGTTAGAATTTGGGCAACTCTTTATTAATCTCTATAAAAATTATCTAACAATACTTAATGGCACATAAAACATATAAATATAAATTTAATATTCCTAGAAACTAGATTAAATTTGGAACAATTTAAAACCAAAAATATATACTGAGTTATTTTACTATGAGAAAAACAGGACCTGAACAAAAAACAAACACCAATCATGGGAAAGGTAAGTAAGTAAAGTTTTTAAAGATTTTTCTGTATTCTCTTCGCATAATGAGTCACTTATAAGGAGGAGTATTCACAAACTCAAATGTGTAATGTTCCAAACCCTCAACCATAACAGACAACCTTCTAATGATGTGTAAATTAAAGCCCGGGTTTTAGGTTGATCATTATTCTAATAATTGGCTTTTAATATATCATTTTGCTACATAAATGCCTCAGCAGCTTACCCAGGGAAATTGTCAAACATTTTCCTTTTTATTTTAATGTCTACTGAACATATCTGAATGATTCCCATACATTTTCATTCAATATTGATATTAAAAGACAAAAACAGCAAAAAGAAAAAGTCTTTGTTTAAAAGCTTTAGGAACCAATCTCGTCCTGAATTAAACATACAGGTAAAGCACAGTGCAGTTAAAAGGCAGACTGTGTCCCAAATATACAACCGTAATGGACATTAGGGTATATGATATAGAAAACCAACTTCCCCAACTGTAAAGGGTTTGAACAGGTCAATTATTTCAAACCATCCTGTGATGAATCATCACTTTTTCAACAGTGTACACAGACTAAGGGATGGCCAATAATAAAAAATGACAGTGCGGTGGCCTAGCCCTATAGAAGCTGGTTTTCATAGACCGAGCTGAGATATATCTGCTGTTTTCTAAGGCAGTATCCCATGCTTAAAACCCTCCCTCTTTGCCTTTGTTCAGCTCTTTTACTAGCAACCAATTGCTTTCTTTTGGTTCAGCCTAGTAAAAAACTCAAAGGACTAGAACATGAAGGTCATCTAGGTCTACAACGTAGATGAACAAGCCAACAAAGCAACATCACAGGGCAAAGAGCAAAGGCATTGTAATAAGAATCTAATACCAACAAAAAGGAAAATCAATATGAAATAATGAAAAACAGTAAACACTTAGGATGAAAAGAACGGCTGCTTTTGCTTTATATATTTAATGTTCTTTTAAATAAAAAATGAAACACTAGCCATTTAATATTATTTTCAAATTCAAGTGAAATACTTTCTGCAACACACAATAATAATACAATGACCTACTAGCTAGGAAAAAATATACTAAAATTTATGTGTAAGTAAGGGACCATTGTTAAGTCCTTTGGCTTTTTCTAAAAATAAATTTCTTTCAATCTATGCAGAACACTGACGGCTCCAATTTATTGTGTTGTTCTTAAATATTAAAAACAAAACTAACCACAACTATAAAGAGTTCTAAGCTACATAGCAGAAAAAATCAACATGTAATAAAATAACCAGAGAATTTGTTTACTTATCAATCCTATGTAGGAAGAATGAAAATAATTTCATAATTGTTTATAAAAAGCACTTTCCCAGCTTTTGTTTTCCCTACTACAACTTTGCAACTATTTCCTTTTTACATTTTCATTGCAATCGTGATGTTAATTGCTGCCGTCACATTTATTCCACATGCCAAGTCTGCAGTGGGGCAAATGGGATTCTGATGATTTGAAGCACAGAAAGAAACAGTTGAAATGATCAACCAGGTGAGAAACAGTCTCCCGAGTAATAGCAAAATAATGCAATTTCATCTAAGCAAAATCAAAATCAAATTTTGCCTTCAATAAAGGCCATTTTTTAAAAAAGTAGACATCAAGTGGATCGGGAAACATTATTAAACAGTTTCTTGGTAACACAAAAAAACTTATTTACTAAGGTTTCTTCTTCCATTTTCTATTCTCCTAAAAAAATATTGGAACACAAAGAAAAAAGAAACCAAACAGTTAAAATATACTTCTGCTAAAGGAAGAAACATCACTTAGCAAAACAGTGCAAACTATTACATATCATAGCAGGTGTACTGTCCAAAAAAGCTAAATCACCTCAGAGAAACATACAAAAAGATCAGGAATACGTCAAACAAGCAAAAAGTTCCTATTTCATTTCTCTTTGCATGAGGTGGAGAAGGAAAGCAAAAGTAATGTTACAATAGTATTATAAGAAAGTCACTAGTAAATCTGGTTAACCAGGATAGAATCAGTACTGACTTGTCAGAGCAGAAGCTATAAACAAATCTCTCCTTTCTTCAAGAGTGCTAAACTCAACATAAAAGATCTTGGCAGAGAGAAGTCAAGACTCTGATATTTCTGTTTTCTGATCATCAAGGCAATAAGGAAAAACAAAACAAAACTCTGAAAGCTAAATAGGTGAGAATGTTATATGTTCATAATAAATGTGATCCGTTGATTGAAAGGGTAATGAAACAAAAATGAAAACAATGGGAATAAGTTTTGCCCACTACCAAGAATGTCTCCTTTATAATGCTGTGATCCAGCAAATACACAAATTAAAATATCCCAATAATCCAGTGCTACTAAGGCATGGCTCTTAATACCATTTGTCCTCACTGTTTTCCTGAGGAGAAACTGATTGTGCTCTCTTTAATAACTCTTGCATATTAAACTTGCATGTCACATCTCTTCTAAAGGTTAAAAGCACTTTGAAGACAAGAACTATGACTTATTTTGTGCCACTCTAACCTAGATGCCAAAAGTTTATGAATTATTTGAACTAAGTGACCATTGTGTGAAAATACAAAATAAATACAAGACATACAGTTCCTGACTCTGAGAGGTTTACAGTATGGTTAAGGAGGGGAAATACATAAATTAGAAGCAACACCACTAATTTTAAAGAATAGCTTTTTAAGTGATATAGTCAAGGGGAAAGACGTTGGAGGAAAGGAAGGAGAACACAGCATGAAGACAGAACCCTGAAACATGAGAAGAGGATCACTATCTATTCATGAAACCTTGAGTCTTGCTACAAAGATAGCATAGAGAGTAATTTCAATTAGGGCTTGTGAATTTGAAAGGAATATTGCTAAACAACACATTTCTCAAAAGTTATTCTTAAGTGAAACCAAAAGTATAATCTTGTTCTAATGGAATATGTTCACTCAAGGCATGAAAGCAGGGCCACTGGCAGTTCATTTTGAAGGGCAAAAGGGTATCTTGGGCTTTCTTGTTGTGTCTTCTTTTTTTTTTTTTTTTTTTTTGAGACGGAGTCTTGCTCTGTCTCCCAGGCTGGAGTGCAGTGGCCGGATCTCAGCTCACTGCAAGCTCCTCCTCCCGGGTTTACGCCATTCTCTCGCCTCAGCCTCCCGAGTAGCTGGGACTACAGGCGCCCGCCACATCGCCCGGCTAAGTTTTTGTATTTCTTTAGTAGAGACGGGGTTTCACCGTGTTAGCCAGGATGGTCTCGATCTCCTGACCTCGTGATCCGCCCGTCTCGGCCTCCCAAAGTGCTGGGATTACAGGCTTGAGCCACCGCGCCCGTTGTGTCTTCTTTTTAAGGAACTCCAGGTTGAGTGCTCAGTCTTCATAAAACTACTGTACAGCTTGACTAGTACTAGTTTCAAAGGCAATTAGAATTGCCTTTGGTTAGGGAACAAGCTAGGGTGGGAGGAACTGAAATAATAACTGTAAAATAGTCCCTACAGGAAACTTCTGAGACATAGGCACACCTCTTGAAGAAGTTCAAATTGAAAGCACTTGAGTGATGTATCTATGACACAACCACAAAGGCAGGAGATTATGAGATGCAGGAGATGAAGGATGTTTCTAAAGCCAAAATGTAACAACTGGAGTGAAACTGATAAATGATTTTTCAACTTAGCCTTTCATCCTTCCAAGGCAGAAAAATTGAGCTGCCTGCACTGTGCTGCGTATGGGTCTTCCAGATGAGGTTTATTGAATGCTATGCAAAAGAATTAAAAATCTGATAGCACTTCAGATAGAAAAAAAAAAAGGTAGAGAAATACCCTGTGAGCCTTGGTTAAAATATATTTTAAAATATAACATGGTCTTCATCGGTTTTCGTAAATTGTCTAGAAATCTAATTCTATACAATAAAGTTATCTTCCCACAATAAAGTATCATCTCACACCTATAAGAACGGCCAGTATCATGAAGGCAAAAAACAACTGCAGGCAGAGATGTGGAGAAATGGGAACCCTTATACAATGCTGATGAGAATGTAAATTAGTACAGTCATTATGGAAAACAGTGTGGAGGTTCTTCAAAAAACTAGAAGTAGAACTACCATATGATCCAGCAATCCCACTGAGTTATTTATCCAGAGAAAATGAAATCAGTATGTCAGAGATATCTGCACCCCCATGTTTATTGTAGCACTACTCACATTAGCCAAGATACAGAATCAACCTAACTGCCCACCAACAGATGAACAAAGCAAATGTGATATAGATACACAATGAATACTATTCAGCCATTAAAAAAAGAATAAGGGCCAGGCATGGTGGCTCACGCCTGTAATCCCAGTACTTTGGGAGGCCGAGGTGGGTGGATCACGAGGTCAGGAGATGGAGACCATCCTAGCCAACATGGTGAAACCCTGTCTCTACTAAAAACACAAAAATTAGCTGGGCGTGGTGGTGCGTGCCTGTAATCCCAGCTGCTCAGGATGCGGAGGCAGGAGAATTGCTTGAACAGGAAGTCGGAGGTTGCAATGAACCAAGATTGTTGTCACTGCACTCCAGCCTGGCGACAGAGTGAGACTTGTCTGGAAAAAGGAAAGGAAAGGAAAGGAGAAAGGGAAAAAGGGAAGGGGGAAAGGGGAAAAAGGAAAAAGAAAAGAAAGAAAGAAAAGAAAAGCAAGAAAAATAAAAGGAAAGAGAGAGAGAAAGAAGAAACGAAAGAAAGAAAGAAAAAGAAAAAGAGAGAGAGAGACAAAGAAAGAAAGAAAGAAAGAAAGAAAGAAAAGAAAGAAAGAAAGAAAGAAAGAAAGAAAGAAAGAAAGAAAGAAAGAAAGAAAGAAAGAGAAAGAAAGAAAGAAAGAAAGAAAAAGAAAGAAAGACAGAAAGAAAGAAAATCCTGTCCTTCTGTCCTTTTTGGCTACATGGATAAGCCTGGAGGACATTATGTTAAATGAAATAAGCCAGACACAGAAAGACAAATACCACATGATTTCTCCTATTTGCTGAGTTTAAAAAAGCAGCTCTCACAGATGTACAGGGTAGCATAGTGGTTGCCAGAGACTGGCCAAAGACTGGATGGGGAGAGGTTAGTCACTAGGTATAAAAGAACAGATGGATAAAAGGAGTAAGTTCTAGTTTTCTGTTGCACAGTACAGGGATTACAATTAACAATAATACTACATTGTATATTTTTCACAATAACCAGAAAAGAGGATTTTGAATGTGCTTGCCACAAAGAAATGATACATGTTTGAGGTGACGGATACACTATTACCCTGATTTGATCATTATACGGTGTATACGTGTATTGAAACATCATACTGTACCCCACAAATATGAACTGAATATATTGTACATATTCAAATAAAAATAAAACTTAGAAAGTTATTTTTTAAATTATCAACTTGTGAAAAGATTCAACGACACTGCAGGTAAAACAACATAGCAGACATTCAATAAATTGTTAAAAGATCGGCTAAAATATTTTCATAAAGTTATAATGAAAAGCTGAAAGGATAAATACATAAGGCCTGGAAGAATCTCTGAAGCTTTCACAAATACTATTTAAAATTATTTTAATTTTTCTAAAAAAAAATGAAGTGTACAATGTATATAGGATTCTGTATTAGATGACACAAGTACTAGGTTTTGGTCTTTTAACAGTTCACTATTTATTCTCTTTAGCATCCATTTCCTTTCTTCTGTGTTTCTCATCAGAAAATCTATCCATAGGGTATGGATGGTGATAAGAGATGGTTACCCTATACTTCACTGCATCCCCATTAGGGAGGTGGGTACACCATTCATACCCCTCCAATCCAAGCATTAGACCCCACTGATTGGACCAGGAATAACCCAAGCTGAACCAATAAAAGAACTTCTTGTGCTTTAACCAGAATTATCAAAAAGATACTATCTCTGTCTGAGACACAGGTGTTAAGAACATGGAAGTCAACAGTGTCCAAAGCCATTTTCCTGTTACTACAGAAGGCCTAAGAATGAAGCCAATCAGCACGGAGGAAAGTAGATCTGAGAAATGGGATGAGTTAGTGTTAATGTTTGAAGCTCTAGAATAGATCTAGAATGATCCAGCTACGCTGAGAACAGATAAATCCTAAATGAGTCTGTAAATCCCTATCCTGGTCGGACGTGGTGGCTCATGCCTTGTAATTCTAGCACTCTGGGAGGCCAAGACGGGTGGATCACCTGAGTTCAGGAGTTCAAGCCTGGCCAACATAGTGAAACCCTGGCCAACATAGTGAAACACCGTCTCTACTAAAAATACAAATATTAGCTGGTCATGGTGGCAGGCATCTGTAGTCCCAGCTACTCAGGAGGCTGCAGCAGGAGAACTGCTTGATCCCAAGAGGTGGAGGTTGTAGTGAGCCGAGATTGTGCCACTGCACTCCAACCTGGGCGACAGCGTGAGACTCCATCTCAAAACAAAATAAAAACAACCACCAAAAAAAATCTCTCTATTTCTTACTTCCTTACTTTCTTTTTCTTCTTTCTTTCCTTTGGTTTGGGTTTCTAAAACCTTGCATCGTTTTCTCTTGACCCTGTCAGTCTTCTGTCATTCCTTCATGTAGTGCCATTCTCTGCCATTCCTAGTAATCCTGTGGCTCCACTGCAATACTAAAAGATGGTGAATGAATGCCTGATCTGGGGATATTTCAGTCTATTTAATGGTTATTTGACCTTACCACTAAACAACATGAGGAAGGATTTATGGATAGAGACTACAGAATCAGTTCTTAAAGAGAACAGAACCTCTAATTGTTCAAAAACAGTTGTAATCTCATTATTTAACACTGGTATACAATTAAGAAAATAGGCATTTTCAGAAAGTGCTCTCAGTAAGAAGTCCAGTCACAATTAATAAAAATCGATCTTTACAAGCATATTATACCCAAAACCCAACAGGAAGTCCAAAAGCCAAAAGAGAAAGTAGTTCACATTTGCCTAAAATTTGCTGAGGAAAATGCCAGCATTTGGTTAATTCCTATCCTTAGAGTTAAGAGTAAAATAAAATAATACAAACAAAAATAAGAAGAAGCTTAAGATATGCTAGGCTAAGCTATAATGTCTGCTGGGTATGGCTTATTAAATAAATTTTTGACTTAAAATATTTCTACATGCAATGGGCTTTTAGAAATATAACTTCACTGTGAGTTAAGGTGCATCTGTACTTTGAAAGTAAGTATTTCTTTGGGATACCTTATCTATAGGAATCATTAACGTTTGATTTGGAAATGAAATAGAATGGCAGTGTTACTTTAAACCCTAAGCCAACACCACCAACCTGGGAATATTGTCTCATGTGAATTAATATTGGTCAATATAAAACATGAAGACACAAACCCCTAGGACCTTACATGCTCAAATGATTACTGAATTCGGCCTAGCAATTTCTCCTCTCCAACATTAAGAGTTAAAGCAATAAAAAAACATATTTACACTTTCATCGAAAGAACAGATGGAAAGGGAAGAAATGATTTGCAATTTGAGGGGACTGAGCCCAAATATTTCTGTATTTCTTTATGTGTATGTTGATGAAAAAGTTGCTCAACAATTATTTCTTGACACATCAACAAAAATTCACCAAAGGCTTTGGTTGCAACAAAACTTGATTTACGGACAGTGAAATTTGAATTTCATAGAATGTTCATGTCATGATTTCTTTCTCAGCCATTTAAAAAAGTTAAAATCCTTCTTAGCTCCAAGGCAGTACAAAAACAGGAGGCTGGTTAGATTTGGCCTATGGGGCATAGTTTGCTGACTTCTGTTCTTCACTAAGGCAGCAAATTAGAATCATGTAACAGCTTTAAAAAATTATATGACTCGCCCACACACCTAGATGCTCAGGCTCTATCTGTAGAAATCAATTTCCTGGCTAGATGAAAGGTGAGGGTGAGAGAGAGTACAATAAAACCATGAGATTTGTTAAATATTCCAGATGATTCTAATGTGTAGCCAGGACTTAAGACTACAGAATTGAGAATCAAATGGACACTCCATAGCTTCTTCAATTTTGGCAAGATACCTATTCTTTCAGATTCTTGGTTTCCGCATCTATACTGTTCAGAACCGGCACATAAGTGCTCAGTATTATCGTTCCCTTTCACTGCTGCACTGTACATAGTAACTTCTTAGTACACATCTGATTAACACAATTCTGCACAAAACATATTCCTATCTTTCAAATAATTTAAGAAAAATAAGGCAAGAACACATGTAAACCAAAACACAGAAATGTCTGTAATGAAATAACTATTAACACAATACATTGCTGTTTGCAGAAATGTGACAACCAGAAACAAAAAGAAGAGACTCCAGGATTATATTTTAGAATAGCAGAAAGGGAGTAACAGTGAAAAGATCCTAAGAATAAATACCTATTTGATAAAAGACCCAAAACATTGAGACTATTTCCTTCTTCTATTAATTAACTATGGGTCAACAACCACTTGCTGACCAAAGAATAGAGTACTAAGTCCTCCAGCTTCCTCAGCATTTCTGCCTAATGCCTTGGGGTAGGTGAAATGTGCCCAAAAGTATTGAGACGCTGCTCAGTTTTAAATGATAAATACTTGACCATTGTGATAGGAAGTTTTCAACAATTAGGGTGAAAAAAAAATGGAGAAAAACAGCTAACTCCTCCACCACAAAATTATGTATCTTTTAAGGTATAAAGGTTTGATTTTCATTAATCAACTTAATGTCGAGTTACAAATTTTTTAAATACTATGTATAATTTTCAGGAAGGTGGCTTAATAAAAAAAATATACAAAATGACAGCTTACCTATTAACCAGGAAGAAATACAAAACATAAAGTATACCAGAAGCCGGGCGCGGTGGCTCAAGCCTGTAATCCCAGCACTTTGGGAGGCCGAGACGGGCGGATCACGAGCTCGGGAGATCGAGACCATCCTGGCTAACACGATGAAACCCTGTCTCTACTAAAACATACAAAAAACTAGCCGGGCGAGGTGGCGGGCGCCTGTAGTCCCAGCTACTCGGGAGGCTGAGGCAGGAGAATGGCGTAAATCCGGGAGGCGGAGCTTGCAGTGAGCTGAGAGCCGGCCACTGCACTTAAGCCTGGGCGACTGAGCAAGACTCCGTCTCAAAAAAAAAAAAAAAAAAAAAAAAAGTATACCAGATCTCAATAGCAACACCAACAAAATTAAAACATCTAGAAACATATTTAATAAGTAATATGCCAGGTGATATTTAAAAAGCCATGAAGTTTACTGAACGATATGGAATATCTAAATAATTCATTCTAACGTCTTAAACTCCTAACTGAAAGATGCCAAATTAATATATGTAACTAGTGCAATTCCAATTAAACCCCCAAAGATGTTTATGGCCAGGCATGGGGGCTCACATCTGTAATCCCAATACTTTGGGAGGCCGAGGCGGGTGGATTACTTGAGGTCAGGAGTTCAAGACCATCCTGGCCAACATAGCAAAACCCCGTCTCTACTAAAAATACAAAAAATGAGTGGGGCATGGTGGTGCACACCCTGTAGTTCCAACTGCTAGGGAGGCTGACGCCGGAGAATTGCTTGAACCCTGGAGGGATAGGCTGCAGTGAGCTGAGAGAAATCACACCACTGAACTCCAGCCTGGGTGTCTGAGTGAGGCTGTCTCAAAAACCAACCAAACAAACAAAACAAAAAAACCCAAAAGGACGTTTATAAGTAGTGTAAAAAAACTAGAGTAATTTAAATATGACTAACAAAGAGAACTTATTCCACCACATAGAACTGTAAAGTTCCAGTAATCACAACTATGTAATTAAAACAAAAACAAATCAATGAAAAAAAATCTAGTTTGACGTCCAGCTAGATATAAAAATCATTCATTCATTCTACACATATTTATGAAATACTGTTCTAGGATCTGCAATGTGGCAAGAGGAGAAACAAACAAAAATTCCTATTCCCGTGGTGCTTATATTCTAATGGAGAGAAAAAATATTGAGTAGAAAATTCAAAATACATTTTATTATTTTACAAAAAGAAAAGCTGCTACCAACCTAACTCCAATAAACACTTGATATTTAAAATCTTTTCTATATATACATTCATAAAATAATGCCCCATCCCACATTTTTTTCCCAACAAAAGTGAGATCTTGCTGTTACGTCCTTTCTTCCCAATTCAAGATACCATGTCAATAACAAAACAAGTATATGGCAGCTGTTCCATAAAATTCCTATCACCTAGTGATGGTGTAGTCACTGGTATGCTTTTTTTTTTTTTTTTTTTTTGAGATGCAGTCTCGCGCTGTCGCCCAGGCTGGAGTGCAGTGGCCGGATCTCGGCTCACTGCAAGCTCCGCCTCCCGGGTTCACGCCATTCTCCTGCCTCAGCCTCCCGAGTAGCTGGGACTACAGGCGCCCGCCACCTCGCCCGGCTAGTTTTTTGTATTTTTTAGTAGAGACGGGGTTTCACCGTGTTAGCCAGGATGGCCTCGATCTCCTGACCTCGTGATCCGCCCGTCTCGGCCTCCCAAAGTGCTGGGATTACAGGCTTGAGCCACCGCGCCCGGCCTGGTATGTTTTAATGATGCATTACTCATGGGTTTGGGGTAATGCTTGTGTAAACAAACCTACTGTACTGCCAGTCATTAAAAGTCTAGCAATACAATTATGTACAGTACATAATACTTGATAATAAACAACTGTTTCTGGTTTATGTATTTACTATACTTTTTATTGTTATTTTAATGTGTACTCCTTCTACTTACTTTTTTAAAATGTTAACAGTAAAACATGTCCTTCAGAGGAATTCCAGAAGTCATTTTTACCACAGGAGATGACCGTTCTGTGTGTGTTTTTGTCCCTGAAGACCTTCCAGTGGACAAGATTTGGAAGTGGAAGACAGCGATATTAACGATCCTATTAGGATCCTAGGCCCTGTTGGGCTAGGCTAATGTGTGCTTCTGTGTCTTGAGGTTTTAACAAAAACGTTTAAAAAGCAAAAAACCAAAAAAAAAAAAAAAAAAACTACATTAAAAATCTTTAGAAAAAAGCTTATAGAATAAGGACATAAAGAAATTATTTTTGCGTAGCTATACAAAGTATTTTATGCTGAGTATTATAGGAATCAAAAAGTTTAAAAAGTAAAAAGTTGATACAGGCCGGGCGCGGTGGCTCAAGCCTGTAATCCTAGCACTTTGGGAGGCCGAGACGGGCGGATCACGAGGTCAGGAGATCGAAACCATCCTGGCTAACCCGGTGAAACCCCGTCTCTACTAAAAAAAAAAAAATACAAAAAACTAGCCAGGCGAGGTGGCGGGCGCCTGTAGTCCCCAGCTACTCGGCAGGCTGAGGCAGCAGAATGGCGTAAACCCGGGAGGCGGAGCTTGCAGTGAGCTGAGATCCGGCCACTGCACTCCAGCCTGGGCGACAGAGTGAGACTCTGTCTCAACAACAACAACAACAACAACAACAACAACAAAGTTGATACAATAAAAATGTTATAACTAGCATAGTTTAATCTATTATTAAATTAAAAAGTTAATAAATTTAGCGTAGCCTAAGTGTACAGTGCTTATAAAACTTACAGTAATGTCCTAGACCTTCACATTTACTCAACACTCACTGCCTGACCAGAGTGTTGGCTCATACCTGTAATCACAGCACTTTGGGAAGCCAAGGCAGGAGAATCACTTGAGCCCAGGGGTTTAAGACCAGCCTGGGCAAAACTGAAATGCTGTCTCTACA
This sequence comes from Rhinopithecus roxellana, assembly GCF_007565055.1. NCBI lineage: Eukaryota > Metazoa > Chordata > Mammalia > Primates > Cercopithecidae > Rhinopithecus > Rhinopithecus roxellana. The sequence goes on from NC_044564.1 coordinate 21,597,867, forward strand.
AATAGAAACAAGAATAAAAATAAATTAGCTAGGCATGGTGTCGCTTGCCTCAGGAGGCTGAGGTGGGAAAACTGCTTGAGCCTAGGAGTACGAGACTTCAGTTAGCCATGACTGTGCCACTGCACTCCAGCCTAGGTGACAGAGTGAGACACTGTCTCAAAAAACAAAAACAAAAACAAAATACCTTTATAATTTACAGAATTTATTTACAATAAGTTTTGAAAAATCAAATGCATAAAGTAATTTATAATGTAATATCCACCACAATTAAGATACAGAACATTATGGCAACTTCTGGTTTTAAAAGCTCCATTCATAGTAAGTGCTCTATACAGGTATACCACTTTTATCTTTTATGCCATATTTTTTACTGCATTTTTTCTATGTTTAAATACACAAATATTTACCACTGTTACAAATTCCTACAGTATTTAGTACAATAACATGCCATACAAGTTCGTACCCTAGGAGCAATAGGATATCATATGGCCTAGGTGGGCATGAGGCTATGCCATCTGGGTTTGTGTAAGTACACTCCATGATGTTCACGCAATGGTAAAATCACCTAATTACACATTTCTTGGAATGTATCCCTGTCAGTGACATACGACTATATTGTAAAAAGTTTCCCATTTTATTCATAGGAAAACCATCATGTTAAATTATTATATAGTATTTTATTGTTTGAATGTACCTGAATTAACCACTCCCCTGTTGTTGGCTTTTTGAGCCATTTATACAAAGAAGCTGTGTAATCAATGTAATATTAAATTATCAATGTAATATTAAAATACATGCTGGGTGCAATGGCTCACGCCTGTAATCCTAGCATTTTGAGAGGCCGAGGCAGGCAGATTGCCTGAGCTCAGGAGTTTGAGACCAGCCTGGGCAACACGGTGAAACCCTGTCTCTACTAAGATAGAAAACATTAGCCGGGCGTGGTGGCATGCACCTATAGTCCCAGCTACTTGGGAGGCTGAGGCAGGAGAATTGCTTGAATCTGGGAGGTGGAGGTTGCAGTGAGCTGAGATCCCGTCACTGCACTTCAGCCCAGGCGACAGAGTGAGATGCTGTCTTTAAAAAACAAAAAACAAAAAAACAAAACAAAACAAAACAAAACCAAGTTCTCTCTTTTTCACATATTATAACTGAACTATCGTGATTGGGCAGAAGTATGCAGAAATGTATTTTATTATATGAATATATTCATATAAGCATTCATATTTATATTCATATAAAAATTTATTCATATAAGAATTCATATTTTCTTATATGAATATATTTTCTAATCAGATTTTAAAAATCAGGCCAGAAACAGTGGCTCATACCTGTAATCACAGCACTTTGGGAAGCCAAGGCAGGAGAATCACTTGAGCCCAGGGGTTTAGGACCAGCCTGGGCAAAACTGAAATGCTGTCTCTACAAATAGAAACAAGAATAAAAATAAATTAGCTAGGCATGGTGTCGCTTGCCTCAGGAGGCTGAGGTGGGAAAACTGCTTGAGCCTAGGAGTACGAGACTTCAGTTAGCCATGACTGTGCCACTGCACTCCAGCCTAGGTGACAGAGTGAGACACTGTCTCAAAAAACAAAAACAAAAACAAAATACCTTTATAATTTACAGAATTTATTTACAATAAGTTTTGAAAAATCAAATGCATAAAGTAATTTATAATGTAATATCCACCACAATTAAGATACAGAACATTTTCACGCCTCCAAAGGGTTCCTCCATGCTCATTCTTTTCACAATAAAATTTCTTCCATTTAACCCTGGTAACCACTGACCTGATTTGTCATTAGTTTTGTCTTTTATAGAATAGTCATAGGAAAAGATTAATACAGTACATAGTCCACTGTGTCTGGCTTCAATAACTCAGTATAAAGAATTAGAGGCTGGGCACTGTGGCTCATGCCCATAATTCCAGCACTTTGAGAGGCCGACGCAGGCGGATCACTTGAGGCCAGGAATTTTAGACTAGCCTGGCTAACATGGCAAAACCCTGTCTCTACTAAAATTCCAAAAATTTGGCTGGGCGTGGTGGTGTGCACCTGTAATCCCAGTTACTCAGGAGGCTGAGGCACAAGAATCTCTTGAACCTGGGAGGCAGAGGTTGCAGTGAGCTGATTGTGCCTCACTGCACTCAGCCTGGGCAACAGAGCAAGACTGTCTCAAAACAAGAAAAGAAAAATAGAAAGAAAAAGGAATTAGAGACTCCTCCATGCTGTGGAATGCATCAGTAATCTGTTTCTTTAAATTGATAAATCAACATTTGCTTATCAGTTTACTAGGTGACGAACATTCAGATTATTTCAAGTTTTTATGCAATTACAAATGCAGCTAGTAGGAACATATAGCTTCAAGTCACTTTGTGGACGTTTTCAGTTCTCTTGGGTAAATACCTGGGAGTGTTAACTCCTGGGTCAGATGGTAAGGTATATATTTAGAAAAGACTCTTCCAGTCTGTATAATTTTTCATTATGATTATCAATGTGTACAAGTTCTTGTCACTTGGCATTCTCCATATATTTGAAATAGTCAATCTTTTCAACTATGACCTATTCTAGTGGACAAGAACAGTAACTCATTGTGGTTTTAAGTTTCATTTTCCTAATAACTAATGATTTTGATATTTTCATTAGCTTATATTTGCCATTTGTGTATCTCCTTTAGTATATCTATAAATCTTTTGTCCATGTTTACTTGGATTGTTCATCTATTATTGAGTTTTAAGTTCTTTGCATATTCTAGACATAAATCCTTCACAAATATTTTCTCCAAGTCTGTGGCTTGCATTTTTAGCTTATTAAAGTATCCTTTGAAGTCTAAATATTTTAAATTTTGATTAAGTCCAAATTTTATATTTTTTTATATCTTGTGCCTTTTGTATCAAATATTAAAATACATAGCCCAAGATATTCAGATATCCTGGGTTTTTTTGTTTTCTTTTGTTTTGAGATGGAGTCTCGCTGTGTTGCCCAGGCTGGAGTGCAGTGGCGCCATCTTGGCTCACTGCAAGCTCTGCCTCCAGGGTTCATGCCATTCTCCTACCTCAGCCTCCCAAGTAGCTGGGACTACAGGTGCCCGCCACCAAGCCTGGCTAATTTTTGTATTTTTAGTAGAGACGGGGTTTCACCTTATTAGCCAGGATGGTCCTGATCTCCTGACCTCATGATCTGCCCCCCTCGGCCTCCCGAAGTGCTGGGATTACATGTGTAAGTCACCGCACCTGGCCGATATCCTGTTTTCTTTTAGAACTTTCACATAATTCTTACATTTAAATCTGTAGTATGTCCCAAGTTAATTACTATATGTTGTGTGATGGAAGAAATATGGTTCATTTTTGGCATATGGCTCCAGCACCAATTTGCTGAAAACCTTGTCCTTTCCCAACTGAAATGTTTGGTATCTTTATGTAAATGTACTAGATTTTTTTCTGTCCCATACACCTATATACTAATCTTTACAATATTATCCTATTGTTTTAATCATTGTATTCTAGATCCTTTTGCATTTGCAAATACATTTTATAATCAATTTAGAAAATTCAACTTAAGTTTTTTTTAAAGTCTGCTGGAATCTTGACTGATATTGCACTGAAAAACTGATAAATCTGGAAAAAATTGCAACTTTAAAAATAACGTCTCATCCATGAACATGGTATAACTCTCCATTTATTCAGATTCTTTTTCTCTGCATTGCCTTATAGTGTTCAGTGTAAAAGTGTTATACATTTTGCTATGATTACTATTAATATTTCACATTTTTTGATACTGTGAAAATGGCATATTTAAAAATTCAAGTTCCAATTGTTTGTTGCTAGTATACAGAAATGTAATTAGTTGCTGAATATTGACCTTGTTTCTTACAAAAAAATTTGCTAAACTTATTAGTGCCTGTAGCTTATTTGAGATTCTCTTCAATTTTCTAACTAGATTTTTATGTCAACTACACCTAAGATGATTTAATATTTTTCTTTCCATTTCGTATGCCTTCAGCTTCTTTTTATTGCTTTATTGCACTGGCAGTATGACTTCCAGTACAATGTAGAAATGTATCTGAGAAGGGACTGCCTTATCTTCTTCCCAGTTTTAAAGTGAAAGCATTCAGTCATTAGTTGCAGGTTTTTAAAAGTGTCCTTGAACTGGATTAAGAAAGAGTCCCTTGTACTCCTAGTTTGCAAGACTTTTGTTTATTGTTTTAATCTATCATGAATAGGTGATAAACTTTGTAAAATGCTTTATCTGCATCTATTGAGGAAAATATTTTTTTCCTGTTACTCTGTTAATACAGTAAATAATATTGCTTAATTTTCACATGTTAAACCAACCTTTCTTCTTAGAATGAACTTCACTTGGTCATGACATATTAATCTTTTAATATATTACAGAATTCATTTCCTAATATTTTGTTAATAATTTTTTGTGTCTATATTCATGAAGGATATAGATCTGTAGCTTTCTTGTAGTATCTTGCCTGGGTTTTGTGTCATAGTAATACAAATCGTATAAAATTAGTTCGGAAGTGTTACCTCATCTTTTATATTCTGGAAGAGTTTGTAAAGAATTGGTATTATTCCTTTTTTTAAAGTGCGATATACTACTAATGCTATCTGGACTTGGCTGTTTCTCTACTGGAAGCTTTTAATCTAACAATTCACTTTCTTTAATAAGACTATTCAGGTTATCTATTTCTTCTTAACTTTAACTTTCAAGGAATTTGTCCATTTCATCTAAGTTGTTGAATTTATTGATTTTCCATAAAATTTAGGATCTGTGTGATGTTCCTCCTTTCATTACAAATGATGGTAATTTATGTCTTCTTTCATTTTATTTCTGATTGGTCTTCAGTTTTGTACTTGAATGTTTATAGAATTATTCACAATAGGAATAAAATAATCCAATAATAATCCGGGATGAATTGAATTATTCTTTCTCTTAATTCCTGATTGGTTTGGCTTAAATGTTCTTCAGCTTTACTGTCAAAACATGGAATGCAGTGAAACTTGTTGAGAAATGTATAGGTGTAAATGTTTCGAATGAGCTCCATGGATCACTACACCTGCTGCTTTCCAGTTATTCTTTCTCCATCCTTGGGTAATTTCTTGTTACACATGCACAGATCAGTATTCACTCAGAAACTCAAGCGGTTCATTGAGTTTTGTGGAGATTTGTGGATCTCCACACTTCTGTCCTGATGCATCTCACTACTCTCTAGTAATTTTATCCACGAATTCTAGACACCTTGGCCTCCTTGTACTTCAAAATCTATCTCTTCAATGTAGTGTGATGCCACCTGCCCAAGATCTCAGTATGTCTGCCTTCCCTGTACCAAAACTGTCTCTAGGCAATAAGTTGGGAAGACCTACAGAAGTCACTTTATTTCTCTTCTAAGATCAGGGTCCTATATTGGTTATTATTCAATGTCTATAAACAATTATTATATTTTGTAGACTGGTTTTCTAGTTTGAAGCAGGAGTGTAAATTCAGTCCCTGGGACTCTGTCATGGCTAGAAGTAGAAGTCTAAATTATGCCGGGCGTGGTGGCTCAAGCCTGTAATCTCAGCACTTTGGGAGGCCGAGACGGGCGGATCACGAGGTCAGGAGATCGAGACCATCCTGGCTAACACGGTGAAACCCTGTCTCTACGAAAAAATACAAAAAACTAGCCGGGCGAGGTGGCGGGCGCCTGTAGTCCCAGCTACTTGGGAGGCTGAAGCAGGAGAATGGCGTAAACCCGGGAGGCGGAGCTTGCAGTGAGCTGAGATCGCGCCACTGCACTCCAGCCTGGGCGACAGAGCAAGACTTCCTCTCAAAAAAAAAAAAAAAAAAAAAAAAAAAAAAAAAAAAAGTCTAAATTACTCCTTTGTTCTTTAAAAATTAAAATACACACATATACACACACAACCTGAATCTTAGAGAGGGGAAGAAATAGAGACTTCCAATTCCTGGGATAGTTGCCACGCTGATGTTAAAAAATTGTACACTTTAAGGCTTTTGGTAACAATTACCAGTATATGGAACTAATGTCTTCGGATAATTTTTCATTGATTTCTGTATTAAAAATGATTTTGTAAGTTTAACCTGAATTCTTAAGAGTATCTCAAACTCTGGCAAGTGATATAATCAATTATAAAAAGATTTTCCTTTAAAATAAACTAATATATTGTTTGTAACCCCTTTATTAATATTTAAAGAAAAAAAAAACTCCTTTTATCTTAAAAGAATAAAAACGAAAAAGAACCAGAACTTAAGTTTTACATTTTCAGGGTATATACAAGCATTTGATAAACCTCTGTAATCCTATCACCCAAAGAAGCCTACTTCAATTTTTAATAATAGAACATTGTCTTTTTTATGCATAAATTTTTTTAAATGAAAAATGGGTGCATGATGTTTTACTACCTACATTTTGACTTACTAAATCATAATATTCTATTAAATATTTGTTCAATCACTGTCAATGGTTATTGACTATACCATAGCAAAGAATCCATTATTATTAAACATCTGGGTTAAACTCTGTAGTAAAGACCTTACATACACTCTATTATTCCTTAGAACAAATTCCTTTAAGTGAAATGTGACATTATTTTTTGCCATTTTTCTCTTTTACTGTGGTAAAATATATAAAACGTAAGATTTACCATTTTAACATGTACAACTCAGTATCATTAATTATACTCACAATGTTGTGCAACCATTATCACTATTTTCTTTTTTTTTTTTTTTTTTTTGAGACGGAGTCTCGCTCTGTCGCCAGGGCTGGAGTGCAGTGGCGCGATCTCAGCTCACTGCAAGCTCCGCCTCCTGGGTTCACGCCATTCTCCTACCTCAGCCTTCCGAGTAGCTGGGACTACAGTCGCCCGCCACCTCGCCCGGCTAGTTTTTTGTATTTTTAGTAGAGATGGGGTTTCACCAGGTTAGCCAGGATGGTCTCGATCTCCTGACCTCGTGATCCGCCCGTCTTGGCCTCCCAAAGTGCTGTGATTACAGGCTTGAGCCACCGCGCCCGGCCCATTATCACTATTTTCAAAACACTTTTATCACCACCAAGGAGAAACTACCCTTTAAGTAACCTCCCCCAACTTCTTTCTCCCACCCAACTGCCAGTAACCTTTCAAGTATTTCTTTACCTATTAATCTGCCTATTCAAGATAATTCATTTATGTGAGCTCATACAAAATTTGTCCCTTTGTCAGGCTGACTGCACTTAACACAAGGTTTTCAAGGTTCATCCATGTTGTACCATGTATCAAATTTTCATTACATTTAAATGGCTGAATAACATTCACTTGTATGTAGATACCACATTATGGTTTTCTATGCATTTTTTAATAGACACCAGGGTTGTTTCCAACTTTTGGCTATTGTGAATAATCCTGCTATAAACATTCAAATACAAGTATCTATTACATTTAAGACTTTTTTTTGTTAAACTTTTCCTTGTGTAGCCGGGCTACCTCATAGGCAGTGTGCCCAGAGTAGTCACATGTAAGACTTTTGGTAACTATGGCCCAATTGCCTTTCAGCAAGAAAGTCATTAAAACGTATAGCCATACACATACATACATACCTATATAAATATATGTATATGAATGCCCATTTTATGATCTGCCATCTTAACAGATTTAAATGGCACTTAGATTTTTATTAATAGTGACAGTAAACATTTTCCTTATGTTCCTTCTTTTAGGAACCACTAGTTCATATGCTTGGCTCACATTCCCCACTAGAGCATTTCTTTATTGGTTTCTAAGACTATTTTATGTAATTAGATTAAGGCTATTTTATACAATTAGACTAAAAGCCCTTTTATTAATCACATAAGTTGTGGGTTTTTTGCAGTTTCCTCTCAATTTTGTTTTTAATGATTGTTCATATTCAAAGGTGTTCATGCAGATGTAGTTAAATCCCACCAGTTTCTTGAACATTCCTGTCACATTGGTAACTATGGTTTCTAACTTTTTATGTCATACTTAGGAAGTCCTGTTGAAATATAAAATCATTCACTTACATTTCCTTCTAGTACTTTATAGTTTCATTTAATATTAACAGCAAATTTTAAATTATCTAGAATTTATTTTGATGTATAGCATGAAGCAGAAAAGTAACTTTTCTTCAATATCACTTAGTAACTAATCCATCCTTTCCCCAAATTAAAAATCTCACCTGTATAATGTACTACACTCTTCTTTATACTTGAAAACACACATACACACATACACACACGTTCTGTTATTCTGGTCTATCTGTTTATTCCTTGGCCTGTTCTATGTTATCTTAACTGTTATAAGCTTATCATCAAATGTAATATCTGGCAGGACACACCGCCTTTTTTTTTTTTTTTTAATTTTCTACACCAATCTCCCAATAATTTTTCAGACAAATATTAAGATCATTTTGTCAAGCCATAAAACAATCCCCGAAGGTTATCGATTATTTTATGAAAAGCTGGCACCTTAATAATGTCTCTTCACCCAGTTAAAATGTATGCTCTTCCATCTGATCAACTCTCCTTTAATATCCCCCTGTTCTTTTTTTTTTTTTTTTTTTTTTTTTTGAGACGGAGTCTTGCTCTGTCGCCCGGGCTGGAGTGCAGTGGCCGGATCTCAGCTCACTGCAAGCTCTGCCTCCCGGGTTTACACCATTCTCCTGCCTCAGCCTCCCGAGTAACTGGGACTACAGGCGCCCGCCACATCGCCCGGCTAGTTTTTTTGTATTTTTTTAGTAGAGACGGGGTTTCACCGTGTTAGCCAGGATGGTATCGATCTCCTGACCTCGTGATCCACCCATCTCGGCCTCCCAAAGTGCTGGGATTACAGGCTTGAGCCACCGCGCCCGGCCCACTCTTACTCATCTTAATCTAGTTACTCTCATGCTCAATTCAGAGAAACCATATTTCCATATTTTTAGAAACTGTGCACTCACCAACCAATGCCTCAAATCAAAATTAGATTCCATAGTCTCTGTGGAATTCAATATTGACTATTCCTGCCTTAAAATGTTTCACACTTTGTCTCTACATATTATCCTTGCCTGCTTAAACATTCTTTACTATTAATATTTGCTCTGTTTCCAGTGTTCTAAACGATTGTCCGTAGCCATTGTTTATTCAAATATTTAACCGTGGTGATGTCATTTATAGTAACTGCTACATTATGGATCTTCCCCTTTGAAAGGCCATTCTTCTTTCTCCTTTTCTATTCTTACTACCACCATCCTTACTCAGGTCCTTAAATCTCTAATACTCTAATCGTCTTCTTATGCCATGTTTCCTCCCACTCTATCCTGCATACCAGTGGATTAATCATGTTGTCAGTATTTCTCTAGGCCTGCCCTAAAACTTCTAAAGCTTCTTAAGGCTTAGTGCAAAATTCTTCAAACTGTTCCTCAGGGCAATAAGGGTGCTACTGATGAGCCTCTGTGGCTACATTGGTGGAACCTGGTAAGCTCCACATTCTTCAACGCAAGTTGATTAAGGCAACTCTGCGTTTGTCTCTTTTACACATGGAGGTTATTTAACAACATTCTGCTTGAAGAGACAATTCTACTACTTGTGGGGGGGAAAATTTTGGAAAAGTGCAAGAGAACAAAGAAATCCAACTTAGCCAACTTGCATTCAGTCTTCACAAAACTGCACCCAGAATTCCTTATTTTTGAGCTTTATCACTGTATCTTTTAAAAAAAAATTTTGAACACATCAGACCTCTCTCCTCATTGTTCTTCATATAAAACAATGTTTTATCTCCATACCTTTGCTCACTTCATTATCTCTGCCTGCCCACAACAACCTTCTCTCTACCTATACAATATACTATACCTATATTATACTACATGAGTCTTCCTTATCCCTCAAGGCCCAGCAAAAATGCTAGCCCTACAAGGAATTTTTCATGACTCCAACAGCTCTCAGTAATTTCTCCCTCCTTCAAACTCCCATAGTACTATCAATCAATCACTCACATTTGGCACTATCATGTGATGCCCTTCCTTTTTTCTTTCTGAGACGGAGTCTTAGTCTGTCACCCAGGCTGAAGTGCAGTGGCACAATCTCAGCTCACTGCAACTTTCGCCTCCCAGGTTCAGGTTATTCTCCTGCCTCAGCCTCCCAAGTAGCTGGGATTACAGACATGCACCACCACACACCTGGCTAATTTTTTATATTTTTGGTAGAGACAGGGTTTCACCATGTTGGCCAGGCTGGTCCAGAACTCCCGACCTCAAGTAATCTGCCCGCCTCGGCCTCCCAAAGTGCTGGGATTACAGGCATGAGCCACCATGCCTGGCCGATACCCTTCCATATCATGACTGACCACCAATCTTAACAGTCTAATCAGAATATAAGGTCCCTGAAAACACATGATCATAATGTATATCCTATATAGCTTCTGAAGCACTGAGCACAGTACTGAACAATAGCTGTCTAACAAGTGTCACTGATTACTTGTACATATGTTTCATCACTTCCTTACTCAGAAACATAACGTGATTTACAAGTATTTTCCACATGAAACTCTATCATCTGATAATCATCCCTTTCTTTCCTTATTAATACCACATCTCATTTCACTTCTCCCATGGGCCCAATAACCTTCACCACCCTTCACCCAAGGAATATCCTGACCTCCTTGATATCTATTCAAATTCTGCCTAGTCTTCAGAGACCAGTTCAAGTTACATTTCATCAAAAAATAAAGTAAGAAAACCTAAATAGACTATTCCAGCCACACTGATTTTCTCTGAACTCCTACTAAACTTACTTTTAGACTTACACAATTTAAACTTTTGGACTCACGTGATTTTAAATATACCACATTATATCTTAAAATGTACTATAATCATTTCAGATGCATTAATTTTGCCAATCCCACTGGCTACGGGCTATGAAACATTTCCTATTCAATATTTATTTTTATATCCCTTCGGAAAAATAATAAGCACGAAATAATTCTTAAAAGAGGGCCAGGAAATACAGAGGCTAAATGGTTAAACATAGTTTTCTGAAGATTAATCCTTAATAATGCATTAAAACAAAAAGTATTAGACATGAATTAGTGTACAGTCTAAGAAGGAGAACTGCATATAGCAGAAGTTAAGCCACCTCAAGGAATTAATTTTCAGGTATAAAATTAGTGAGTAACTAGTGCAGGAGTTAGCAAACTTTTTTGGTAAAGTGCTAGATAAATATTTTGACCTCTGCTTGTCATATAGTCTCTGTCACAACTACTAACTATGCTACATAATGGACAATATGTACATGAATGAGCGTGGCTTTGTCCAAAGAAACATTCATTACAAAAAATTGGGCGTTGGGCCAGATGCGGCCTGTGGGCCATAGTTTGACAACTCCTGGCCCATTCTGGAAGTGGTTTTAAAAAACTTTTGTTTTCTGTTTGTTTTTAGTTTTCATTTTTGAAGAACATTTTTCTCAAACCTTAAGCAGAATCCCAATCTTTTTTTTTGTTGGGGGTGGGACGGAGTCTTACTCTGTCACCAGGCTGGAGAGCAGTGGCACAATCTTGGCTCACTGCAACCTCCGCCTCCCTGGTTCGAGCGAGAATTCCAATCTCAAAACCAAAACAAAACAAACAAACAAAAATGTTGCTCTAATTAAGCAGGGAAGGAGAAAAAAGACTGCAGAGTTACAGAGTGGCCCACTAGACTTTCCCCTCTCTAGGACTTTATTTCCCATCCCTAAAGCCCTGCACGATACAATTTGTTTTATTTTTATTTTTGGAGATGGAGCCTCGCTCTGTCACTTAGGCTGGAGTGCAGTGGCACAATCTTGGCTCACTGCAACCTCTATCTCCCACATTCAAGCAATTCTCCTGCCTCAGCCTCCTGAGTAGCTGGGACTACAGGTGCGTGCCACCATGCCCAGCTAATTTTTGTATTTTTAGTAGAGACAGGGTTTCACCATGTTGGCCAAGCTGGTCTCGAACTCCTGACCTCAAGTTACCACCTGCCTTGGCCTCCCAAAGTGCTGGGGGATTACAGGCGTGAGCCACCATGCCTGGCCCCAGGATACAATTTGAATGCATTTAAACCCCTACATTTTATAGGTAAGAAAATAAATACAAGGGGGAAATAATTTATATACATCATGAAAACTAGAGCCAGTGCTACAATTAAAACCTAGATCTTCACTCCTGATTGTATGCCCTAACCATGAACCCACAATAGTTAACTTGGGGAGTCAGTAAGGAATCAAGTAGAAAGACAAAGCACTTTATTATGCTTCATAACTTCTGATAAGGCCTTATTATTTAATTGTAGTTGGATTTGAGGATTTAAATCCACAAAGATTTTTTTTTTTTTTGCCCTTTCAAGAATCTTTATACTTAGATCCATCTGCTACTTGACAATCAAAACAAAATTCCAGAACTGTCAAGGAGGTAAACAGTAAATAGCTGTGATCCTTGTTATGAAACCATAATTAGGAATTTAATGGCCCTAAATTATAATATCAGAGTCTGACAAAAAGAACTAGAAGATGATTAAGTCTAAAGAATCAATGACATGCTTTAAAATAGAATTTTGAAAGTACATATCAAAGGAATAACTACTGATAGGCCATAAGCAGAGAATTTCCAAACAGAATATTCATTCAAGATCATCGTTACTGAAAAGGAAACTGGCACATTTTAAAAAATGATTTATCTTTATATCCAGAGTAGGATTACCTCTGACCTCTAAAATATAACCCTGACAATCCCTGACATTTTCTTTAAGTTGTGTATAAATGTCTTTAGAATAAACTCATATTCACATATGAAGATTAAGTAGAAGATACTGTTGGAAATTTAAATAGCAGTAATTGGGAAAAATTAGACAAGAGCATGGACACAATATTATTAATGCTCTACAACATTTTAGTGTATATTATTCTAACAATAATCACAAGAGCTTTTTTTTCAGCTGAAGGATAATAACCATGTGGAAAACATGTACTGCATACATTCTAAGTATCCATTTTAACCAAATTTGAGGGGGAAGAGGAGCTTTATAAGGTGCCAAAATACTATAGGTCTTATTTTTGTATTATCATGCTAAACAGTTCTTTCACTGATTGAAGGCTGCTTGAGTTCCTAAAAGTTTTTATAATTTCTACATGACTCACATAGAGTAAAACAGAAAATTTCCAAAAATGATTGTGAAATAACATATAGGCTTATAGACATATTGCTTGCCACATTTAAAAATGAATTTAGAGGATACAAATAATTACTGAAATTTCTTTCATATGCAGGAAACATTTCTTTTAAAATAAAAAGAATGGATATTGTTAATAAGAATTAGAAATAAGGTAATGATATAAGCAAATTATTTTAGTATTAAGGAAAATATTCATCTGTGTTTTCACTGAAGGATTCTAACTATAAAACACAACCTTCAGAATTCTCATCAGCTTCTCTCCTGAAGTCACTGTAAGATAGATACACCTGTAGCAAATAAAGAATAAAGGGAACTTGATAGGTGTATTTTTTTATTTTTATTTTTTTTGAGCCGGAGTCTTGCTCTGTCGCCCAGGCTGGAGTGCAGTGGCCGGACCTCAGCTCACTGCAAGCTCCGCCTCCCAGGTTTACGCCATTCTCCTGCCTCAGCCTCCCGAGTAGCTGGGACTACAAGCGCCCACCACTTCGCCCGGCTAGTTTTTTGATTTTTTAGTAGAGACGGGGTTTCAGCATGTTAGCCAGGATGGTCTCGATCTCCTGACCTCGTGATCTGCCCACTCGGCCTCCCAAAGTGCTGGGATTACAGGCTTGAGCCACTGCGCCCAGCTGATAGGTGTATTATTGACATTTTAAATAGTAATAATGAGAAAAGTGAGATAGAGGATAAAGTGCATTTCATAGTATTTTCCTACAGTTTTTAGTAACTATGAATATCTGATTTCAAATTTAATAATTATTACTAGAAATTATCCTTAACTTACAGAGTCAAAACTACTTAAACAAGAACATTTTAAAAATCAGGGGTTTTCATAACAGTTAACATAAAATCAAATGCATACTACAATTAAAATTACAAAGACTTCCATTTCTGGCTGTTCTAAGAAATGTCTTTTTTTTTTTTTTTTTTTTTTTTGAGACGGAGTCTTGCTCTATGGCCCAGGCTGGACTGCAGTGGCCGGATCTCAGCTCACTGCAAGCTCCACCTCCTGGGTTCACGCCATTCTGCTGCCTCAGCCTCCCGAGTAGCTGGGACTACAGGCACCCGCCACCTCGCCCGGCTAGTTTTTTTGTATTTTTTAGTAGAGACAGGGTTTCATCGTGTTAGCCAGGGTGGTCTCGATCTCCTGACCTCGTGATCCGCCCGTCTCGGCCTCCCAAAGTGCTGGGATTACAGGCTTGAGCCACCACGCCCGGCCTAAGAAATGTCTTAACAGAAAATTTTATGGCAAAATTATGCCATGGGCAATGAGATAATGCTCTCCCTATAAGATACATGTTTTATTTACTTATTTTTGAGACGGTGTTTCTCTCTTGTTGCCCAGGCTGGAGTGCAATGGTGCGATCTTGGCTCACTGCAACCTCCACCTCCCGGGTTCAAGCAATTCTCCTGCCTCAGCCTCCCAAGTAGCTGGGGTTACAGATGTGTGCCATCATGTCCGGCTAATTTTGTATTTTAGTAGAGATGGGGGTCTCACCATGTTGGTCAGGCTGGTCTCGAACACCTGACCTCAGGGGATCCGCCCACCTCGGCCTCCCAAAGTGCTGGGATTACAGGCGTGAGCCACCATGTATGGCCAAGATAAACATATGTTTTCTAACCATTTACAGCAAATAAAATTGGAAAGGTATAAATAAAATAACGTCTCACAATAATATAATAAAATTTCTATCAGATGCAAGCAACAATTATTTCCTTTCATGGTCACAAACATTTTTCTGTGGCTCAGAAATATGAACCATATACAGGCAATTCATATACTTTCCAAGAGACAAGAATGAAAATTACAGAAAATGCTATATGACCTCATTAGTAAAGAAATAACAGTTCTATTACCTAGAGCAAAAGACAGGAGTTTAGGATGTCAGGAACAGTTTAAAGCCTCTATGATCAAGTAATATTCTCTGAGTCACTACTTTGTTACTTGTGTGGGAGTGTAGCAAAAGGATTATTGCTAATCCTTTAACTGTGAATAATGATTTATTGAACAATTCCTACATAAATTCCAATTGTGATCACAAAATCAAACCCCCATAGGCCAAGATATTTTCCTCTCATATAACAAAATTAAAATGTTTAAAAATATACACACACAATTAAATCAATTACAAATTGATTTATACTTGTGCAGTAAAGGCTTTACAGCTTTTATTTACAGCATTCATTTTTATTTTAATCTTAAACAAGTCTAAGTATGGCCCTTCCACTTAGGTATCAATTAAGGGTGGTAAGAAAATTTCAAAATACTTTTTCAAATAGGTGAGATTCATTCAGAGAAATAAAGAAGCAAGATATTAGAATGAGGTTAAGCGCATCTTTTGTCAGTAACGTATGTTGCTCCCACTGGCCTCATAAACAAGCTGCTCCTTTTTGAATAAAGCAGACCTTCAATTTAAATTTATGGAAAGACTAAAGCAGGAGAGCCTGCACTCACAATTTTAATAACCTATTAAGTTGCGACTTCAGATTCATTTTATAACCGTGCTCCTCAGGGAGCTATGCTATCTGGATAAAGATAAAATTTTTTTCCTTTAAAGATAAATAGCATCATTAATCTGCAACATTTCTTTTCTATTATCTTTCGAAATGAGGAGTTATTTTGTTCTGATCTTGAGGTAATTAGCCTTCATTCACTAGCCTGAAAATGTCTGTGTTCTGAAAATTAAAAATGTGTCATTAAGTGGAATTTACCATAATGTCATTTATCTTTATATAGTTCATCAGTGACAGCAATGGGCCTGGGAATCCATCAGCTTTTACCAAGGAAGCATTAAAACAAATTGAAAAACAGAATAATCCCAGGCACTCTTTAACACAGTCAAAGCCATTTGGGTAATTAAATAGTGGTATTTAAAGTTTTAATTTAGATTTTTCCCTCTGTTCATCAGTAGTCAAATGAGATGTTCATATTCATAACTGTTTGTAATAAAAGGTTTCATAAAGCAAGCAGAATATCAATGTTATTAAAATTTAATGTAACATAGGGTGAGCTTTAATCTACAAAATAAAGTTTTTATTTTCCTACACCCTGATTTATAAGATTACATTAGAAATATCTCTTTCTTCAACCGTATAGGTTGCAATATTAGTTTCACAAAAACTGATATTCAATACCCAGATAACAAAAAAGTATATGACTTGAAATTCAGCTTCATTATTACTAATGCTAGGGAAGAATAGTATCTTTTCCACCTTTAATTTGTTTTCACTAAACATACTTCTCCAACAATTATTGTACAGAATTATGAGACACAATTATGAAAATAAACTCTGCTTCATAAAACATCAAAGAAAATAAAATAAGAATTAAATTAATGTAATAAATAACTCAACTAATAAATAAGAATTAAAATAAGAATTTTGTGGTGGTAAGGGAGCACAGAGGCATTGTTACTATATAACTAATTCTATCCATCTCGTGATGAGAAACAACACGACAGAAACATAGCTCAAAAATCATATTGTTAGTGAAGACATTAAAAATACCCCGAATAGACTTCTAAAAGACACAACATAATGAAAGCAGTTGAGAAAGCTAAACTGTCATAAAAATGTTTCTTAAGTATAATAGCTTCAATGCACAGCTTCAGTCAGCATAATAAAAACATCCACTATTTTCCTTTCTATATATCTAGAAAAACCGAATCTAGGATAATGTTTCCTTAACATAAGAATAATCTAACAACATAAAGATTAACTTAATGCAGCATGGCCTCAGTACTCAGTAATTTATATTCTGAACTTACATAGTATACTCAAATGTGTTAATGAGTGTTTCAGTATGATTTTATGTTAATTAAACTACTGGATAACTTAGGTTTAAAGCTTTGTCACATAGATAAGCAAATTAAGATTTCAGATGTCTTTTGGGGAACAATCGTAGGAATAAGTGATTCTTTGTAAAATATCTAAAATAGAAATTAATTTTCTTGTCTGATGAATTCTAACACACACACACACACACACACACACACACACACACCCCATTGAGCAAATCTCATACCAAATATTGGTTAAGGACTTAAAAACTTATGAAAAGCTATCTATCATCTCCGATTCCCAATGAGCTTTTCAATGTTGTTGATTTACTCTGCACTGAGTCAGGGAAATGGAAATATGCAGACAATGTTATTAAATAAGTATATGATTTTATCATCCATTTCATTAAAACAATGTGCAAGATAATAAATCAGAACTTTTTATAATCAAAAAACTTTAGAAACAATCAATTTTACAATAAGGAAAGGAAAGAGGTGAAAACTTGGCATATTGGTACTAGTCAACAACAGCACAAGTAGGATTAGAATTCATGCATTCAGCCTATTCTTACACCATCTGCCTTGCAGATCAATGAATCTAAAACATTTACTCAGTATTTATGCATTTACTAAGTATGAATCATCAGATAAATAGACATTACCAACAGTAAAAAGTATATTCTGAATTTGACACCTTGTTAAAAGTTTTCAGACAGTATTAGGATCCTTGTATCAATAAAGCAATTAACAAGGGTTCTGTTGTTGCCTTGTACGATCTGCTTTTGAAGTTTTAACTAATATTTCTTAAAATAACATATTCAGCAATATCATTTCTAAGTCTGTCTTTATACATCCTGTGGAACTACAGGTTTTCTGTTATATTGTCATTTTAGCTCAAAATATTTGCTTGCCCCCTTTAAACAAGGAAATAACACTGTCCAGGCCAGGCTGAGCAGTAATCACATTATCTTCACAATTGTGTGGAGGAAGGACCTGTTGGTCAAAGACAAATTTCAAAAAAAGTTGAAGCTCAAATAAATAATTTGTGATTATCCTCATTAACCCTTCTTGGTACTAAACATTACTAAGCCAATTTTATTGGTAAATAAAAATTCAGCAGAAAAGTATACATGTATTTGCAATATTGTTTAAAGTGGTTTTAAAAAACAGAAAATGGTTGATTATCTAAGTGAACAGTTCAGTAAATTCTGAAACATCCACTTTGTCTATTCTATAGAATGTAATTACAGCTATTAAAAAGTCAAGCCCTCTATCAACCAGAGAAAGTTATATAGTAAAAGTGAAAAAAGTATGTCTCAGAGAAGTCTGTAAAAAAAACAATGACCCCAAAACTACTGTGCATGTGTTCTTTGGACAAGCATGGAGAAAGGTATAGGAGGATTCAGAAGGTATATATACACTGATATATTGTTGATGTACAGGTAGAGAAGCTGTTAACACTGTGTTTAGGGGGTCAAGGAAGCAAGAAGAGGAAGAAAAGTATTAACATTTTCTTAATTAATCCTGAGGGAGAAGCAATTCATCCAACAAGGTGATCGATCTGTTAGATGGGGACTCTGAAGTAAGGCTGGGCTGCCTTAAGCTGGTATCAGAGCCTTAGAGTTCCACTGTTGGCAGAATTATTTACTAAGATCTAATTTCCAGTACATCTCAATGATTCAGATGGCCAACTCAAAAGAAAAGAGAAAAAGAAAAAGAAAGAAAGCTATTTCACAACTATACCCTTAAGAAAAGCAATTTTTAAAAAAGATCTGCTCTTTTCTAAAATAGAAAAAGTCTTTATTATTCCCCTCCAAAATTTTTTTTAAAGGAATCATTAGAATAATGGCTGACTAAATCAGTATGCCTGTACAAACAAATTAAAATATTTCTGAGTAAAATGTTTTTTTAGGTATGGTAGAAGATTGGCTCAGGGTTTCTCAATCTTGGTACTACTGACATTTTGGGCCACAAAATTATTTATTTAGTGACAAGATGTTTAGCAACAACTCTGGCCTCTACCCACTGAATGCCAGTAGTGCCTCCCCAACCTCCCCAACTGCCACTGGGTCGTAACAATCAAAAATGTCTCCAGACATTACCAAAATGACCCTGGGGGGTAAAATCATCCCCAGTGATTTAGTCACAGATTTTCTTTTCTTTTCTTTTCTTTTGAGATAAGAGTCTTGCTCTGTCGCTGCCGGAGTGCAGTGGTGCGATCTAGGCTCACTGCAAGCTCCGCCTCCCGGGTTCACACCATTCTCCTGCCTCAGCCTCCCAAGTAGCTGGGACTACAGGAGCCCGCCACCACGTCCAGCTAATTTTTTGTATTTTTAGTAGAGACCGGGTTTCACCATGTTAGCTAGGATGGTCTCAATCTCCTGACCTCGTGATCCACCCGACTTGGCCTCCCAAAGTGCTGAGATTACAGGCGTGAGCCACCACGCCCGGCCCAATTTTAGATTTTCTAAGCAAAATCACCGGATGTTTTACACTAGCAACAGTCCTTTGCAGACTGCTGAGCAACATTTCCATATTAACATTCTACAGTGAAAAATGTTAAATATAAAATAATATCACATCATTAACATCCTATGACTAAGACATGAAAACTGAAGCTTTAAAAGTATCCAGAAATGAGAACTATTATTACAAAATAGACTACCTATCTGCGTTATAAATAAAAAAAACTCTAGTGTGAATCAAAGCACCGTGAGAGAACTCAGTATTTGATGATAAAGATGGAAGAAAAATGATATGTATAATGTAATCTATCTTGGCTGCATATGCAGTTTGTATTATTAAAAAAAAAAACCAAAAACAAAACCCCAAAACAAATAAACCAAAAAACCCTACAAGTAAAACCATATGTATGCTAAATCACTCTCTCCCACTGAACTTAAACTTCACACCTTCATTGAAAAAATTACGACCCAATTCAAGACTGCATATTTCTAACATTTGTAAAACTCTGTCTTTCTCCATCGTTCATACAATGTCATAAGGTAACAAAACATACTAATCCCTAAACGTTTTGATCATGCAAAACACTTAATTCCCAGCTTACTGGAAATTCTTTAGAAATAAAAATAAAATGTTTAAAACTGTCACAGTGTTCCAGCTAACCAGCAAAACTCACCATATGAATGATAAATTGGAGACATTAGCATTCCTGGCAGAAGGAACTACAGAGAAAAGTGAAGCCACAAGAAAATGTTTAAGTATAAGGCTCTAGAGAGTATGTGTACAGCAGAAAGAGGCAGAGACAGACTGAAAGACATACAGACTAATCATCTGACCAGACAAATGGAGTGACTTTCAAACCTCTTTTAGCTACAGAGCCCTATTTTCTTCTAAAGAAACCAAAACATGCAAAAGAGATTAAAGCCTAAAGGTTGAGGACAGGAATCTGGTGACTTGACCCCTACCTTTCCAAGGGAATGCCTAAGAGGCTCCAAAAAAAAACCTGTTTAGAAACCAGTGGAATAGGGTAGAGAAAATCTGTGAGGGAGCTAAGAAATAAGATTTTAAAAGGTAGGTTGGGGTATATTATGAATTGCCTTAGATGCTGGTTAAATAGTTATATTTAGTAGATATCAGGGAGCCATTGCAGATGTCAAAACAGGGGAGGGAAATGAATGATGTAATGCACACAACAAACAAATGAAATAATAAACTTTGTGCATTATTATACACTACTGAAAAATCTTGGTGTTTTCTACATAATCTTATTTATCACATTAAAAAGATCAGTAATACAAGATAGGATGAACAGTATGAGGGCTAAATATAGTTCAGTGAAAGGATACATTTTAATATTATAAATACTAAATGTTCATAGATGTGGTTATTTCTCATTGATAAAGTACAGCCTCTTCTATGAGTCTCTTGAAGGTCCACAGCTGCAAATGCAGACTTTCAGATGTCATTCTCCATGTCAAGTGGCAGCCAGCAGTCACACCAACTGTCAGTTTGACAAGTCCTCTCTTAGCATGCAGGGATAAAGTGCACATATACGACACCCTTCCTGACAAAAAAGAAGCCAGAGAGATGGGGGCCAGCCACTAGAGGGAAGACAAGCCGGCAGGAAAGGACTGGCTATGACAATAAACCAGAGAGCCAAAAAAGGGTGAAAGAAAGCTTGCCCCCTCTAAAGCCAAAAAAGAAAAAAAGAAAGGAAAAAAAAAAAAAAAAAGGAAGAAGAAACAGAAAAAGAAACAAAGCTAATCATATAGCATGGGGTCAAATGAAGAGAAAAAAAAACTGTCCTTGGTGGATTCAAAGACAGACCAATAATCCAGAAAGTCTTCTGACTTCATGTATTACTATCTGCCCAAGTAATCTGCCCATCAAACAATCTTTAGCATCAACATGTCCCACTCCAATAACTTCTCCTCTCCAGAACACACACCTACCTAACTACTCCACACTTCTCCAGAGTCCTAATGCTGTTATATGCCCACTATTTTCCCTGATAAACATAAATATTTATCCAGTGTATTCGGTCATGCATTCAAGAAATATTTGAATACTGTTCTAGGCTCTGGGGATGCAGAAATAAAACAAAAAGGATTCTTTAACAGGTAGAGTGAAACCATTAAATACATACATACACATGTGTATACATACATATGCATATAAAACATTAAGAAAAGGGAGACAGAAAATGAAATGGGTAGACAAAGATGCTATTTTATAAAGGTCAGGGAAATTCTCTCTGATGATATTTGAGCAAGGCTGAAAAAAATGAGGAAGACAGCCATGTAAATGTTGAGGCTGGAAAGCATACATAACGAGGGCACGATACGTGCAAAAGCTCTAAGACAGGAATATACTTGGAACTTTAAAAAAAAAAATGGCCAGGTGTGGTGGCTCACGCCTGTAATCCCAGCACTTTGGGAGGTCGAGGTGGGCAGATCCCGAGGTCAGGAAATAGAGACCATCCTGGCTAACACGGTGAAACTCCATCTCTACTAAAAATACAAAAAATTAGCTGGGCGTGGTGGCGGGAGCCTGTAGTCCCAGCTACTCGGGAGGCTAAGGCAGGAGAATGGCATGAATCTGGGAGGTGGAGCTTGCAGTGAGCTGAGGTCGTACCACTGCACTCCAGCCTGGGCAACAGAGCAAGACTTTATCTCAAAAAAAAAAAAAAAAAAAAAATTGCAGTTGTATTTTATTATGCCAGCCCAAGTAAAAAGAGAAAAGAACAAAGTTATTAATTATTTTTAAAAAATTTTTAAAACGCAATGTGGCTGAAGCAGAGTATTGATAGGTGATAGTATTAGGAGATAAAATCAGTAATATAAAGAACAGTATCATATATAGCCTTTTTTGCCATGAAATGAATGCGCTGTGTGCAAAGAAATGACATTATCTCATTTATGTGTTAAAAGGATCTCTTGAGCTGCTTGGTGGAAAAATGAAGAACAAAAACTTAGGACAGCACTGCAATAGTTCAAACTATGATAATGGTGAATTGGAACAAGGTGATGGCAGAGTAGACGGGTAAGAAGTAACTAGGTTCTGATTCTAAGTATATTTCAAAGGCTTAAAGTGACAGGTTTTGCTACTGGTGTGGACGTGGGACATAAGTACCATAAAGCAGCTCAGGATTACTAGAGATGCTGCCAGGCCATGCTCATCACTTAATATGATCTGTTACACATTACCTATTCTCATTTCATCTCATTCAACACTGCCATTTCTAAATTTGCTCTCACCCTTCTTTTTGTTGAAGCAGCACCCCTGCCTATTAAAGCTAGAAGTGAGAAAGGGCTGGTGAAGGAAATCTAGTACACTGTGTTTCAGAAGCTGTAACAGGCCGGGAGTGGTGGCTCACGCCTGTGATCCTAACACTTTGGGAGGCTGAGGCAGGTGGATCACTTGAGCTCAGGAGTTCGAGACCAGCCTGGGCAACATGGCAAAACGCCATCTCTACTAAAAATACAAAAATTAGCTAAGTGTGGTGGTACATGCCTGTAATCCCAGCTACTCGGGAGGAAGAGGTGGGAGGATCACCTGAGCCTGGGAGGTTGAGGCTCTGTGATCATGCACTCCAGCCTGGGTGACAGAGTAAGACCCTGTCTGAAAACAAACAAAAGCAGAAGCCATAACAAAAAATACACTGGAGAAACCAGGAGCACCAAATCATTCATTTAAAAAGTTGATGTGAACACCACTAACACAGAAAGGAGGGCCAGAGTACAGGAGGGCCTACTAATTTACTTAACAAAAACTTAAAACTATTCATTAAACGTCAGTCATAAAAAGAGATAAAATGATGAACATAAATATCAAAAATAAAACTTATTAATTTGAAAAAATGCTGGCAATGATTAAACAGATAGGAAATCACACCAGAGAAACAGAAATTATTTTTTTAAAGCAATGGAAAATTTAGAAATAGAATACAGTATCTGAAATATTTTTTAAAATCATTGAATGGGCTAAATAGCAGATTGAATATGACAGAAGGAAAAGTTAGTAGGCATGAGCATAGATCAGTAGAAATTATCCAATCTGACCAACAGAAAATCGATTTTTTTGTTTGTTTGTTTGTTTTAAACTGTAGGACACAGCAATGGATTACCACATGTATTATGGGAATACAAGAATGACCAGGAGGAAAAAATGAAGCAAGAAAAAAGTTTTAGTCTTGAACACGAGGCAAAACCAAACCAAAACAAAACAAAACAAAACAAAAAAAACACACACACTCTGGAGAAATAAATAAAAGTTTGACCTCCAACCAGGAAAAATATAAAAAATATACAACCAGGCACATCACAAACTACTAGGAAGTTTAAATACAGAAATAATCTTGAAAGAAGGCAGAGAAAAATGACACATTAACATATAGAAAACAAAATAAATGACTACTGACATCATAAAAAACAATAAATGCCATAACACAATAGAAATAGACATTGCAAGCGCTAAAAAAAGCTTTCAAATGAGATTATATGCTCCAAATATATCATTAAAGAATGAAAGCAAAATTACACTTCCAGTTATGATGGAGTAATAAGGACCACATATATATACTTCAACTCTAAACAATAAGAAAACACAACCATATTCATTCATTCATTGAGAGACAGAGTTCGGCTTTGTCATCCAGGCTTGAGTACAGTGGTAAGATCATAGATCACCTCAAACTCCTGGGCTCAAGCAATCCTCCCCTCTCAGCCTCTGTAGTAGCTGGGACTATGGTTGCGCACCACCATGACCAACTATTTTTTTCTTGGAGAGACTAGAGTTTCACTATGTTACCTAGGCTGGTATCAAACTCCTAGCCTCAAGAGATCCCCCTGCCTCGGCCTGAAACACTTTTAGACACAGGACAGACATGGCAGAATAGTTATTGATCCTGGAGAGAAAGGAAATAGGTAAGTTGAATCTTATCACATTAAGAAGGTTTCCTGGCCACCCTGTAAGGGAGTGGGTAGTCAAACCAGACCCCATCTATCTTAATTGAGTGGCAAGGACAGATTACAGAATGTATGCAGGTCAAAGTCACTGGAATTTCCAGGGAAAAATACAGAGAAACTGGCCACACAGAAAGCTAGGCCCGGCATGGTGGCTCATACCTGTAACCCTAACACTTTAGGAAGCTGAGGCAAGTGGATCGCTTGAGCCTAGGAGTTTGAGACCAGCCTGGGCAACATAGGCAAAACCCATCTCTACAAAAAATGCAAAAATTAGCCGGATGCGGTGGTATGTACTTGTAGTCCCAGCTACTGGGAAGGCTGAGTTGGGAGAATCACTTGAGTCCAGCAGGTTGCGCTGAGCCAAGATCATGCCACCACACTCCAGCCTGGGCAACAGAGGGAGACCCTGCCAAAAAGAAGAGCGAAAGGTGAAGGTGAAGGTGGGAGGGGAAGAGGAATGAGAGAGAAGTGGTGAGGAGTAGGGGGAGGGAGAAGGGAAAAGGGGAGGGGAGGGGAAGGGAGGGAGGGGAAAGAAAGCTGTAGATTGGTTTCTTCAAGTTTCTGGCTTAGTACTATTCTCTTGTGTGGGGATGGAAGGAACTACTTGAAATCAGGGAAAGAACCCTCCTACATGCTTTCTACACAAAACCTACTTTTTAGACGTATATCTGTTAAAAATAAAAGAACTAAAAAATGGCAGGAAGGATAGCAAGAGTAGCTGCCTATATGAATACTGGAAAAAGCAGATTTCAGAACAAATGACACTATCAGAAATAAAGAGAGACATTTAATAACTAAGGGATCAATTCACCAAAACATCATAATACTCCTAAGAATAGGGCTTCAAAATGTATACATTAGGAACTGACAAAGCTGAAAGAAAACAACAACAACAACAACAAAAAACCCAACAAATCCACAATTGTACAAATGCATGATTTCAACTTTCCTCACCAAATAAAAAAGTTGTGCTCGCTGGGCGCGGTGGCTCACGCCTGTAATGCCAACACTTTGGGAAGCTGAGGCAGGTGGATCACAAGGTCAGGAGTTTGAGACCAGCCTGACCAATATGGTGAAATCCCGTCTCCACTAAAAATACAAAAAATTTGCCAGATGTGATGGCACGTATGTGCCTGTAATCCCAGCTACTCAGGAGGCTGAGGCAGGAGAATCGCTTAAACCTGGGAGGCGGAGGTTGCAGTGAGCCGAGACTGTGCCACCGCACTGCAGCCTGGGTGACTAAGTGAGACTCTGTCTCAAAAAAAAGTGGAGCTTACGAAGTACCCATCAACAGAGAGAAGATGACATAAACCATGACACATCTAAGCTGTGAAATATTATGCAGTCACTTTAAAGTGTATTAAAGTATACCAATTGTCTTTCAGGTAGAACACTCATTTTCTAGTAAGGGAGGAACCTGATATGTTCTCCAGGCTTTTTAGAAAAGGGTTGTTCTTTTGGCCACATACCTTTGAAGCTACAAGAAAGGTGATACTACAGACATGAAGGGAATAGGTACTGTTCAAAAAGGAATGCCTCACAAATGTTACCATGGCAAGCCTGGAAGAGTCTACAATGTTAACCTGCATGCTGTTGGCATTGTTGTAAACAAACAAGTTAAGGGCAAGATTCTTCCCAAAAGGATTAATGTGCATACTGTGCAGGTGCTAAAGCACACACATGATACGGTTAAACTTTTCCTGTTGTCATGAACCCGCTCCCACAATAACTGCATTAATCCATTCATGAGGGCAGAGCCCTCATGACCCAAACATATCTTAAAGATCCCACCTCCCAACACCTCCATATTGGGGAGCAAATTTCTAACACATGACCTTTGGAGGACACCTTCAAACCACAGCAGATATGTTAAGTGCTTTGCCCATGGTCAAACAGCAAAATCCAAAGTCAACCTAACTGAAAAGCCCATGCTCAGTTCAGAAAATTGTTTTATCTTAGAAAAACACTACTTTAAAATTCATATGGAGCAAAAAAAAAAAAAAAAAAAAAAAAAAAAAAAAAAAAAAAAAAAGAAAGAAACCATATAACCAAGACAATCCTAAGCAAAAAGACCAAACCTGGAGGCATCATGCTACCTAACTTCAAACTATACTACAAGGCTACAATAACCAAAACAGCATGGTATTGGTACCAAAACAGACATACAGACCAGTGGAACAGAAATAATGACCTCAGAAGTAAGACCACACATCTACAACCATCTTCAACAAACCTGACAAAAACAAGCAATGGGGAAAGGATTCTCTATTTAATAAATGGTGCTGGGAAAACTGGCTATCCATACAGAAAACTGAAATTGGACCCCTTCTTTACACCTTATACAAAAATTAACTTAAGATGGATTAAAAACTTAAATGTAAAACACAAAACCATAAAAACCCTAGAAGAAAACCTAGGTGATACCATTCAAGACATAGGCATGGGCAAAGATTTTATGATGAAATCGCCAAAAGCAATTGCAACAAAAGCTAAAATTGACATATGGGATCTAATTAAACTAAACAGCTTCTGCACAGCAAAAGAAACTATCATCAGAGTGAACAGGCAATCTACAGAATGGGAGAAAATTTTTGCAATCTACCCATCTGACAAAGGTCTAATATCTAGAATTTACAAGGAACTTAAACAAATTTCCAAGAAAAAAACCAAACCCCATCAAAAAGTGGGCAAAGAAAATGAACAGACACTTATCAAAAGAAGACATTTATGCAGCTGACAAACATGAAAATAAGGTCAGCATCACTGATCATCAGAGAAATGCAAATCAAAACCACAATGAGGTATCATCTTATGTCAGTCAGAATGGCGATTATTAAAAAGTCAAGAAACAACAGATGCTGGTGAGGCTGTGGAGAAATACGAATGCTTTTATATTGCTGGTGGGAGCGTAAATTAGTTCAACCATTGTTGAAGACAGTATGGCAATTACTCAAGGATCTAGAACCAGAAATACCATTTGACCCAGCAATTCCATTACTGGGTATATACCCAACGGAATATAAATCACTCTATTATAAACATACATGCACACATATGTTTATTGCAGCACTATTCACAATAGCAAAGACATGGAACCAACCCAAATGTCCATTAATGATAGACTGGATAAAGAAAATGTGGTACATACACACCATGGAATACTATGCAGACACAAAAAGGAATGAGATCATGTCCTCTGCAGGGACATGGATGAAGCTGGAAGCCATCATCCTCAGTAAACTAACACAGGAACACAGAAAACCAAACACCACATGTTCTCACTCGTAAGTGGGAGTTGAACAATGAGAACAAATAAACACAGGGAAGGGAACAACATACACTGGGGCCTGTTGGTGGGGGGCAAGGGGAGGGAGAGCATCAGGACAAATAGCTAATGCACGCAGGGCTTAAAACCTAGATGACGGGTTGATAGGTGCAGGAAACCACCACGGTGCACGTATACCTATGTAACAAAGCTGCATGTTCTGTACATGTATACTGGTAAAGTATAAATAAAGCAAATTTAAAGTATAAATAAAAGCAAATTTAAAAAGAAAAGTATTTTCTCTCGAAAGAAACTGTTGAGTACCTGGATTACTTCATTTGAACAAACAAAAATTCCTTTCAGAAAATTATTAGTAGCCCTATTTTACAAATGAGGAAATCTGTAAAGTTCAGTAAAGTTATATAGCTTCCCCAATGTCACAGAAACCAAAGCAGATATGGCACTAGATTTGGGTCCATCGACTCACAATCTCATGATTTGTTCAAGATACCACCCTGCACTTCCTTACTTGCCCCCACAGTTTCTATGGGTTTAACAAGAGCAAGGAAGGGCTACACAGAAAACTGTTTTGCTTCCTTTATAAAACTTTGGCTAAAATAGTTGTCAATAACTTACAACACTCAGTATTTTGTTCATAAGATTTCAGAAGCCAAATTTTCTCTTAGAATCCAGTGCCAAAAGAAGTTACTTTCCTAAAAATAAATCACATTCAACCATTTGTTCACTTGTGCTAAAAACTGTGATGGAGAAAAACATGGATCCATATGGTCTCTACTCTAAAGTAGTTTATAAGGGCCGGGTGTGATGGCTCATGCCTCTAATCCCAGCACTGTGGAAGGCCAAGGCAGGAGGATTGCTTGAGTTCAGGAGTTCAAGATCAGCCTGGGCAACATAGTAAAACCCCATCTCTACAAAAAAAATTTAAAAATTAGCTGGGCATGGTGGCTCACAACTTAGTCCTAGCTACTGGGGAGGCTGAGGCAGGAGGATCACTTGAGCCCGAGAGGTGGAGGTTATGGAGGTTACAGTAAGCTGTGATCATGCCACTGTGCTCCAACCTGGACAACAGAGCAAGAACCTGCCTCTAAAAACAAACAAAAAAGTTTACAGACATAATACAATGTGTATTTAAATAGCCATGATTTAAGGTTAAAAGTAATGTGCTTCTCTTTAATAAAACAAACAATTAAACAATTCATTACGTTTCCCCTTGGTTTTAACTGCCAAAGCTAAGAGCTAAATTTAATATCTAAATACAATAACCATTTTACCTCAGGTTCCTAGAAGAGGTAACTTCACTTGATTGTTTACTCTTTGACTTTATCTTCAGCTATCCTATTATTGTACATGCATGTTATCCCAATCTACCTCAAATCCTTTTGTGGAAGCAGACAAGGTACATAATAGAAACAAACAAATAAAAAGGTCTGGATTAAAAATACAAACCAAATCCAAAGAATGTAAACTTTTTTACTGCATACTGTGCTATCTCAGACATTCTGAGTTGCTTAGAGGATCAAATAAGGCAGTATGCTAAATGTACTCTAAAAACGGCGATTCAAGAAACACTTGTATGAATAGAAGCCCTACTTCTACTGTTTTCCACAGACATTATACAAGCTCTGAAAACCCACATTGGATTTATATTTAGGATGTGTAAGTTGAGAAATGGGGTATGGCTGGGTAAATGGTGTTTTCAAACGTCAGTGCAATGCAGATAATGTGAGTTTTGTATAGCTTCTTTGTTTCTATAGCTTTGCGGGGAGGTGGTAAAGAGCACTAGATCAACAAAAGTGGTGGCTTAGAAGCCCTACCATTACTCTACCCTTTTCACATCCTCTGCATGGTAATTTGCTAGTGCCTCTGCAATGATATCTGCCACATCTTTAAGTGCCCTATGATGCATGTCATTGGGCCCTGCTGATTTGAACGTATTCACTTCTTAAAGTAACTCTGGACCACTGGATTCTCCAGTCAGATTTTGCTTCCCTCCCACCCATTCAGATTTTCTACACAAAAAGTGATCTTGTGTTTCTGATGAACATAAATAAAATAGCACAGAAAGTCTTTAAAATATATTATTACTTTCCTCCTTAATAAAGCTCTAATATTTTTGTTTTCTAATACTTGCAATAAAACAGCTCCTTAGCC
The DNA here is from genome assembly GCF_007565055.1 of Rhinopithecus roxellana. Classification (NCBI taxonomy): domain Eukaryota; kingdom Metazoa; phylum Chordata; class Mammalia; order Primates; family Cercopithecidae; genus Rhinopithecus; species Rhinopithecus roxellana. The sequence continues at coordinate 21,627,667 of NC_044564.1, forward strand.
ATACAAGCAGGATCTGTTCTTCAGATATGGAAAACCAGAATATTATAATATGCTGACAATAAAGAAAGAAAAGAATGAGAAGGTGGAAGGGCACATATACATATTACTTTTTTGTCTCTTTTTCTCTTTGATCTTTTTCTTCCTGCTTCAAGTCAAGGGATGGCTAGGAAGCCACTGTAATACAAAAATAATATGGCATTAAAAAGACAATGGATAGAACTGGCCCTTTTCAATCACTAACAAGCTGTAAGACCTGAACAAGTAAATCTCTCTGGATCGTTTTTTAGCCTATAAAATAAATAAATTAAACTAGATTCTCACTAATATCTTATTCATTTAAAAAATTCAATGAATTCAAAACAAGTTACAAGAGAATGCAATGATACCCTTGTCTCCCATAGCCCCTGCTACACAGGAGAGCTTCTGCCCATTTGTGTTCTCCCTCCACTGTCCTTACCTCGCACTCAAAATTAAAATTCCTATTCACAATCTGATTAAGATTAATTCACACAAAGTGTGATGAAGACTTAATATTACAGAACATTTTCATTTTAAAAATGACTGATTAAAACACATGCATTTCTAATGAACAGTAGGTATGAGTCACAGGGAAAGGGAAGAAAAGATAAGCATCTTTAAGCAGAGAGCCTCTCAATGGTTCATACTTCTGGTCTACTCCTGTTCCTCAATTACATTTCCAACTGTATTTTCCACAAAGCATAATTTACAGACAGCTACAGACACCCTCAAATTTCTTAACTGATTCTTCATTCTCTTTTTACGAATTGGCTTCTGCTTCTACCCTCACCACCAAGGCTTCTAAGAGGTAGAAAAGCCAGTATTGCAGGACTCACAGTTGCACATCAGCCATACTTTCCCCGTTTTAGGACTTTAAAATCACTGGAAGAAAAACGGAAGAAGAAAGCACATGGAGTCGGACATGATGATGATGGAGAACAGCTGGGATTATAGCTTTTTAAAATTTGTTATGGGTAAGGAATATGAGGAAAACAATGAAACGTCATAAATAAGGGGAAAACTTGGTGTCAGCTCTAATTAAAGCAATGGGAAATATGGAAATTAAGCACAAAATGAGGCCTGAATACAGCTAGGAGCTTTATGTTTTGTTTTTATTTTTTAATGATACACAGTGAAGAGTGAAAAAAGGAGGAGCGTTGAAAGATAATAAAAAAGGAAGTGAACATGGAGAAGAAAACAGAAAAAGATAACGAAGAGAGGAAATTAGAAAAACAAAGTAACAGAGAAAACACAAAGGATTAAGAATAGGAAGAATAAAAGAATATATAATCCAGTCAAGAGAGAGAATATAAAGCATTTAATAATGGTGGCGCACAAATGGGAAGGCAGAAATGGGGGCAGAGTGCAGTAAGAAAAAGAAACGGTAGGGCCGGGCTCGCAGTGGTTCACACCTGCAATCCCAGCACTTTGGGAGGCCGAGGCGGGTGGATCATCTGAAGTCATGAGTTTGAGACCAGCCTGGCCAACATAGTGAAACCCCATCTCTAGTAAAATTACAAAAAATTAACTGGGCTTGGTGGTGTACGCCTGTAATCCCAGCTACTCGGGAGGCTGAGGCAGGAGAATCGCTTGAACCCAGGAGACTAAGGTTGCAGTGAGCTGAGATCACACCATTGTACTCCAGCCTAGGCAATAAGAGTGAAGCTCTGTCTCAAGGAAAAAAAAAAAGAAAGAAAGAAAGGAAGACGAAAGAAAAGAAAAAAGAAAAACAGTAGAAACCAAGAATGACAGAACAGCAAAGACAAGAATTAGAGAAATCAGAGCCAGCTAGGCTACAAACTAGCAGCTTGTGTCTTTTTCTTTTGCTGTTTGTTCTTTTAAACAGGAAAACAAAGTGGCAAGAGAGCATGATGAAAAATAGTATCATCTGGGACATGTTTTCATCGGCCATTTAAAGTACTATGGGAAACAGAACCCAAAAAAGAGAATACAGGTGGGGAGGAGGGTATGGCAAATGTGACAAAAATAAGAAGCAATAGAAAAGGAGCTCAGAGGGTAGATGGCTAAAAGATACAGGTGGTAAGCAGTCTGTCCCAGACTATTTTAGCACACATTAGGCAAAAGAATTTCAAAGAGCAAGGAAAATATGACAAACACACCAAGGGTCAATCATCAATTAATTCAATGCAAAACAAGTATTGAACATGAGTCTTTGATGCCTCTTCCTTCACTCTACCACCTATCCTATCTAACAAAGCCCAGGTTTTACTCAGTTCTTTCTTACTAATCTTTCAAATTTATCTCCTCCTAAGATACTGTACTAGACAGTGCAGAATATACACAAGTTTGAGGGAGCAAGCTCTATCATTAGGACCTCCCACTTGAATAGAGAAGGCAAACACAACACACTTATGCCTTCCATAAGTATGCCAACTGAATTCTTTCTCTTTTGGCACCTAACACTTTCCACTTTGTATTATCTTAATTCCTCATAGACTCTAGATCTTTAAAAATGAGGAAGACTAAAATGGACAGACATGTGAGCACTCCAGGGCAAAAGGGACCACAAAGTAGGCTCAGAGGAAGGGATAACAGCAAGTTGTTCTGTGACAAAGAGAAGATGTGATCGGCTGGACAAGTGAAGACAGAGACCACTAGGCTGATACACAGAGTTTGATATGAAATGTAATTACCATTAAAACTTTTTTTTTTTTTTTTTTGAGGCATGATCAAATCTGTAGTTTACAAAGATTACTCTGGTTATAACATTCTGGGAGAAAATAAAATAAAATGATTCAGTCTGAGAAAGACTCCACAGAACAAGTGATATTTTAGCTGGGTCTCATAGGATGAATAGAAGCTTTTTAGAGGAAGGGCTCTGCGGAATGATGAAATAAAATGAAAAAAGGTATGAAAACATAACAGGGCACCAAAGATTCTAGGACAAGTAAGAGGGCCAGAGAGTGGTTGGAAAACAGGTTATTTAGAGAAAGAGGTATCAGATTTGAAAGACAGGCTTAGGCATTGTTCTGAGGAACACTACAGTTTCCCATTTGATTACAAACTGTATCATTTGGTAAGATGGAAAATCCCCCTTTTTCCTTATAGAGAGTCATAACATCAAGTGTTGGGTGATTTAACAATTATTCATGATGACAGTGCCAACATCCCTGCTCATATATTAAATGAGACACTACCTGAAGTAGATAAAAGTATCCACAATTTCACTTCAGAACATTTGGCTGCTATGCCAAAGAGACAACCATTTATAACAGTCACTGGCCCAGATCTCACAAATCAGATTTTGGGAACTTTTTATTTTTTTAACAAAACATCAAATCTAGAATAGTGCAACTGCTGTTTTGACTTTCAAAACAGAGAGGACTCCTGCATAGGAAATAAAAGCCAGGACATTCATTTACAGGACGGATTGTTTTACATTCTTACATCAGATCAAATAACTTAATTATTCTGGGTACTGCACACTTAATGACAAATCTACATCCCTGAAATCATAACACTGAGACTGGCGTTTTCGTTTCCAAAATGAAAAAAAAGTTCACTGTGCCTTTCCTTCCAGACTGCACCCCATCACTCATCACAAGCTAGCATCAAGTGCTTTAAATAACATTTTCAATAAATGTGAACTCGGTTCTTTTTATACTTTGTTATAACTTCCTGTGTCTTTGACATATTCAAGAAGTGAAACTCATGCATAGCATGTTTATATTATTCCCTCCTTAGCAAAAGCTCACAGACAATGTCAGGTCTGGAGAGATAAGAGCTGCTTCCAGGACATGAATTCTCATGAGGATTAGGCAACCACCATCTGGGGCTCCAGAGTTTATCTGTAGCAGCTGCCTTCAAAGTATCATACTAGAGGTTGGGGGTGGGGGGAGGTCTAATTTTAAAGTGTTTAACAAGTTCCTCTACCTTGGCTTTGATTATCATTCTGGATTGTTTTTTCCACCTTATAAAAATAAAACATAGTAACCTTTTCTTCATAACACATAAATAACTTAAAACAGCACTATGTATTTAAATGATGAACTCAACAATACTCAAATGTTTAATGTTACAATTATAACATAATTTTTAATAATCATTTTAATAATGATTAAAATACTACCAAATACCTAATGTTGTCATTAATACAAGCTTTATCCTTCACAAAAAAAGTGTATCTCCCAATTTTTAAAATTTGTACTTAGAAGGCTACAGATTAAAACAATATCCTAGATATTTTGGGAGAGTTTTTCAAATGTCCTCAATTGACATTAAAATAATCGTAACACTAAATTTTATTAAACAGAAAACTTTTTAAATCAAATATTTATATAAAAAACAGGAAATCAAAAATGAACACGGGGCAAAAAGTTAATTTTGAGTGCTCAGCTTTAAATAATAATCTACTAAATCTGATTACTACATTAACTTTTATGGTGCTAAAAATGGTCACTATGAAACAAAGCTAGATAGCAAAGAAAAACAAAATAGAAAAATCAAACAAAATATTCTATATAAAGAATAGTTTCTACTACAATAAGTCCCAAAATCGCTGCACCACTAAAATAATGCCTTTTTCTTTGCATCAGGTCTCCTTCCATTTCAAATATTCTTTACCTGCCATAAAAATCATAAGTTGTATTTGTTCATTTGAACAACCTGTGACAAAGGACTTACTATTAAAATTAACTAGATAAAATTATTGTTAGTTCCATCAGAGATCTGGCAAAGTGGCTGCATCTATAAAGTATCACTACAATAAACAGCTTTGTAAAGAAGAACAGTTCACTCTTTCATTGTTCATTCAAAATACATAACAAGCCTATTGTACTGGACAGAGTGACGCAGAGAAACAAAAGGCAGAGGTTGGAGTGTGTCAAAATCATAAAACTGGTCCATTATTTGATGCCTGGGATTTTCTTTCCATGTCCAAATATTTATATATATTTATATATCTGGGCCTGACACAAACATTCTAGTCTTATTTTTTGAAGTACCCTCATAATTCCGTCACCAAAATCAAATACAGGAAATTCAAACTCTACACATCTAAAACTAAAGTGGACTGGGCCCTTCCTTTCACCTTCCCTATTGCTATCAGTGGTTGAATTATTTTAAAAATCACATAAACTCACAATCTCTCTTCTCTCCATTAACATTTTTATCAAGTCATTAAATCCTGATGACTGTAATTTCAAAACTATTTTGGCAATATTTTATTTACTTGCAGTAGTACCATTACCAACCTAGTATAAGTTACTCCTCAGAATTTGGACTAAATTACGAGTTTTGTAGGCAGTGTCTCTTCCAGCTAATTCGCATTAAATCACTACCACATTAAGTCTTCACTACGTTAAATATGCCTCTCAAAACAATCTACTCAAACTGTTCTCCCTATCTATTCTTCTGGTTTACAATGCTTTTCCTTTCCTCGACATATTCAAATTCTCCCTTTACCAGATTCTCCAGGATTCACAAGCAATTGTTTCCTTTTCTATGCCACATTTCATATTTACCCCAGGATAGTCATCTTCCTACTCATTAAACTTCTACATTAGACGCAAAACACATCGGTCTGCATGACCACATCACAAACATTGCTTATGAGTGATATTTTTCATATATCTAAAGGAGATGAGAAGAGAATAAACAAAAAAAAACTTTATTTTGCAGTTTCTTCTGCAACGTCCGAAATGGCTAAATAACAGTTATTTGTTGAATAAACTTATCAACAATATGATCTAGATATTTAGGTGTGCAAAGGGATGCACTTATAAAGGATCTGCTGTTATAAAAAATATGAGAATCTGACTGCACACGGTGGCTCATGTCTGTAATCCCAGCACTCTGGGAGGCTGAGGAGGGCGGATCTCCTGAGGTCAGGAGTTCCAGCCCAGCCTTGCTAACATGGTAAAACCCCGTCTTCACTGAAAATACAAAAATTAGCCAGGTGTGCTGGTGCACGCCTGTAATCCTGGCTACTAGGGAGGCTGAGGCATGAGAAGCTTGAACCCGGGAGGTCGAGGTTGCAGTGAGCCGAGATCACACCACTGCACTCCAGCCTGGGCAACAGAGTGAGACCCCATCTCAAAAAAAAAAAAAGAGAGAATCCAAGAAACTTGACTTCTTGTTCTGCTATACCCAACTGAAAGTAGGCAGTGACAATGATTTCAACAACATGCAAAGACATCCTTTGGACAGAGAATTTGTATATATAATAACTGTTTGTAACATCAGCTATTCTTCGATAAACAGGATTTTTCTCTTAAATTCCTTCTATTTGTTAGAGATTCAATTTGTTACCCAAGCTGTGGATTTATAGGATTTACATCCTTAAAACGAATTCCAGCATAATTTCACACAGAAGCCTTCCTGAAGTTAACCAGGACAACACACAAATAAATCTTCCCTTTAAAAAGAATAAATGCTCCATGAAAATCATCAATACATCACTTAAGCTTAAGGCACAATATCTGTGCAACACCAAGCTCTACCCCAATCCTCCAAGGGCCACTAGAGTCTGTATTAACCCCACACACTCTCTATTACCTATTCAGACATGTTTTCCCAGTACCATTACTCCAAATAATTCCATTCCCTAAACTAAATCCACTGTTTCATCCTGCTTGATTCTCTACTTATATTATCTAAAACTCTTGCTCTTGAGTTGCAAGGCTGTTGCTACTTAACTCTACGTTGACCTACTACTTACTATATGTAAGTAAGCTTTAAAGTCTCTTACAGGATCTCTGTATCATCTCCTAAATCACAGTGGAATCAAGTATTCCAATTTGAGTTTTAACCATTATCTAATTTTCTATTAAAAATGCTAACTCAAAAAGAGAAATATTCTCTAATATAAAGGCCACTATCCTTACATAGCAGGTACCCAATTTTTTAGAGTCTGTCTTCAACATATCCACATTTGCATGAAAACTTCACCCTAAGTAGAAAATTGGTCAGACTGCTTAATTGTGTGGGATAGGCAAGTTAAGTGCCAGAGAGGAGTTCAAAGAACATTAGCAATGTCTGAATTTGAGTATGAGCCTGAAAATCATAATGAAAACACTGTAAGAGGGAAAGGGACTAGGCATTCAAATCATAATTTTAAAGATGAGGATATTAGGTTACAAGGGTCACACAGGACAAGCTTCATGGAGGAGATGAGATTTCAGGTGACTCTGATGGATTTGCAGTAATTAGGAAAGAGGGAGAATGAAATTCCTGAAGGCAGACACATTTTTCCTTGGTAGATACATGCCCAGCTTTTGTAGTAAGAGCAGGGCAGGATCACCACCTCATTCCTTGCTGAGGATAGAAACTGCATATAAACTGCATTAATTGGTAGTTCATATAAAACTGTATATGAAACAACAGAAAATCCAACAACATAAACAGGCTATTACTAACATAATTTTTTTTTTTAAAGGCTACTAGATTTTTCTCCAAGCTGTAAAATCTTGCAGACTATAGTACAGTGGCAGGCAACTTACATCCCTTGGAAAAGTTCCTTTTGTGCGATCATTTAAACTAACAATTTTAAAGAATGTTTTACACAAAATGTGGGATAATTATTGGTCTGAGACAGAAATAAGACTTTCTGAACATCTTTCTTTGGCCTGCTAGATGTCAAAATGCAGTAAAATTTCCTATTGTAGGAGAATTTTAGTTAATAAAAATAATTTCATTACAATGTCTGATTTACACAGTACAAAAGTGTACTAATAACCATCAGAAATTTTTAAAGCTACAATATCCTTCTGAAGCCACCCTAATAATTGCTTATTAAAACACTTTCTCTGCTAAAATGTTAAAGTTATTGATTTTTTAAAATTTCAGCAATACAAAGATACAGCTTCCAATTCATGTTCAAACATAAAATAACTGAATTGAAAAACAATTTCACTTTCATTGAAATCAAGTCAGTGTTTCATTATTCAAAAGCATATGCTCATCAATACAAATAAACTTTCATTTCTATTTGAGGTTAAAATCCTAAAATAGCCCCAAAGTCGCACCACAATTCAGCTGCTATGGAAAAGCTAAGTAGTGCTTCCCATGACTAAATGGATTAATTCTTTAGCCCAAACACAATTACTGTTCTCCACACTGTTCCATTGAACACCTAAATAAGCATCCCAAAGCTTATTTCATTCAAAGAAAAGATCCAGACTAAAGAATAATCCCAATGTATGAAGTTTACATTTTGTGTAAAGTTTTTTTTAAAAGGGAAAAATCTATAAGTGGTAATCAGGAAAAGACATGAGTCATTTTAGACAGGTGTTGGGGATGACATCTATCGACTAATAGATATCTTTGTTGAAGGACTGCTGTACAGATTCCAGTAGATGTCTTTTTCTCAAACCAATTTTTCTGACTTAGTTCTTTAATCTAGACTTTTCCACAGGTGACGCATACATTAACAGCAAAAAGAATAACTCTTCAAGAAATAGCCAGTTACATGGAAAGGTATTTCTTCTGGTCCTTTTCTTGCTTTAAAATTTTTCAACTTCAACCATGTATGAAAAGTGCTTACAACCATGTTTACTGAACATTTTATTCTCCCATATATTTCCACATTTCAAAAATCTCCTGTGATACACACCTGATCTAAAGAAGAAAATATGGTGAGGTCAGGGAATAGGAATGAGGGCAATGAGCTATACTGAAGTAATTCAATATGGCTCAAGGGGTAAAATGAAAGAAAAGCAACAGTTATTAATTTCAGATCTGGATTCTCTGACAATAACAAGTTATCTGATTATGAGATGGGCTGTCTTGTTAATACTTGCTGTTACTGAGATGTTTACAAGGAAAATAGTTGACCATGTAAACTATGTTGGAGAAAGAATTCCTATATGACAGAAACTGGACTACATAACCCTATAGACTTTCTTTTGACTCTTAATACTGGTCATTCAATTTCCACTCCTTTTTAACTAAAGTTGTGAAATGGTAGCTCTTTTTCCACCTGTTTAATGTCCCCTGGGAGACCACTATTGTCAAATTATCATTGCAACATTAGTTGCTAGAAAGAGAATTTTTAGCTCTTTATAACACTTCTGCATTTAACTAAAGGATTATTTGCTGTTAGGCGGTTTTCTACAGCTCTGCCCCAAAGGACTTTCACAAACAATGCAAATGCATTTTCACAAGATGGAGCAATTTAGATTCCGTCTTTTAATGAAGGCTGAATTAATGGCAAGGCTTCCTTGCATTGTTGTAAACTAGACTGCTACAAAGAGCAGGTGAAATGGTTTTCTTCCTTTGGGCAAAAATGAAAATGAAGTGTAAAATTCCTACCCAGTTTTGATTCATGTTTGCGTTCATTAACAGAGGGTTAAACAGCCTGAACCTTACCTTTAGCAACTGCAGGTATAATCGGATTAATTTAAATGGTTATTAATGCCCTTTGGAATTCTAATTAGCCAGGGGGACAGCTGATGCAGACAGCCTTTGGGGGTGGGGATTAGTCTCTCAATCAGAGTTCAAACTCTCAGAGCAGCACCCCTACATAAATCCTATCCACCATTTTAGTGGGGTGGGAGTAGGGGACATGGAGAGTAGGGGTGAAGAATCTAAAATAAAGAAATACAGTGTAAAAAACACAAAGGACAAAAAGGTAAGAAATATAAAAGAGAAAGGAGAAAAAATATGACAAAAAATGTTCAATATACTTTCAAAACAATATACTGGTGATTAAAAAGAAGAGAAACCTAATGCACTTCAAGTAAGTACAACAAACAAAAAGAAACTTGTTAGAAAATAGTTATTAGATCTTTGGCCTAGAATCTTATGATAAATTAGAAAAGACATAAAACTAAGGCAAAATTACTTTTTCCATAGGCAAAAATTTAATTATCCTGCTTCTCTGAGGCAGCAAAAGTTTCAATGGCTTCAAGCGCCCAAAATGTTTTCCTAAATTTGCACATTTAGATGTACCCATAAAACATGTACCCTGAAATGGCGCAGTTTCCTTGTGTGGGTTCTAATGCATGTATTCTTTTTGTTGTTGTTGTTGAGACGGAATTTTGCTCTTGATGCTCAGGCTGGAGTGCAATGGCGCAATCTCGGGTCACCGCAACCTCCACCTCCAGGGTTCAAGCAATTCTCCCACCTCAGCCTCCCAAGTAGCTGGGGCTACAGGCAAGCACCACCACGCCCGGCTAATTTGGTATTTTTTTTAAGTAGAGACAGGGTCTTTCCAAGTTGGTCAGACTGGTCTCGAACTCCTGACATCAGGCGATCCACCCACCTCAGCCTCCCAAAGTGCTGGGATTACAGGCATGAGCCACTGCGCCCAGTCTAATGCATGTATTCTTAAACATGAAGCATAAAATCAAAGAATATGGGGAAACTCATACATTAGAGGTACAACTGTTTCTTACGTTTTAACTTTTTTTTTTATTTCAAAATATATTAGGAGTTCCAATTCCAAGTAAGATGGAGTAAGCACACACTACCTTGTCTTGTCCACTGAATCCAGAAAACCATAAAGCAGCTAGTTAAGGCAGACTGGGGAATAAGATGAGAATTCACATTAATATCAGACAGATGGTTTACTATTTTTCCCCCTTTAGTATCTTCTGGTCTAGACTCAAAGCAACTGAAATCTGGAAGCAGGCACTCAGGGATAGACAAAGAGAACTCCAGGAGAAGCCTTCTAGTTCTACCTTGAGGAGCAGGAACAGAGTCTCCTAATACTTAGACAGAATGAAGAAAATTCCCTAGGTATTTTTTTTACTCTTTTCAATGAATAAAATTCCCTAGGTATTTTTATTTATTCTTTTCAACATCCTCTGTACCCAGTCCCTGAGCAATCAAGATGGTGGTAGAAGCACTGACAGCAGCAGCAGTGGGGTCTGCAGAAGTCTAAAACTCTGAGGGAGCAAATCTTCATCATCAAGAGGGTAGCAAGAATTCTTGTTGCTTATTTTTTTCTCTGTCTTCTTGCTACTTGGCCCCAGTATGGGCACAGCTGCAAGAAATGTGCAGCAGAAGAGAGTAACTAAATAAAGCTCCAGCTCTGTAGCTGGAAGTATAAAAGGGGAGGATTAGGCAACCAAAAAGTACCAGAGAGATTACGAAGAGGGAGAAGCACAGGAAAGTGGCCCCATAAAGTTTGGACTCACCCCTCCAAACTGTGCCTGCCTGGGGTTGATCCTAAAATAACATACCACAGACACTGAGAACTAAACCATGGAGCAGACAACTACTCAGTTCCCAGACAGTCCAATGTTTGGCACACATACTGGACAGTTCTCAGTAAGACTGCAAAGGTTTGGTAAAGGAAACTGGCATTAGAACTACAACCTACAGAAGTTTGTGTAGAACTTGCAACCTGAATGAACCCAACCAAATTGCCTATCAAAAAAAAAAAAATCAGCCGGGTGTGGTGGCTCATGCTTGTAATCCCAGCACTTTGGGAGGCCAAGGCAGGCAGATCACCTGAGGTCAGGAGTTCGAGACCAGCCTGGTCAAGATGGTGAAGCCACGTCTCTACTAAAAATAGAAAAAATTAGCTGGGTGTGGTGGTGTGCACCTGTAATCCCAGCTACTTGGGAGGCTGAGGCAGGAGAATCACTTGAACCCAGGAGGCAGAGGTTGCAGTGAGCCGAGACCATGTTGTTGTACTCCAACCTGGGCAACAAGCGCAAAACTCAGTCTTGGGGGGGGGAAATTCAACATTTATCACAGCATTAAACCAAGACAAAGGGTCTCAAAATATGATACTTAAATTGTCCAGGATACAGCCCAAAATAATTTGACACATGAAGAATCAGGAAAACCTCAAAGAGAAAAAAACAACAGATGCCAACACTGAAATAATGCAGATGATGGATTTATCTGACCAAGACTTTAAAGCCACTATTACAAAAATGTCCCAACAAGGGCCAACACTCTTGGATGAACAGAAAGATGGAAAGTCACCTCAAAAAACAGAAGATATAAAGAAGAAACAAATGGAAAATTTAGAAACTGAAAAATATAATAACCAAAATGAAAATCTCATTAGACAGGCTAGAGAGCTGACAGATTTGTAGAAAATATTAAATCTGAGAGACTGGAAAAAAAAAAATGAAGAAAGGAGAGGGGAGGGGAGGGGAGAGGGGAAGGGAGACGGGAGGGGAAGAGAGAGGGGAGGGGAGGGGAGAGGGGAGGAAGAGGGGAGGGAAGAGGGAGGGGGAGGAGTGGAGGAAATGGGGGAGAGTAGAGGGGGAAAGAGAAGGGGGGGAGGGGAGAGGGGAAAGAGGAGCGAGAGAGGAGATAAAGAGAGAGGGAAAGGGCAGGGGAGAGGGGATAGGGGAGGGGGAGAGGGGGAAAGGGAGCATGGAAGGGCAGGTGAGCGAAGGGAGGGAGGGGAGAGGGAAGAGAGGAGGGAGAGGAATAGGAAAGCAATTTCAGGGGAGAGGGACAGGGTGAGGGGTAGGGGAGAAGGGAGATGGAAGGGCAGGGGGAGAGGAAGGAGAAGGAAGAGGAGAGGGGGGAAGGGGAAGGGAGAGGGGAGAGGGGAGGGGGAGAGGAGGGGGAAATGGAGGAAGGGGAGAGGAGAGATAAGGGAGAGGGAAGGGCAGGGGAGAGGGGACAGGAAAGGGGGAGAGGGGAGAAGGGAGATGGAAAGGCAGGGGAGAGGAAGGGGAAGGGAGGGGAGGGGGGAAGGGGGGGAAGGGAGAGGGGAGAGGGGAGGGGAGAGGGAGATGGAAGGGGAGAGAGGAGAAAGGGAGGGGAGGGGAGAGGAGAGGGGGAGGGGAGGGGAAGGGAGGGGGAGGTAGTGCAGGATGGGAGGGGAGGGGAGAGGAGGGGGGGGAGGAGAGGACAGGAGAGGACAGGAGAGGAGAAGAGTGGAGACCAACCTCAGGGGCTGGGCATGGTGGCTCACACCTAATCCCAGCACTTTGGGAGGCTGAGGTGGGAGGATCACTTGAGCCTAGGAGTTTGAGACCAGACTGGGGCAACATAGAGAGATCCTGGCACTACAAAAAATAAGATTAAAAAAATTAGCCAGGCATGATGGCATACATCTGTAGTTCCAGCTATTCTGAAGGTGGAGGCAGGAGGCTTGCCTGAGCCAGGAATTTTGGGGCAGCAGTGAGTTGTGATCACACTACTGCAATTCACGCTGGGAGACAGAGTGAGACCCTGTCTCTTAAAACAAAAAATAAAAAATAAAAATAAACCTCAAGGACTTACGGGCCAATAGTATCAAGAGGTCTAATATTCATTTCCTCAAGTTCCAGAAGGGAAGAAGAGTACAGTGGAAAAAGGAAAAGTATTTGAGTAAATAATGGCTGAAAACTCAAATTTTCAAATTCTTAAGTTTCACTTGCATTACTCATAAAGGCAACAAAATTTGAGTAACTGAGAATTTGTCATTGGAAACCACAGAGGACAAAAGGAAGTAGGATAATATTTTTAAGTTCTAATAGAAAAGACCTTTTAACCCAGCACAGTCAGGCCTTCATATCCATGAGTTCCACAACAGTGGATTCAACCAACCCTGTATCAAATATTTAAAAAAAAAAAAAAAAAAATGAATCTGTACAGAACACCCAACACAAAATAGGGCAAAAGGCTTCATAAAACTGCCATTCGCATCTTTTAATGAAGGGTAATTCTGTGAGAAATCAGATATCCATAGATCTTTAATAGCATTGCCACTTTGCTCATTTTATTCCATTTATCTTCCCATCTCCCGAAGTGGAAACAATAATATCAAACAGCTTAAAAGTATCTACCTGTGCATGATACTGTCAAGACAAGGGGTCCCCAAACTCTGGGGAACAATCAGTACCAGTTCGTGGCCTGTTAGGAACCGGGCTGCACAGCAGGAGGTAAGCAGCGGGCAGGCGAGTAAGAATTAGCGCCTGAGCTCCGCCTTCTGTCAAATCAGCAATTGCATTAGATTCTCATAGGAGCAGGAACCCTACTGTGAACTGCGCATGCAAGGGATCTAGGTTGCATGCTCCTTAAGAGAATCTAATGTCTGATGATCTGAGGTGGAACAGTTTCATCCTGAAACTATCCCCCGACCCCTGTCCGTGGAAAAATTTTCTTCCATGAAACTGGTCCTTGGTGCCAAAAAGGTTTGAGATTGCTGGTTGAGACCATAGTTGAAAAGTTGTATTCTTTGCCCTCTAGAAGCTTACAATCTAAACTATCCAAATCCAACATAAAGGAAATAATAATGGCTTAAAATATACAAAATACACTGAGCAATAATTTAAAGACACAACTAAACTACACATTTTATGCCAGTAAAATATCAGTGTATTTGTTATACATAAAGAAAAAGCAGTGAAGAAGTTTCATCAGTCCATTGTTTTTACTTGTCTTATTTTAGAATGACACGATATTCCTGACAGAAAAATACACTTGCCTTTTAAAGTCAAAGCTCCTATCAAGTGCCAAATTAGAAGAGATTGTTTCATTTTATAAATCCCAGTTAGGTTACAGAGTAGGTGCAAATTCAGGCACACAGAAACAAATCCTTTGAAAAAGTGCCAAAATCATCCCCCATGTATTAATTAAAACCTAACCATAGAAATGAATCATTCCATCTTTAATTCATCTTGTTAGTTCATAAAGATTTTATTTTTGGCCTGCAGGAAAAAAAAATTTGAATCTATAAATATTCTGAGTGTAATTTTTTTTATTTTTAGGGAAGTGTATGATACTCAGCAATACTAATGCATTCTTAAAATGCAAGCAAACTTCAGTTACTGCCAACTGTCCTTGATGTGTTTGTAACACCCTAAAGATTAAACAGTATAATGTCATAAATCCTATTACAGTATATAATCTCTAAATTACATTCAAGGGGATAAAAATATACAGCATATTAATGAACTTTACATTTTCATAACACCCTTTACACTGAATGTGAGAATCTTGTTACTTTGGATAAAAGTTTATGAAAATCCATCTCTTATAGCTATTAAATAAAATATATTCTGCTCATGCTTGGCATCAGTTACTCTGAAAATGATGTAGCCTTAGAAGTGGATTAACCTCTTACATTTCTCCTGCCCCAAATTTCAAGATTTATTTACATGCTATCCACAAATGGTGGGATAGAAAGTAAAAGGAACTAAAAATAAATAATATTAAACTAAATATAATCATACACTCATGTTTAGAACATGTTTTTAATAATCTGAAAAAAATTATAGCAAACTAAGTTTAACAAAACAGATTTCCCACACACCCCGACCCCACAAAATCCCAGTGTGAAAGATGAAAGAGTTCATGTTTACTGAATAATGAGATGGGAAATAATACAATCTCCAAAATATTATGTCCCAGAAAAAAAGTATAACGTATTTACTGTATAATGTGAGATGTTTAGCAAATTGGCTGAAATTGTAAAAAATAAATAAATAAAATGCATGCATGAACATGCATGCATTTTATATTCCTGATAGTGCATTAAATAGTGTCCCCTCCCACAAAAATATATCCAATTACTGACCCCAAGAACTTGTGAATGTGACCTTATTTGGAAGTAGGGTCCTTCTAGATACAATTAAGGATCTTGAGGTGAGATTATCCTGAATTTAGAGTGAACCCTGAAACCAATGACAGGTGTCCGTAGAAGAAAAAGAAGAAAAAAATTTGAGACCAAAGCCACCTGAAGACAGAGGCAAAGACTGGAGTGATGCAATCACAAGTCAAGGAATGCCAAGGATTACCAGCCACAGCAGACACCAGAAAAGAGGCACAGACAGGCCCCCCTCAGAGTTCTACAAGGAACCAAACTTGCCAACAGACTTCTGGCCGCCAGAACTCTGAGAGAATAAATTTCTGCTGTTTTAAGCCATTGAGTTTATGGTAATTTGTTACAGCAGCCCTCAGAAACTAATACATTCCTTTAAGTAGGAAACAAGAACAATGTACATTTATATGCAAAATAATACATCATCTTATTTATTTAAAGGCTCTAAATTGTGACCCGATATTCACCTTATCATTTAACACCAGATCAAATGGAACACCCAGAAGGAGGACTGCCTAAATGAGTGTCCAAATCATGGCAGATTCTCACAACTCCTAAGGGATAGTGGGCGATCACCTATAGTAGGTGTACCTAACATAGCAAGAGATCTTTTGCAGACTTTAAAATACAATAAAAAACCATGACTGACTACTTGTAAATGGCACCCATGACCTCTAGAAACTGTTGGCCTGGTGTCTGCCAATTGCCTCCTGAAGTGTAAGCAAATAAAGTAATATGTTTAGTTTTGAAGTACAGGTCAAGGGGACAACATGTTAAGAAAAAAAAAAAAAAGATCTCAGCAAGTTCTCTCTAATAGGCACATACACAAATCAGGTAGGTGGAAAACTAAGTTACACTAACATTCCTAGAAACCCACAGGAAATCTGAAAGACAGTTCTCAGGGACTACTGCCATTCTAAAATGTGAATCCTTTATTTTCATGACCATTTAGAATGAATTTTAGAACATTCATATGTAAAAACAATGCCTTTCAGAAGTTACAACAGACCTCTCCAAATACTCAAAGATGTTATCCCAAAAACAGTCATGCAAGTGACTACTCCCTAAGAAGTATGCCTGGACAAACCAATCCCACATGCAGCCTGAACTTTAACAATAACAACAACAAATCACCAGAGAAAGGTTAAAACTTGGGTAATAAAATAGCTTTTGATCAGCTAAAAGATAGTCAGATCACCAATAAAGCTAGAAATCTCTCTCAGGGTATTCGTACCATGTATTTCCTTACTGATACCAAGTATAAAAGAGAAGAATTCCAGAAATAGAGGTGTCAGGAGATTCAGGATAAGAGATCAGGAGAGCAGGGATAGGACCCTGCCAGGCCCTATCAATAAAAAATAGAGCACCTCTTGCTCTCCCAGCTCTGGCATAATTTTTTAAATGCTTCTTTTTTTGATGCAAGCCAATAATGGGAATCTAGAAAACTGACACTAAGGAGTAAGTAAAACAGTGAACAACTTACTTTATCAATGATCCAAACCAGCCCCTGAATCATCAGATGATACAGACCAAGCTGATTCCTAGATTTATCGATTCAGTTAACAACGTACACATATTACATTGCTGCATAACAAAGTATGACACAAAAACACTCAATATTAGCTCAACTAATACTTAACTATAGAAGGCTTCCAAATGTACAAAATAACACAAACAAGTGTGAATGTCAGCATAATAGATACTGCTGAAAGACTTCTTTGAGTATCTATTAATGTAGCTAGAAGACACATCTGGAAAAACACATAATTACAATATAAACACAAACCAATAAAAGTCCAACTCCTCTCTACTGTGCAGGGAAAGGAGGGGCTCAAGGCCACAGAAGGAGCTATGCTTGAATTTACAAAACTACCGGAGGGCAAGAGGGGACTAGATCAAGAGTAGAGGGCAGCATAGCATTGTTGTTCAGCATGTAGACTCTGGAGCAAGACGAGTTGGGTTCAAATCCTGAGTTTCTCACTTACTTGGGCGTATTACTTTATCTCTTTACACCTGTTTCTTCATCTATAAATGACAGATAAAATTCAATGGGGTTGTTGATGTGAGGACGAAAACAGTTAAAACATGTAAAGTGTTCAGGAAAGTAAAATAAGTAAAATATTTGCTATTAGCATTGCAACTGTACTCATCCATGCCTGGTAAACTGATGCAAATTAACTGTTAGTTTGAACCATATAAAATTTTTATGTTTGTAGGTCAAAATACTCTGAATATCAACAATGCTTATGGTTCAAATGAACATCAAAGAAAGGGCTGTGAAAACAAGTTGCTAAGAATTTCCATGAGGCCCAAAACCTAAAAAGTAATGTACTCACACAGCAGTTCTAAAATAAAACTGAAGGAAAAGGATTTCTGTACCAGGCTGAAAACAAATAGCATTTCAAATAATAAAGCACACAATTCAGTATGACTGACCTCTCAGGCAACCAATATTTCACACTAGATTGATTTTGAAAGGTAAACTAATATTTTATATTCAAGTACCTATTCTCTCTCCTCTGAGTCACAAAATGAGAGTTCACATAGCTTCAAATGGTATACAATGTACTGGTATGTATTAAATAAAGAGATGCCTAATCTCAAGCACATGAACATTGCATAAGTTACTGCTGATTTATGGTTTTTAATCTAAAAGTGCCAAGAAAACTTTTAATCAACATAATTTTTGATAGAATATATTTACATTTCATAAATGTTTACATTGATTTTAATATAATTATTTCTATCTTCCTAAGTATTTCCTGAAGGATTTCTTTTCTCTTTCTTTCTCTCCCCTGACCATGCTTAGAGTTGGGGGTCTCACTATGGTGCCCAGGCTGAAGTGCGGCGGCTACTCACATGTGCAATCATCATAGCACACTACAGCCTTGAGCTCCTGGCTTCCAAGGACTTTCCTGCCTCAGCCTGCTGAGTAGCTGGGATTGCAAACATGTACCCAACACTGGGCTCACAGAAGTATGATGCTACTATTTAACAAAATATCTACCATGTACCTTAAAGGCTGTCATTCTCTCATACTAAAATGAATATGTTGAAACCTCAAAAAATAACAACACAATTTCAAGATAGACTGATTTTCCACAAGGCTGTCTTATGTTCCATCTTTGAAATTACTACAAATAGGCCAGGCGTGGTGGCTCATGCCTGTAATCCCAGCACTTTGGGAGGCTGAGGTGGGTGGATCACTTAAGGTCAGGAGCTCGAGACCAGCCTGACCAACATGGTGAAACCCCGTAACTACTAAAAATACAAAAATTAGCTGGGCGTGGTGGCACGAGCCTGTAATCTCAGCTACTCAAGAGGCTGAGGCAAGAGAATGGCTTGAACCTGGGAGGCAGAGGCTGGAGTGAGCCAAGATCACCTAGGTGACAGAGCAAAACTACACCCAACCTAGCAAAACTACACCAACAGAGCAAGACTATGTCTCAAAAAAAAAAGAAAATAAAAATACTACAACTGTAGATCATTAAAAGATATGTAAAAAATATAAGCAAAAATAATGCTAATAGATAACTGTGCCTTATCAACAAAAACTGAGATGCTATTCTTAACATTTTAAGACTGACAACTGTAATTTTATAATTTTTAAAAAACTCATTAAAAGGCCAGCCTCAAACTTGCAGCCTATTTCCCTGTCAACATTTTCAGTCCTCACAGCATCAGATTAATAATAAATGAAATTACTCATCTAGTAACAATATCTCTATAAACCAACAATTTATATATTTCAACTCCCTTTTTTTAAACATTGATATAATTCACATACCATAAAAAATCACCTTTTTGGGCTGGGCACAATAGCTCATGCCTGAATCCCAGCACTTTGGGAAGCTGAAGTGGGAGGATTGCTTGAGCCCAGAAGTTTAAAACCAGCCTGGGTGACACAGCAAGACCCCATCTCAAATTTTTTTAAAAACATTTATAAAAATAAAGAAAAATCACCGTTTTGAAATGTCCAAGTATTTTCTAGTACATTCACAAAGTTGTGCAACCATGATTCAGAAGATCTTCCATATATCCCATATCCATTAGAGTCCCTTTCCATTCCCACCTTCTCCCAGCTCCTGTCAGCTACTAATCTACTTCCTGTCTGTATGGCTTTGCCTATTTGGACATTTCACATAAATGGAATCACAGAATATATAGCCTTTTGTGTCTCATTTCTTTCACTAACATGTTTTCAAAGCATGAATCTGTACTTCATTCCTTTTTATGACTGAATAATATTCCATTGTAAGAATATACCACATTTTTGTATGTCAATTTATCAACTGACGGATATAGTGACTATTTCCAAGTCTTGGTTATTATGAATAATGCTGCTATGAATGTTCTCACCCGCTTTTGAAATACATGCACAAAGTTTTGAAGTCAGTGCAAATCACACAGCAAAAATCTCTGAAGTCAAACTAAGTGATGAAACCATTTGAAGTAATAGTAACTTCTCCTTCAGGTAAAGGTTGCTCTTCTGAGTTTCTGGACAAGTGAAACTGAAGAAAAAAAAAATCTCATCTACCCTTGCAAACTACCAATAAAAAGGAAGGACAAGGAAATAACAAAGAAAGCTACAAAACAATATTCTAAGTTTCTTATATTGAGCTAATCTGCTTTAAAAAAAACTACACAATTTGCTACAATAAAATTACAAATTAATAATTAAAGCATAGAACATACCAAATATACTTATACCAAAAATGTATTTTAACAGTTTGAGCCGTTTTCATAAAGTGCTATGGCAAAAACTTCTGCTAAATATCAAGGAATAATCTGATGTATTGGAAAACAATCTCCAAATCTTTATGTTTTATAAATAGACCAATCATATCATCCAAAATGACCAAATCTACAAATTAGAGATTAAATATCTTATATAGTCACACTTAGAGTAAAGTATCCTATATATCTGAGAACAAAAATTGATTAATTTTGTTGATTTGTGATTTGAAGCATTTTGATAAAAAGCAAATCTCCTCAAATACCTGCCTGAAATAGTTTCAACTCAAATCATACACAATGTGGCCAAAACCTGTTACAACTAAAATAAGAGTCTGCAATTTATCAATTCAGTAACAGACAAGTCAAAATTTATGTTTGCTTTATAACAAAGGACAACAAAAATGTTATCAAAAGAATGCAAAATTATTCCTCTACAAATAAGTGGCATGTTCAAAATATTCTACCAAAGTAAATACAGCATTCAAAAAGACAACGTTTTTTTCAGATTGTGAAACTACAGCAATTTTCAGAAAACAAATAGTTTTACTATATACTACATATACTTTTAAAACTACCAAATTGTACCACTGTACTATTAACATTAGAATTTTCTGAATCTATTTTTTTCAACCCAGTTTTACTTACCAGATAGGAAAATTAATAGTGTGCAATGTCTTTTTTCCCCCTAGAGGATGTTTACAGGAGAATTCTGTGTTTAAAAATCTACTTTTAAAAAGCTCCTAAAAGTTTTCACTTAAAGCATAAACAGACCAATCAGCATTCTGTAATTTCTTTTTGCTCTAATTTTCAGCTACATATTTAAACCAATGACATCTAGTCTATTACATTTATAGAATATCAAATATACTCTGCACCTAATTTTTAATTCAAATTCAATAAATATTTATTGAGTAGTCTACTACATGCCTAACACTATGCTAAGTGCAGGGGGAAAAAAACAACCATTTTAGTTTTTCCTGTCTTTCTCCTTGTCCTTATGGCCTATACATATCATCACTTGATGAAAAATGCTAGCAGAGGAGTACTACCCTAATTTACTACGCACTCGACTTAAATTTATACTCATGGACTCTAGACTCAAAATTCAAATAAATACCAACTATGAAAAAGAATCTACATGAATATGTTTTTCCGTAGGGCACTCATCATTGAGAGGTAAAATTTTTCTCATATGCATCATGAAGGAAGATCCTTTTTCCATGTTGTTGGCAAAACTGTCAATCATCTTGATGAGCAGCAAATAAATGAATGCCCAATGATGGGATTCTGTATTATCCTTAAAAAAGAAATCCATCAACTAAACATCAACAGGTAAATGTTTATACTCGACAGCCATCAATTTCAACTATCCATGCAAAGAGACAGGTGAGCTGGACTGGTAAACCTCGAAATTAGAGCGGTATTAATCGTCTGCTTCCAGCCAACATAAACAGATGTTATTTTTAAACAGGCAAAAATCATCTCTTCCACTGAAATTTATTTGCAGCAGATAATGTTCTGTTACATTTTTAATCAAGCAGATGAAGTTACATTTAAATTGAAAATCTGCTTCACTTAACTAATCAGGCAAGTAAAATTCAGAGACGATTGAATGGCATTACACGGCACACTATTACGGCAGGTAAATTGGGAAATTTACCTGTCACACCACACAGGGTATTGTTCACCCACTGCATCTGCAACTTAGAAGCAAAGCACTAAGACAAAAAGGGAAAGGCATGTAAAACAGACTTATAAATCGATCATATTTTATGAAAACATTATTAAGGCTGCCAGCAAAAATAAATAAATAAATAAATCATTTTAAAGAAAAAGGGAAAAAACACACCACCTCTCAGTGACTCAATGAAAATTTACACGGATTATGCTTATCTGCTTCATGTAAATAGCATGCCTAGTTATTCTGAAGATCAAGATACTAAGGAAAAGATGCAAACAGTGCATCATGACAGAGGCAAAGAAATAATGACCACATAACATCAAGAATAGACAAACACAAGAAAGGTAAATCAAACACTTTAACAAGAAGAGACAGAGTAAACATTACGCTGATTTGCAAAATAAAATTACTCTATCAGTCATCATAAAGATCATTAATTTCATATCCAAAAATTTCTCCATCTACCTTATTTATAAAAAGCTTATTCTATTTTAGTCACCTAGAGTTAGCAAGCTGACATTTCTAAAATGCCTTCAAAATTTACTTGACATATCCACAAAACTCTAATGGCTATTTTACGTGTCTCTTAACAGAAACCCAAAATTTACTTTCACTGTTTAATATCTGTAAACTCAAAATATATTTGCTACAACACCTGAACTTTGTTTCACTGCTCATTATATTGACTGTGAATTATTCCAACAACATGTACCAACACCGCATTAAATCTTTTTTTTTTTTTTTTTTTTTTTTTTTTTTTTTTTGAGACGGAGTCTCGCTCTTTCGCCCGGGCTGGAGTGCAGTGGCCGGATCTCAGCTCACTGCAAGCTCCGCCTCCCGGGTTTTAGGCCATTCTCCCGCCTCAGCCTCCGGAGTAGCTGGGACTACAGGCGCCCGCCACCTCGCCCGGCTAGTTTTTTTGTATTTTTAGTAGAGACGGGGTTTCACCGTGTTAGCCAGGATGGTCTCGATCTCCTGACCTCGTGATCCGCCCGTCTCGGCCTCCCAAAGTGCTGGGATTACAGGCTTGAGCCACCGCGCCCGGCCTTTAAATCTTTTATATCATAACTGTTAAGAGTTTTATCCTCACAATAACCTTTGAAATATAGAGGTTTATTTGCCAACCACTGTGAGTTTTCTTCTTTCTATTCTTCCTTCCTTTCCTCTCTTTCTACTTTCCCTTTAACCTTCTTTCCTTCTTTACCTTCCTCTTTTTTCTTTCCTTTTCCCCTTTTTGATAGAGTTTTTTTTTTTTTTTTTTTTTTTTTTTGGCGAGGGGGTAGGGGGCAGAAAGTGGGGAAGCAATGGGTTTGAGAGGGGAGGCGGGGGTACAAACAGTATGTAACTCTGGGATGTGCTTTAAGTTACAAAGGCAAATAATGTTACTGTTGTATTCTTAATAATGAAGTGAACCTACCTTGATTTTCCATTAAGAGTGATAAATTTTGACTGACATATCCAAATTCTATCGTGGGGTTCATTCATAAAACTAGCTAGAAATCATATACTCATCAGCATCGTGTTTTAATTACCAAGGCACCATTACCAGCTAGGTTTAGGGTTAGAAGTTTTAGGTTTACAGAAAAATTGTGAAGATAGTACAAAGAGTTCTCATATGCACCACAGCCACTTTCCCCTATAATAGTGACATTTTACATTAGTATGGTAAATTTGTCAAAATTAGTGAAACAATATTGATACCTTATTAACTGAAGTTCATACACAATGTCTTTAGTTTTTTTTCTGTTCTAGAATTCTATCCAGGATACCACATTACACTTAGTTGTCATGTCTCCCAAGCCTCCTCTTGGCTATGACTGTATCTCTGACTTTCATTGTTTTTAAGGAAAATTGGGTTAGGTATTCTACAGAATGTCCCAAATTGGGATTTGTTTGATGTCTTTCTCGTGGTTAGGCTGTGGTTATGGGTTTTGGGAAAAGAAAACCACAGAGGTAAACTGCTATTCTCATTAAATCATATCAAGGGTATGTCCTACCAATGTGACTTATCTTTCATGTCAGTCTTAATTGCCTGTCTTACTGTGTTCTCTCTTAGTCTCAGCCCTCCCCAAAACTGCATTTACCCCTTTCTGAACTTCATAATCTCAATTGTGATATATTACTATTCTTCATTGTTGAAGATGATGGTTTTTCACAGCTGCTCTCTGTAAGTATGGCTCAATGGGGCAGGAGAAATGAAAGAAACAATCTAGCTGTACTTTCCACACTGCACAAAGATTAGTCTTTGTGTCACTACTTACAGTGATTACTCTGAGTCTGTAGCTATTTCTGACCTAGTTCCTCACTTTTATTTTTTAATTTTATTTATTTATTTATTGAGACAGAGTCTCACTCTGTCACCCAGGCTGGAGTGCACTGGCATGGTCTCGGCTCACTGCAACCTCCACCTCCCAGGTTCAAGCGATTCTCCTGTCTCAGCCTCCCAAGTAGCTGGGACTACAGGTGCATGCCACCACACCCAGCTAATTTTTGTATTTTCAGTAGAAACGGGGTTTCACTATGTTGGCCAGGCTGGTCTCGAACTCCTGACCTCATGATCCACTGGCCTTGGCCTCCCAAAGTGCTGGGATTACAGGCGTGAGCCACCGCACCAGGCCTAGATCCTTGCTTTTAAAGTCAGTACAAAAAGAAGCTCTCAACTTTGGCTGACCATTAGAATAAGAGGGAGCTTATAAAAATACTGTTGTCCTGGCCCCATTTTACTCATATTTCCAGAGGTAGGACTGAGGCATTAGTAGCTTAAAAAAAACAAAAACAAAAACAAAAACACACTAAGACCTTATCTCCCTATACTGACTGCTACAGTAAAGGCTGGTCTGTCTTCTCATTTACTGCATTCATAGCTATGCTATACTCTTTAGGGTTTCCATTTCTGATATATCTTCAGTTATTTCCCTAATTTAGCTTTAGCTAAAATGAATCCTATATGATTTAAGCAGCAGGAACACTGCAACGCTGTTTAAACACTGGTAGATTAAGCGTTGTCAGAAGCTGAGGGCAGTCACTGACATTTAGAAGCATTGCTGATTTTTAAAATATATATTAAATGTATATATTTAAGTTATGCATAAAGTTTAATATATGATGTATACCACATATATTAAAATATAATTACATATTAATATATACCAAAATATATTGACATATATTATTTATTGATTCCAACACGAAGATCACAAAATCTGGATATTAAAACACCACAACATGCCTGTAATCCCAGCACTTTGGGAGGCTGAGGTGGGCGGATCACGAGGTCAGGAGATTGAGACCATCTTGGTGAACACGGTGAAACCCCATCTCTACTAAAAATACAAAAAAATTAGCTGGGCGTGGTGGCAGGCGCCTGTAGTCCCAGCTTCTCAGGAGGCTGAGGCAGGAGAATGGCGTGAACCCGGGAGGCGGTGGAGCTTGCAGTGAGCCAAGATCGCGCCACTATACTCCAGACTGGGCAACAGAACGAGACTCCATCTCAAAAACACCACAAACAGTGATTAAATGTTCTTTTAAATCTGGGACTCATTTCTGTACTGAAGCAACAATCTACAGGGTGGCTGAGTTCCTAGGCTACCTTAATAAAAGTGTATTTAACAAATGAGGCTAGGTAGCTGCTCCGGAGGCGCAGCACAGGCCGCGCTCGCAGAGTCCTAGCCGTTGAGGAGCTCAAGCTCGGGAAAGTGGTGTGCATTCCTTGTATCGTCATTCCAGTTCTGCTCTGGATCTACAAAAAATTCCTGGAGCCATACATATACCCTCTGATTTCCCCCTTCGTTAGCCGTATATGGCCTAAGAAAGCAATACAAGAATCCAACGATCCAAACAAAGGCAAAGTGGACTGTAAGGGTGCAGACATGAATGGATTACCAACAAAAGGACCAACAGAAATCTCTGATAAAAAGAAAGACTAAAGCAGTTTTCCTAAAGGACCTCATCATTTAAAAAATGGACCTGATAATATGAACCATCTTCCTTGTAACTGTCTCTGACCTTTTATCTGAGACCGGAATTCAGGATAGGAGTCTAGATATTTACCTGATACTAATCAGGAAATACATGATATCTGTATTTACAATGTAGTTAGTTATATTTAATGACCTCATTCCTAAGTTCCTTTTTCATTAATGTAGCTTTCATTTCTGTTATTGCTATTTGAATAATATGATTAAATAGAAGGTCTGTGCCAGTAGACATTATGTTACTAAATCAGCACTTTAAAATACTTGGTTCTCTATCTAATTCATAGGAATTTGACTGCTGTTTGCTCTACTTTCTTTGGGCTCTTCTAGTTTGAGTGGAGTACAATTTTACTGTGAAATAGTCCAGTGAAACTGCAGGGAAATGCAGGTAGAATCTTGGGAGGTAATAATGATGTGAAACATAAAGATATAATAATTACTGTCCAACACAGTGGAGCAGCTTGTCCACAAATGTAGTAATTACTATTTATTGCTCTAAGGAAGATAAAAAAAGATAGGGAAAAAGGGGAAACGTCTCTGAAAAACGAAACATGTTTTACATAAATGTCTAATGTAATTATAAAATGTTAATCCTTACTGCATTTCTTCTGTTCCTACAAATGTATTAAACATTCAGTTTAACTGGTAAAAAAAAACAAAAAAAACAAAAAAAAAAACAAATGAGGCTAAAGAAACATTTTTCAGAAACATATGACATTGCCATATTCAACCATTACATTAATTTCCTGTTGTTCAACCTTTCAACCTTTTACACTTTTGATAAAATACAAAAAATAGCCTGTACAAGAGTATTTAAACAAAACAAAGAAATTATTTCAATTTATTTAATCTTAAATACTAGTATGTGAGAGAAAGGCTGGTCAGATCATACGGTCTGTAAGACAGACAATTCTGCCATAATAAAAGAGACAAAATCACTTTGTGGGGAATGAGGCAATGGGCCATAAAATGGGAGAAAAAAATTTTTTGAGACAGTCTCACTCTGTTGTCCAGGCTGGAGTACAGTAGCATGATCTTGACTCACTGCAGGCTCAGCCTCCTTGGGGTTTAAACGATTCTTGTGCCTCAGCCTCCCGAGTAGATGGGATTACAGACAAGCACCACCACACCCAGCTAATTTTTTGTATTTTTAGTAGAGCTGGACTGGGGTTTGCGGGGAGGGGTTTGGAGGAGAGGTATCACCATGTTGGTCAGACTGGCCTCAAACTCCTGGACTCAAGTGATCCGCCTGCCTCGGCCTCCCAAAGTGCTGGGATTACAGACATGTGCCACCACGCCCGGCCAGGATCAAATATTCCTAAAGCTGTTAGAGTAACTTTCCCATAAAGCACCTAGCACACAACAAGACACTTAGCAATTTATTTTCTTAGACAGTGAATACTCCAAACCCTTAAATAGTGCCACAAACAAGAATTAGGGAAGAATATTCCCTCTCCCTCCTTTCCTACTGAAGGGTACCATCAGCTACTAGGAATGACATAAGAAGTTAAATATAAATATCCTTCAACATAAACTTGTCATATTATAACATTCTTATTCAAATTATCCATTATGAACAACTTCTATTTTCTATGCATTTATTGAGATAATAGTGTTTTAGATTCTGCTTTTCTACTTAATGAAAACACTATATAACATTTCTGATGACTCACACAGTCTTCCAAGATACAGCTGTACAATCAACTATTACTCCATTTTTCCTGGACATTCATGTTATTTCCTTTTTTAAAAAACACATACTTTGCACTCACACAGTATTGATGGGAACGTAAAATAATACAGCTACTCTGGAACTTTAGCAGTTTCCGTTTTTTCTTTTTTGAGACAGGGTCTTGCTCTGTCACCCAGGCTAGAGGCTGGAGTGCAGTGGCGTGATCTCAGTTCACTGCAACCTCCACCTCCCGGGTTCAAGCAATTCTCGTGCCTCAGCCTCCCAAGGAGCTGGGATTACAGGTGCGTGCCACCACGCCCAGCAAATTTTTTATATTTTTCAGAGACGAGGTTTCACCGTATCAGCCAGGCTGGTCTCGAACTCCTGACCTAAACTGATCTGCCCACCTCAGCCTCCCAAACTGCTGGGATTACAGACGTGAGCCACCACACCCAGCCTAACTCATCTAATTTTTGTAATAATTCTACAAAGTAATTTTCTACATTGTAAAACTGAAGAAACTATGCTTTGAGATGTTATGGCTTTCACAAGAAATACAGTGAGTACACGAAGGAGGTACAATTCCACAAATCATGTTTATTCCCATTACACAATAAACCATACAGTTTCTGTCTAGAAGAGTAAACATCATGGTCATTAGAAAATTAATGAGAAAAATAATAGGTTTATTAAGTAATAACAAGGGCCAATTGTAAGTTTCTCCCACAAGTTTATAGTGGATTCAGGTCAGTTGCTGTTAATCAGAAGAATCTGATACCAATTATAACATTACAAATCAAACACATAAAAGATCAAAGAAAAGTTTTTAATCCAATTAGAATGTAAATATTCTTTAATGATCTCCCCCCAAAAAAATCAAACATGCTCTAAAAATATATGGTTGTATTTGGCTCTATACAATAGATTTGCTTCTGAAATGCAGAATCTAATTGAAGTTTTATAGGTATTAAATTTCAAAACATACCATTAGAGACCTCTGTTAACAGGAATTCTATGGTGAGTCCTTTGGAAAAGAATGTTTTCCCTATTTTGGTCTGTTCTGTATTATATACCCATATAACAGTTTTATAGTATGTACAAGATAAAATGCTGTATCAACAGTTAACTACAGTAGTCTCCAAGTACATTTTCTTATTCTGGTTAATGTAAACTTTCATAATCAGTCTGCAGGGTCATAAGAGGTTGAAAGAGAAGGAACTCAGAAAAAATGTTTAATCTTCAAAATGAACAATGAGACACCAACCAAAAGAGTATCTGTTACACTACTGGAATGCCCACATTGCTAACTGAAGTCCTCAAGTCCCTATTACAATGCCCACTTTGCTCACTCAAGTCCCTACTGCAATGCCCATGTTGCTTGCTCAAGTTCCTGTTGGTATGCCCACACTGCTCACTCAAGTCCTTATTGAAATGCTCACATTGCTCACTCAAGTCCCTACTGCAATGCCCACATGGCTCGCTCAAGTCCCTATTGAAATGCCCACATTGATCACTCAAGTCACAATTGGAATCCCCACGTTGCTCACTCAAGTCCCTATTGGAATGCCCACATTGCTCGCTCAAGTCCCTAATGGAATGCCCACATTGCTCACTCAAGTCCCTACTGGAATGCCCACGTTGCTCACTCAAGTCACAACTGGAATGCCCACATTGCTCACTCAAGTCACAACTGGAATGCCCACATTGCTCACTCAAGTCACAACTGGAATGCCCATATTGCTCACTCAAGTCCCTATTTAATGCCCACATTGCTCACTCAAGTCCCTATTTAATGCCCACATTGCTCACTCAAGTCCCTATTGCCCATGTTGTTCACTCAAGTCCCTATTAGAATGTCCACATTGCTCAATCAAGTCCCTATAGGAATGTCCACGTTGCTCACTCAAGTCACAATTGGAATGCCCACATTGCTCAATCAAGTCTGTAAAGCAATGCTCACATTGCTCACTCATGTCGTTGCTCACACAAAAACTGTTGCTAAAATTAAAACACCAATGCTGGAAGTACTTTACGAACCACTGCAAGACAGTGTATATTCAAATTTTGAAGAAGAAATGCCTTTAAAAATAACTTATTCATTAATGGTCCATAAATATTATTTTGCACACTCATATACCAGATGACATTCCCTTCTATTAATGTGTAAGACAGTGGGGGAAAGTGAATGTTTAAAAGTCAGTCTGTAATGTCAAAATATCTGACAACGTTCAGAAAATTATCAAAAGTGAAGGTATAAAAGAAAAGATGCTAAAAACTATTTTAAGACTATTTTAAGATAATTTTAGAGTAACGAAAGATAATATTTACAATTTTAACAGATTTTCCTAGCTGTTGAACCTGCAAATTTTAAAACTTAGTCAAGGTGTGCATAAAGAACCTAAATGAAATAACATGTAATTTGCAAACAATCCCTTATGAATTTTGCCTCTAATCTTCACTTTGTTTTTAAAATGAGATTTTGGTAGCTAAAGAAAGTACATTAGAACTTTAAGAGACACAGGTCCCATAAAAACTCGTCTCATTTATTAAACCAAGTGTACAAAAATTCTATTTAATGAATTTGATTTAAAAAAAAAAATCAACCAGGTCAAGATCACCCACAAATAGAATAAACTGCTACTTATTGATAAGATTTAAGAAATAACAGAAGAATACATCTACCAAAATAATTTTTTCCACCTGAAAAACATTCATTCCTGTTACTCAAATATAAGCAATATTGGAAAAGGTAACCATGTTAAGTCATTATAAGCTAAGGTCTTGGAGTTTTATTAGTAACTAGTTTGTAGAACTCAAGGTCCTCTAAAAACTATGATTGAAGCACTGAATGGTATCCTCAGGGAAGAAGAGTCCCCAAAGAGAGGTTCAAGAAGATGCCAAATACGGGAGGCTGAGGCAGGATTGCCTGAGTCTAGGAGTTAGAGACCAGCCTGAGCAAGATGACAAGACAACACCTCTAAAAAAAACTTTTTAAAATTAGCTGTGCATGGTGGCATGCACCTGTAGTCCCAGCTACTCAGGAGGCTGAGGGAGGAGGATTCCTCAAGCCCAGGAATTTGAGGCTGCAGTGAGCTATGAGCTATGATCACACCACTACACTCCCGTCTGTATCTTAACCAAAAAAAAAAGAAGATGCCAGTAGATTTTCACTAATTTCACTGTTTTGTCTATTACTGAAACTGACAGAATATGAAAACAGCATTCACAAACATGCTAACAACTCAGCAGCAAGAAACAACATTATAGCTGGAATTCTGCCACCTTGGTTCTCTCCACTACACAACAATTTACCTTCACCCCACTTCTAACAACTACATATACAAGGGCCAATGAAAGAGCAAATAAGTAAAAGAACTTAACAGGAAAACTCAATCGTACACGTTTCTTCCCACAAAGTTCTTTTTAAGGTGTTGCTTCCAATTTTACCCCAAGTAAAATCTAAAAATCATACAAAACTACAAAAGCGTATTTTATAAACCTACTGCCAATCACACTATTACAATTGCTTCAACCCAGGATAAGTATAAATACTAGTTAACTACAGTCCTGCAATCTGTGAGCTTTTTTTCTCTAGAACAGGAGAAAAGAATTCCCTGGTCTTTCTACAGATGAACTTAAACCTTTTGCGCTTTTGATCCATACTTTAATGGCTGTGTGTTACCCTCTACATAAGGCCTCAAACTCTTGAAACAGCAAACAGTCATTGGAAGTAGCATCATTTTATCACCCCAGCGGTTAAGAAAGGTGCTATTACTGAAGTTGTTTTAAAACGCTGGGACAACGAGAACAGCTAAAATGTCCAAGTGGATTGTGGATTAGAGCAGGAATTGTGTCATTAGAGTAGACTTAGAAAAGAAATATATGTCAATGAGTAGAGTAGAAATACATCAATGAGATCCAAGAAAAAGATACTGTAGGAATTAAATGCATCTGAACTCAGACCATTTGGTTTCATTGGCATGTTTTCATAATATACACAAATTATACCCAAATTCCTCTTACCAATGCTAGAGAACAAAAATGCGTACCAGTCCCATCACTCTATCCCCTTTTCCCAAACAGACAGACCATTTTGGCTGATCCTATCTTAGTTATCCTTCCTGAGTCCAAAAGTTCTCAGAACTCTCCTCAACACTGTTTCAACAGATTGGAATTGGTATGTGAGAATGAAACCTATTTGCTACTCTTAGGTAGCTTACAAACAGAATTCAGAAAACTCTGAGTGCAGCAATCTTTGGAAAATTTCAATTAAGAAAAATTTCTCATACATATCAATAGCCTCTGAGAACTACAATATGTCTATGGCACCAAATAATTAATATTAGAATAACTCTAAGATACCAGAACACATCCATATATTCTGTTTAAGATTGTATTTGAGAAAGATTCCCAGAAAAATCAGTTCAACTATTTTAAAAGTAAAGACACTGAAAAGAACAAGCTTGTTTTAAATATAAAATGGTTAGGGTAGATTTTTAAATTCTTTTTCTCTCTTTTTTTCTTTTCTTTTCTTTCTTTTTCCTTTCCTTTTTTTTTTTAAGAGATAGGATCTCACTTTGCAGCCAAGGATTGCGGTGGCACAGTCATAGCTCATTGCAATCTCAACCTCCTGGGCTCAAGTGATCCTCCAGCCTCAGCCTCCTGAGTAGCTGGAACTACAGATGCATGCCACCAAGCCCTATCTCTTGTATTTTTTGTAGACACATGGTTTCACCATGTTACCCAGGCTGGTCTCGAACTTCTGGGCTCAAGCAAACCACCTGCTTTGGCCTCAAAATGTGCTGGGACTGCAGGCATGAGTCACCACGCCCAGCCAAAAAATTTTCAAAATGTACACAGCAATACTTAAAATCAACGAGAAACTGCATTCAGAATTTAGAAATGTTCTTTATAGTCTATTTTGTGTCCAAAGGAATGCCAGTATACACACACAATAAAAACCCCATGTTATAAAAGTAAATTAAAAGATAATAAAGAAAATAGCAAATTTATCTTAGAGAATTTCTGAAGACTATTCAATTCTAAAACCAGCAATGTTGGGTTACCAGGGGAATTAGACTTAAGATAAAGTATCCATAGTGAAATTCCCACTGGAGCTAAATTTAGGTCAGAGAAGTTGGCACACATCTAGTTGGCAAAATAAAAAAAATCTCACAAAGTCTTCCAAACATCTCAAGGATGACATCTCACCTCTAGCGGGTAGGCCCCCAAGTGAAAAGTATGGTCCCATTCTATTAACAACGTATTTGTGGATTTTTAGAAAGAGCTTATGACAGAGTACAAGAATTTTAGTCAACAAACAGCTGCCTTCCTGACATCAATGGAATGCTTCCCTTGAACTGACATCAAATCTCAAAAGAGGTAAGAAAGATTATATCCTAGTAGACACAGAAATTATAAAGTGTACCAGAGGCAGTATCCTGACTATGACAACTGTATTTTGTTTCTTGATAAATAGAGAAACTTAAAATTGGGCATTCCAGTTCATTTACTGGGAAGATTAAGATTATTGCTTAACACAATATCAATAACAATTTGTCAGGAGATCTTTCAACAGTTCAAAGAATTGCTACACAAACTGCAGAGAATTAGAATGTCTCAGGATGTAGGAAGGCTCCTGGAACTTCTAAAATTAAATTATTAATTTATCTACTCCTCAAATATGTACTGGGTACTTTGTTTT
The DNA here is from genome assembly GCF_007565055.1 of Rhinopithecus roxellana. Taxonomy (NCBI): domain Eukaryota; kingdom Metazoa; phylum Chordata; class Mammalia; order Primates; family Cercopithecidae; genus Rhinopithecus; species Rhinopithecus roxellana. The sequence goes on from NC_044564.1 coordinate 21,660,913, forward strand.
TGTAGAGATGGGGTCTTGTTATGTTGCTAGGGCTAGTCTTGAACCCCTGGGCTCAAGCAGTCCTCCGGCCTCGGCTCTCAAAGCACTGGGATTACAGGCATGCGCCACCATGCCTGGCCTGGGTACTTTGTTTACGTAATTTAATTTTACTAGGCATTATGGAGGGACATACTGAATATGCCAAAATATGAGATCGTAAATGTAAAGTGAATTCTCATCTTCCCAATAAGCAGTTTTAAAACTATCCTTTGTTTTTAAAACTAACCTTTTTGACATATAAATACATAAACCTTTAAGAGGGATAGGTGAAACAGTCTAATGTGCTCTAAAGCATTAAGTCAAGCCTCAAATTATTACACACAAATCAAGAGTGAGTACCAGACTTCCACTTCCAACTCAGATAAATTAACAGGGATCAGATTTCCCGTCCCACCTGAAACCACCAAAAAATAGACAAAACATATGAAACAGCGTTTAAGATACGAGACATCAAGAAACAGGACAATAATCCATGAAAGACATCTAGGTGAATTCTAGCACCGCCCTAAGTTCACTGCCTTCAGATTTTCCAGGCCCCAGAACAGAGAGCAAGAACCCAGGTAGACTCTTGACAACTCATCACCTGGAGTTTAAACTCTTCACCTGGAGTTTGGCGGAAAGGGATGAGAACCCAGGGACATTAAGACAAATAAATTTGAAAGATCTAGTAATAAAGGAGAGAATGCTACATAGAGAAATACTCCCACAGATCTCCAAAGGAGAATATTTCTGAATATTCGGCAGAGTGTTCAAAATGTGTAAAGAAAACATGTGAGGCTGGGGAAAGAATCATCCAAAAGGATTACAGAGAACAGTACCAGGCACTCACACAGGGATGGGAATAGTGCCTATTTCCACCAGTGAGACTGCAAAATCTCATCAATTTATATGATGTTGCATACAGCAGTAAGAAGGGTTGTGTCTCAGTAGTAGGGATTAGTTAGCCCCAAACATTCTTGTTTCCACCTAGCAAATCTTAAAAGCAAGGCCCAAAAGGATTAAGTTGTTTCTTGGTAATTTAATTTTATCCTAGAACAAAAGTCAAGAATATTAGTAGGAATATAAAAATAACCAACACAAAACAAGTTAAAATTAATGTCTGGCTTCTAATCAAAGATTCCAAGGCATGCAAAAAAGCAGGAAAATATGACTCATAAGGAGAAAAATCAATCAATACTAACCCAGACTTGAAAAAGATGTTAAAATTAGGAGACAAGAACATTAAAACCATTGTTACAACTATATTTCTTACATTCAAATAGTACAGACATGGAAGATATTAGAAAGACCAAAATAAAACTTTAGAGATGAAAGTTACAATATTTGGCCAGGCATGGTGGCTCATGCCTGTAATCCCAGCACATTGGGAAGCTGAGGCCAGGAGTTCAAGACCAGCCTGGACAACAAAGCAAGATCCCGTCTCTAAAAGGAAAAAAAAAAAAAAAAAAGAAGGAAAGCTACAATATCTGGTATTAAAAACACATTGGACAGAATAGACACTGCAGAAGAAAAGACGACCTTGAAGACACAGCAATAAGGAACTATCTATAATAAAACACAGAGAGAAAAAATAAAAAATAACCCATAAAAAGCAACACTGATATGTGAGACAACTTCAAGCAGCCTAATATACATATAATTCCAGACTCCAAAGGGAAGAGGGACAAAAATTGAAAGAAATTTTTTGAAATTTTCCAAAATCTGACCTTTAAATGACACTCTTGTTGAGGATATTTATCAAGAGAGCCATATTCTGGGCTATAAAATACGTTTCAACAAACTTAAAAGGATTCAAGTTTTACAAAGCTTTTTATTTGAACACAATACATTAAATTAGAAATTAACCACAGAAAGATCTCTGGAGAATCCCAAATTATGTACAGAAATTAAATAACACACTTCTAAATAACCCATGGGTCAAAGGAGAAATCACAAAGGAAATCAGAATGTATTTTGAACAAAGAGAAAATAAAGACACAACAAGCAAAATTTATGGGATGCCCTAAAGCAATACTTAATGGGAAACTGATAGCACTAAAAGAATTATCTCAAATCAACAACCTGAGCTTCCACCTTAAGAAAACAGAAAAACAAGAGCAAATAAAATCCACTACAAACATTAAAAAGAATGTAATTTTTAAAAAGTTAAAAAAAAGAATGTAATTTTTAAAAAGTTAAAAAAAAAAATAGAGAAAAATTAGTGAAACCAAAAGTTGGTTCCAAAATTCATTAAAATTTACTAATCTCAAGCCAGACATACCAGGAAAAAAAAATGAGAAAATGAGAAAAGTTGTATCACTAGAGATTGTACACACACTATTATTAGTTTTTGAGACGGAGTCTTGCTCTCTCACCCAGGCTGGAGTGTAGTGGCGTGACCTAGGCTCACTGCAACCTCTGCCTGCCAGGTTCAAGCAATTCTCCTGCCTGAGCCTCCCAAGTACCCTGGAACTACAGGCACGCACCACCATGCCTGGCTAATTTTTTGTATTTTTAGTAGAGACGGGGTTTCACCATGCTGGCCAGGTTGGTCTCGAACTCCTGACCTCGTGATCCGCCCGCCTTGGCCTCCCAAAGTGTTGGGATTACAGGCATGAGTCACCCCACCCGGCCGAGATTCTACACATATTATAACTGAGGGAATATTATAAACAGCTTTGTGCCAATAAAATCAGCAATTTAGATTTTTCTTAAGTCCTCCAAAAACATGAACCACTAAAGCTTTCTGAAGAAACTGATAACCTGATTAGCTATGTCTATTTAAAAAATTAAATTTGTAATTATAAACTCTCCCACATAACATTCCTAAAGGTGATGTTAACATTGTTCTCAAACTGTTGGCCAAAGATGCATTTGATGAATCTGAATTTTCCAAAATAGATGATTCTGATGAGTCAGATGATTCTGATGTGTCAGGTGATTCTGATGTTAGTTCTGTGTTAGAAATAACTCCAAGAACAGTTTTTATATTTTATTTTCACACTGAAAATCAGATTTGCTTCAGCCTCAGAGCGTGTTTATGTGAAATTAAATGAGACCTGGCAGCAAGCTGCAGCTTTTTTTTCTAAATGTGAAAAGGGTTAAAAAAAAATATTGCATGATCAAAGTGTGATATAACCCAGAAATACAAGACCACTTTAATATTTGAAAATTCAAATCATGTAATGCACTATACTAAAATTGTGTGATTATCTCGATCAGACACACAAAAAGCATTTGACAAAATCCAACATCTACTCCTGATAAAAATAGCAAACCAAAGAAAATTTCCTCAAATCAATAAAGGCTATCTACAAAAAACCTATAGCTAAAATTTACATAATAATGAAAGACTGTATACATTCCCTCAAAAACAGAAACAAGACAAGGATGTTCACTCCCACCCTATACTTATGGTTCCCTTCCATCCAATATGGCAAGAAAAAAAAAACCAAAAAAGTCATCTGCATTGGAAAGAAGTAAAACTGCCTTTTTTATTCTCAGGTGATAAGTTCAACAACTTAGAAAATCCAAAAGAATCTACCAAAAAAAAAAAAAAAAAAGTTCTGGAACTAATAAGTGATTTCAGCAAAGTTATAGGAATCAAGATCAATATATACCAGTAATATCAGAAAATGTAATAAAACACTTAGGGATAAATTTGACCGAAGATTTTTTTTTTTTTTTCTTGAGATGGAGTCTCGCTCTGTCGCCCAGACTGGAGTGCAGTGGCACGATCTTAGCTCACTGCAAGCTGCACCTCCCGGGTTCACACCATTCTCCTGCCTCAGCCTCCCGAGTAGCTGGACTATAGGCACCCGCCACCATGCCCAGCTAATTTTTTCTATTTTTAGTAGAGGCAGGGTTTCACCACGTTAGCCAGGATGGTCTTGATCTCCTGACCTCGTGATCGGCCCGCCTCGGCCTCCCAAAGTGCTGGGATAACAGGCGTAAGCCACCGCACCTGGCCTTGACAGAAGACTTTATAAACTAAAGTTATATTGTTGATAGAAATAAAAGAAGACCTAAATAGAGAGTTATACCATGTTCATGATTTCGAATACTAAATATTTTTAATATGTCAATTCTCAATGGATATATAGATTGAACACAATCCCAATTAATCCCCCACCACACTTTCTGGAAGAAACTGGCTACACTTAAAATCTATACAGAAATGCATCTGGGTGCGGTGGCTCATAACTGTAACTGTAATGTCAACACTATGGAAGACCAAGGCACAAGTCTATCTCTTGAACCCAGGAGTTTTAGACCAGCCTAGACCACAGGGTGAATAAATACCTAAAAAAACTTAGGTGCGGCGGTGAATGCCTATAGTTTGACCTACACAAGAGACTGAGGTAACGAGAATCAAGCCAGCCCAGGAGGTCAAGGCTGCAGTAAGCCATGATCATGCCAAAGCACTCCAACCTGGGGAACAGAGGGAGACCCTGTTTCTTTTCTTATTTCTCTTCTCTTTCTCTCTTTTCTTTTCTTTCTCTCCTTTCCCTCCCTCCCTTCCTTCCGAGACAGAGTCTATCTAGTCTGTCTATCTATCTATCTATGACAGAGTCTCACTCCATCTATCTGTCTATGACAGAGTCTTACTCCATCTGTCTGTCTCTCTATCTATCTGACTGACTGACTGACTAAGACAGAGTCTCACTGTCACCCAGGCTGGAGTGTAGTGATGTGATCTTGGATCACTGCAACTTCCGCCTCCTGGGTTCAAGTGATTCTTGTGCCTCAGCCTCCCAAGGACCTGGGATTACAGGCACACAATATCATGCCTGGTTAATTTTTGTATTTTTAGTAGAGAGATGGGGTTTCACCATGTTGGCCAGGCTGGTCTCAAACTCCTGACTTCAAGTGATCTGCCCACTTCGGCCTCCCAAAGTGTTGGGATTACAGGCGTGGGCCACCGGGCCCAGCCAGAAGACCTTGTTTCAAAAAAAGAAAGAAAAAGAAATGCAAAGGACTTAAAATAACCAAAACAATTTTGAAAAGAAAAAACTTGGAGAACTAACACTATCTAATTTCAATACTAATTATAAAGCTACTGAATCAATAGAGTATAGGGATCATGAAAGACAAATAGATAAATAGAATACAACAGACAATTGATTTTCAACAAAACTGCATTATTCAATAGAGAAAGGATAATTGTTCAACAAATGGTGCTAGAAGTTAAATATCCACGTGCAAAAAAAAAGACTCTGATTTACACCTCACATCATATAAAAATTAACTCAAAATGAAGCAAAAACCTAAATATTAAGCCTAATACTGTTAAGATTTCTACAAGAGAACGTACAGAAATTATCTATGGCCTTTAGTTAGGCAAAGACTTTTGAGATTCAACCCCAAAAGCATGATCCATTAAAGAACAAACTGACACACGGGGATTCAAAATTAACAACTTTTGCTCTTCAAAAGACACTATTAAGTGAATACAAAGCCAAGACAAAGACTGGATAGTTTGCAAATAAACACATGAAAAGGTGCTCAACATCATTAGTCCTTAATCACAATGTGCACCCACTTCACAAATATTAGAATGACAAAATTACCAAGACTGTTCATAGCATTAGTGAGGATTTGGAAGAACTGAAAATCTCATCTGTTGCAGTATGAGTACAAACATAAAAAGGCAAAAACACTTCAGAAAACTGTTATTTTATTTTTTGAGATGGAGTCTTGCTGTCACCCAGGACAGAGTGCAGTGGCATGATCTGGGTTCAAGCAATTCTTGTGCCTCAGCCTCCCAAGTAGCTGGGATTACAGGTACGTGCCACCACACCAGGGTACTTTTTGTTTTTTGTTGTTTGTTTTTTTTTTTTGAGACGGAGTCTTGCTCTGTTGCAAGGCTGAACTGCAGTGATGCAATCTCAGCTCACTGCAACCTCCGCCTCCAGGGTTCAAATGATTCTCCTGCCTCAGCCTCCCGAGTAGCTGGGACTGCAGGCGTGCATCATCACGCCTGGCTAATTTTTGTATTTTTAGTAGAGACGGGGTTTCACCATGTTGGCCAGGATGGTCTCAATCTCTTGACCTCGTGATCTGCCCGTCTCAAGCCTCCCAAACTGCTGGGATTACAGGCATGAGTCACAGTGCCCAGCTTGTATTTTTTAGTTTTGCCATGTTGGCCAGGCTGGTCTTGAAGTCCTGACCTCAGGTGATCCAACCACCTTGGCCTCCCAATTGTTGGGATCACAGGTGTGAGCCATTGCACCTGGCCTGGAGCTGCTGTTTCCTTCGAAAGATAAACACACGTATCCACTATGATTCAGCCATTCCACTCTGAGGTATTTACTCAAGAAGAAAGTATCTATCCATACCAAGAGTTGTACTAAAATGCAGCTTTGTAATTTCTAAAAACTGGAATGCAAATGTCCATCAACAAGTGAATGGATAAACTGTGGGATAACCACAATCAATATATAATAAAAAGTATTGATACTTGCTACTTTATGGATGAATCTCAATTATGCTGACTGAAATAAGCCAGCTCTTCTCCACTCCCGAAGAGTCCCTACTGTATGATTCCACTTACGTAAAATTTTAGAAGATGCAAAACTAATCTCTCATGACAGAATGCAATGGTTCCCTGAGGATGGAGGGTATGAAGGGACAGGAGACAAGATTACAAAGGAACACGAGGGAATTCTAGAGATTTAGGTTATGTTCACTCTCTTGATTGTGATGATGGCTTCCTATGTACATATCTTAAATTGTATGAAATTGTACATTTTAAATGTGTCAAATATACTATAGTTTACATACCACAGTATATTATGTATAATTCCATGTATTATATGTAGTATATACATATATGTATATATGTAGTATATACTACAGTATGTCAACTATAAAGTTGTTTAAAAAAGTACCACTTCGCTAATAGCCATCTATATGATCATTTACACATAGGTTTTTATTCAGATCTAGTTTCTAAAGTTATCTCCACAACTTTCCAAAGTATCTGACCATGCTCATTAAAAGCATATAGATAGTTGGATTATCCTCCTTTTTTAGTAGAGATGAGGTCTCACCATGTTGCCTCGGCTGGTCTCAAACTCCTCAGCTCAAGTAATCTGGCCGCCTCTACCTCCTGTCATAGATTTAATGTCCACCTGCTATAGCTCAAAAAGTGTTGTCTGCCATACCAGGGTCTTCAAGAGTCAAATGCAGAACTGCTAGCTCTTGATGGGCATTTGTGCACGGTCCACCAACTAAAGGAGTTCTTTAGCTATGATGATCTGAGCTTATAATTTTCCATACATTGTAGCTGCCATGTAAAGAAGACCAAAATGAACATATGTTGATATATCACTTATCTTATTTGGGCCTGAGATTATTAATGTAGAAAGTGAGAGCACTGGCCTTGAAGCAGTGATTTAAAATCGATCTGTGCCACTTTTTTTTTTTTTTTTTGAGACGGAGTCTCGCTATGTCACCCAGGCTGGAGTGCTGTGGTGCGATCTCGGCTCACTGCAAGCTCCACCTCGCAGGTTTATGCCATTCTCCTGCTCAGTCTCCCGAGTAGCTGGGACTACAGGCGCCCGCCACCATGACCAGCTAATTTTTTTGTATTTTCAGTAGAGACAGGGTTTCACCATGTTAGCCAGGATGCTCTCGAACTCCTGACCTCAAGATCTGCCCACCTCAGCCTCCCAAAGTGCTGGGATTACAGGCGTGAGCCACGGCGCCCGGCCGCCACTTATATTTTAACACTGAGATTTGTTAAGATATAGATTCCTTGGCCAGGCATGGTGGTTCATGCCTGTAATCCCAGCACTTTGGGAGGCGAGGCAGGTGGATCACTTAAGGTTAGGAGTTCGAGACCAGCCTGGCCAACATAATGAAACCCTGTCTCCACTAAAAATACAAAAATTAGCCAGGTATGGTGGCCCGTGCCTATAATCCCAGCTACTCGGGAGGCTGAGATGACAAAATTGCTTGAGCCTGGGAGGTGGAGGGTGCAGGGAGCTGAGATCATGCCACTGCACTCCAATCTGGGCAACAGAGCCAAAACTCCGTCTATTTAAAAAAAAAAAAAAAAAAAAAAAAAAAAGATTATTGAACCCCACCGGCATACATTCTAGTTTATTGGCAGAGATGAAGAATATATAGGTTTTTTTTTTTTTTTTTTTTTTTTTTTTTTTTTTTCTGAGATGGAGTTTCGCTCTTGTTGCCCAGGATGGAGTGCAATGGAATGATCTCGCTCGCTGCAACCTCTGCCTCCCAAGTTCAAGCAATTCTCCTGCCTCAGCCTCCCGAGTAGCTGGGATTATCGGCACGTCACCACGCCTGGCTAATTTTGGTATTTTGAGGAGAGATGGGGATTCAACACATTGGCCGGGCTGGTCTTGAACTCCTGACCTCAGGTAATCCACCCACCTGAGCCTCCCAAAGTGCTGGGATTATAGGCGTTAGTCACTGCCCCCAGTTCATGTTAAATTTGACATACAACTGGATTTGGGGTATTCTGGCCCACATAATCCTTTAGGACCTTCTAGCTGCAACATTATTATTTTTGAGACAGGGTCAGTCTTGTTCTGTTGCCCAGGCTTGAATGCCGTGGTGCAATCCTAGCTCACTGTAGCCTCAAGCCCCATTACTCAAGCGACTCTCCTGCCTCAGCCTCCCAAGTAGCTGGGAATACAGGTATATCCCACCACGCCTGGCTAATTTATTTTATTTTATTTTTAGTAGAGATGAAGTCTCGTTATGTTGCCTGGGCTGATCTCAAACTCCTGGGCTCAAGTGATCCTCCTGTCTCAGCCTCCCAAAGTGCTGGGACTACAGGCATGAGCCTTTTTAAGGCTAGTCAAGTGAAGAAGTGGGAGTGGAGATGGAACAAAGAAATCCGTGACTAGTTGTGATCCATTAGTTGTAAACACCACTGCACCCAGACCAGCTTAGCTGCAACGTTCTTATAAGTATTATTTCCACAGGTTCCAACAGGATCCTTCAAGTAGGGCATCTGGCAGCCTTATAAGAGTCAAAAAGAGGTAACACAGTGGTAGTTTGTATAAGGTGACACCATAGAAGGTCCTAATGTTTAATGTTTAAGGGAATCTCTTTGAATTCTACTGTTTACAAGAATAGTTGAATTTTTTATGTTAAGTTTCAAGTTTAAGTTTTGAGCCTAGTCTATGTTATAAACAGGTTACTCCTGGTTAACCACTACATTCTTTATCCTTATTCCATTTTTCACTTGCCAGAGAATCTAATGAGTGATTAGTTTTTCTGATGTCTTTCTGCTTATTCTTCTCCTCCTTAATCTGCTTATTCTTCTCCTCCTTAATCCTGGGAGAACACAGAGGTTCTACAGATATTCTAGAAAGCCGAAAATATCCTACACTCTTGTAGCTTCAAAATGGAAGAGTAAAGGCTATAGGAACAGAAAGGCAAAGATTTCTGGAGTATCTTCGGTGCTTAGGAGTGAAACATTAAAACAATTTCCCCAAAATCTCAAAAATCACTGAGACACAGTGATAATGTCAGCTATAACAGCAGACCAAGTTCCATCCCAACAAAATCAAAAGGTTCTCAGTTTGTCACCACCTCTCTGCTTCTACCATTCTGAGTTCAAAAATAACATCTTTGTTTTGAAATACTAAAGTTAAAATAAAATTAACATTTCTACCACTACTAAACTGGCTTCTTATATTACTTTATATAATAGATTCATAAACCATTTAAAATGTTACAGGGTAATATAACATTTATATTATAATATATAGTCATGTTAGGTAACCACATATTTTAATATTTGCTTAAATATTCTAAAGATAGATTAAAATGTTGTCATAGCCAGTAGCATCAAGTTACTGTAGTTGAATTCTGAGTTTAGTCTTTATCCTAAAATTTTATTAACATTCTGTTCCTCTGGACCTAACAGCAACTGAAAATCTGTTTCAAAAGGATTATATAAATCAGAGAGAAATAGAAAAACATACCTGTTAAAGTATGAACAAATGTGAACAGCATGCAAATCAACTTTTATCTCTAAACTTTATTTCTGATTGTGCCCCAAACAGACAAGCCAATGATTTAATACCTTGGGTATTTTTTGTGCCACTAGGCAAAGTAACCTAATTCTCTTAATTCCTGGAATTGGCTGCTGTTCCAAGACTAGGAGGATTGCACTGAAGTGGCTGTGGCATACTATAATACAATTAATACGCTACAGAAAGAAAAATGTTTAATTTTATTCAGCAAACTAGCAAACCAGGTTGTAAATAACTGGTGGCTGCCCCATATTCTTTGATCTTTCACACATAGTGTACAAAATAATACTTCTACTGATGGATTCTAAGAATAAGATGAAAAGGTTACCACATTAATTTTATATATAATACACATAGCTTTGTTAAAAAAAAAAGTCAATCCACCAGAGAAAAAATCCACATTAACTACATATATGCATTTATTATCTTCAGTAATACAAAATTCAAGATAAAAGGGAAAATCTCAAGGGGGAAATGTCATTTAAATGACTCTCTCGGCCGGGCGCAGTGGCTCAAGCCTGTAATCCCAGCACTTTGGGAGGCCGAGACGGGCGGATCACGAGGTCAGGAGATCGAGACCACCCTGGCTAACACGGTGAAACCCCGTCTCTACTAAAAATACAAAAAACTAGCCGGGTGAGGTGGCGGCGCCTGTAGTCCCAGCTACTCGGGAGGCTGAGGCAGGAGAATGGCGTGAACCCGGGAGGCGGAGCTTGCAGTGAGCTGAGATCTGGCCACTGCACTCCAGCCTGGGTGACAGAGCGAGACTCCGTCTCAAAAAAAAAAAAAAAAAATGACTCTCTCAAACTTGTCTGACACAATTACTCCCCTTCATGTTCCCTCCAGATACTCCTTACACACTGTTCCCACGTCGTCCATTCCTTGATCACTACCCATAATCAAAATCCATTTCTGACTTTTGCTTTTCCTCCTTTTGCTTCACTCATCAAGTCTGTCTGCCCACAATCCTTGTTTAACGTGGGGCTAAGTGCTTAAAACCAAACAATGTCCTTGGGTCTATATAATACCCTTAAACATTTGGGATCTAGAAAGGGAAGAAGTAACTACATACGTATCCATTCCTTGCGGCGTTTTAATTGGTTTCTAACCAAGGATGTTGTACAGACTCAAACTGTCACAATAAACGCTCTCTTAACAAATCTCTACATAACCCACTGACTAAAAATGACCAATGATCTCAATTTGTTTTATAAAACATACTGATGCTACAGGATATTAAATAATCAGGAGTGGCAGGCCACTCTCAAGTTCACCCATTCATTTCTGCTTCAACCTGTTGAAGTACATCCTTACCAAATATATGCTGTATATACTCTAATGTAACATGGGAGTGCAAATATCTCTTCAAGACAGTAGTTTCATTTCCTTTGAAAACACAGGCAGAAGCAGAACTGCTGGATCAGACGGTAGTTCTAGTTTTAGTTTTCTGAGGAACCTCCATACTGTTTCACATAACAGATACAGCAATGTGCAATCCCACCAACAGTGTACACAGGTTCCCAATCTCCACATCTTCACCACTATTTGTTATCATTTTGCTTTTTGATAACAGCCATCCTAACAGGTGTGAATTGATATCTCATTGTGGTTTTGACTTGCATTTCCCTGAAGAGTGATATTGAGCAACTTTTCATATATCTGTTAGCCATTTGTATGCCTTCTTTGGGAAAATGTCTGTTCAGGTCCATTACCCCATTTTTTAATTGGGTTACTTGGTTTACTACAGATATGTATTATGAGTTCCTTATACATTTTAGATATTAGTTCCCTATCAGATATGTCGGTTATAAATATTTTCTCTCATTCTGTAGGTTAACTTTTTTTTTTGAGACAAGGTCTCACTCTGTCACCCAGGCTGCAGTGCAGTGGCACAATCATGGTTCACTATAGTCTTGACCTCCTGGGCTCAAGGGATCTGCCTGCCTCAGCTTCCTAAGTAGCTGGAACTACAGGTGAGCACCATACCTGGATACCTGGATAATTTTCTTTTTTTAGAGACATGATCTCATTATGTTGCCCAGGCTAGTTTCAAACGCCTGGGCTCAAGTCATCCTCCCTCCTTATCTTCCCATGTGCTGGGCACTACAGGTCTGAGCCACAGCACCCAGCCGCCTTTTTTTTTTTTTTCAGCTAATTTTGTGATGGTGAAGAATACAATGACTATAAGTACAGACTGGTGTCACAGCACTGATTCATGCTGAGGCATCAGCAGTTTTACCCATCGTGCGGTTTTCTGTTTTCATTGTTTGGGTGTTTGCTTCTGCATTATCAGTGCAAACACCCAAACAATGATAATAGAAAACCACATCTTATTATGACGAAAATAGTTTTGACCTTATAGGATCAACAGGCTACACTTTGTGAAACATTACACTGTACTATGCTACCAACTCCTTGCATCAGGAAGTTAATTTATTTATTAAAATACCTAGCTACAATAAGGTGTTAATATTGAAAGAATGAATGTTTCAACAAAAGAACATTGGTAACAAGGGTAAATAAATATCAACTAACTTAGAGGCTGAAGAAAGTGACAGCATTACTATTTTAACAAACGCAGAGACAATAGATGACAAAGTTGTATCTATCTGAACATTCCCATTAACCATTTGAAAAGCTCACAAACTTTCAGTTACCAGAATAACAGAGTTTGGCGTATAACATAAATGTGGGTTTTAACGATTATTTATTTTATAAGGAATTTAGTAGTTTCAGCCAAAAGTAAAAAACATTTATACAAGGAATTTTCAACCTCTTTTATAGCCATTTGGGCTATCTATTCTGCTATGAAAAGAATCTAAAAATTGTTTTACTCCATTCAGAGAATCCAGTCAAGCATCTACTGACAACCGCCATACACAAGGCACTCTAATATATACTGTGGGGCTTACAAGGAAAGATAAAATGTGATCTCTCCCTTTGGGAACTTACAGATAGATCATGAGACAAGTTGAAAAACAGCTAAAACCTTTTCCTTTTTTTTTTTTTTTTTTTTCTTTTTTTTTGAGACGGAGTCTCGCTCTGTTGCCTAGGCTGGAGTGGAGTGCAGTGGCCAGACCTCAGCTCACTGCAAGCTCCGCCTCCCGGGTTTACGCCATTCTCCTGCCTCAGCCTCCCCAGTGGCTGGGACTACAAGCGCCCGCCACCTCGCCTGGCTAGTTTTTTGCATTTTTTTAGTAGAGACGGTGTTTCACCGTGTTAGCCAGGATGGTCGCGATCTCCTGACCTCGTGATCCACCCATCTCGGCCTCCCAAAGTGCTGGGATTATAGGCTTGAGCCACTGCGCCAGCCCCAAAACAACCTTTTAATTGCAACATATTAAACCACAATGGCCATTAAAAAAGAAATGTGATATCTTTTTTTTTTTTTTTTTGAGACGGAGTCTTGCTCTGCCACCCAGGCTGGAGTGCAGTGGCCGGATCTCAGCTCACTGCAAGCTCCGCCTCCCGGGTTCACGCCATTCTCCTGTCTCAGCCTCCCGAGTAGCTGGGACTACAGGCGCCCGCCTCGTCGCCCGGCTAGTTTTTTGTATTTTTTAGTAGAGACGGGGTTTCACCGTATTAGCCAGGATGCTCTCGATCTCCTGACCTCGTGATCCGCCCGTCTCGCCTCCCAAAGTGCTGGGATTACAGGCTTGAGCCACCGCGCCCGGCGAGAAATGTGATATCTAATGTCAATTCATGCATCTGGAGAAAATTCATGAAAATGGCTTAAATCAAAAGAAAACAGAAATTTAATTCAAATAAATGTTCACAAAAATGTGGCTTTACTAACGAACAAAGGAAACAAACTCAAATCATAGCTTAAACCGAAGAAATCTATCAAGAAATCTAAGAATGAAACCTATCTGATCCCAATGTTTAGCTTACTGAGATTTTTAGCAAAAGCAAAAATAAAAAATACACACATGAACTAACACGGCCAAACTGCCAAAAAGGAGAGTGTAAACATAGGAACGCTGGGGTCACTTTGCTACAGATGGATGGTAGGCCACGTGGTGATATTCTTGACAGGTCAGGAACTCTAGTCTTATTTATCATTGTAGGTTTATCTAGTGCTTAAAAGAAAAACACTCAATAAATATTTATGAACTGATGAGACATCTACAATGCAAAACAGAGAGGGGCCAAAACAGAATGTTCCTTGTACTCACACCCTTTAACCATTATCAGATAAGATATCTGTACTACTTAAGGAAGAGAACAAAGGCTTAGTGTATTTTAGGTAGTAAGATGAATAGGACTCTGAAATTTGGAGATATTTACAAGGCTATTATCTGAGAATAAGAAACTTTTAAAATTAAAGAACTCTGTTGGATTCAACTTTTCAGAACACCAATGGCCAGTTTACAAAGATTGAATGTTCTTAATCAATAGCATGAGATATCTAATCACTGAACTTAAATGTAAAAATATTTATATGAAAGAATTATTTTAAAGGAAGAATTCGAATTCAAAACCATTTACTAGAATACATTTAATAATAAAATACTACTATCAAATCTAATATTAAAAGCACAACTACTACATATTAATAATATCAATTTGGTTGACTTGGTTATTGCTAAGTAAATTATTTATCTTAATTGCCATCTTTTTTTTTTTTTTTGGAGACAGAGTCTTGCTCTGTCACCCAGGCTGGAGTGCAGTGGTGGCTCACTGCAACCTCTGCCTCCAGGGTTCACACCATTCTCCTGCCTCAGCCTCCTGAGTAGCTGGGACTACAGGCGCCCACCACCATGCCCAGCTACTTTATTTGTATTTTTAGTAGAGATGGGGTTTCACTATGTTAGCCAGGATGGTCTCAATCTCCTGACCTCATGATCCGCCCACCTTGGCCTCCCAAAGTGCTGGAATTACAGGCGTGAGCCACTGCACCCAGCCCGCCATCTTTAAATATCTTCCAATAACCAATGTAGCTAGAACACCCACAAATGTGGAAACAGAGTATTAAACGCAATGGGATTTTTGTCTTCAAATTACGTAAATTTCATGTTTTCCAAAAGCCAAACATATTGCACTGATTTTCTAAAAATTCTAAATTCTCCATACTTTAATAAAAATCTGAAGAAGTTAAACAGAAGTCAAAATGCATTAGTCATTTTACTAAATATCATCATCATTCACTTTCACTTTTAAACAATAAAACTGATATGAGGACTCTCTAATTAATGACCAGGTGCAGTGGCTCACACCTGCAATTCCAGCGTTGGGGAAATGGAGGCAGATTTCCCCATGGAGGCAGAATTCTAAACAAGCTTATATTTATACAATATTCTTGCCTACATGACACCTTGATATTCAAACATTTCATCTCTCAAAATGGGTTAGCAATAATACAGTCAATGCAAGATGGTGGTAAGTTCATCACATGCACTATTTCATTTCATACTCACAAACCCCAAGGTAAGCACTATTATTTCCATTACAGGTAATAAAGAAGGAAAGAAGAGTTGACACCCCTCCACTCTCAAGAGTAATCGAGATCCTCAAAGAGCCAGGTGCAGTGGCTCATTCTGTAATTCCAGCTACTTTGGGAGGCTGAGGCAGGAGGACACTTGAGGCCAGGAGTTCAAGACCAGCCTGGGCAACATAGTGAGACCTCATCTCTATAAAAAATCAAAAATTAGTTGGGCATGTGGTGCATGCCTGTGGTCTCATCTACTTGGGAGGCTGACGTGTGAGGATCACTTAGAACTTGAAGGTTGAGGCTGCAATCAACCATGACTGCACCACTGCACTCTAGCCTGGATGACAGAGCAAGACCTTGTCTCCAAAAGCAAACAAAAATTATCTATGATTTGACTCAATCCATTGAGTCAAGCTGTATTAAGACAAACACTGAGCACCCAGATTTTGGTTTCTAACCAGGACTCCTTCCAGAAATAGCTGATTCTAGGTCTGGGGAAAGAAATAAACAAGATAAGCCATGGCATCTTGCAGTGCCAGGAAGTAACAAAGTGCTTTAAAACAGGAAAGAAACACTGATGAGCAATATTAAGTATTTCTCCACTACCCGATGTTTAAAAAAAATAAAGCAACAAAGGTCAGGTGCAGTGGCTCATACCTGAATCTCAACATTTCGGGAAGATGAGGCAGGAGGATCACTTGAGCTTAGGGGTTCGAGACCAGCCTCGGAAATAGAGTGCGACCCTGACCCTAAAAAATAACCACAAATATTAACAACAGGCAGGGTGCGGTGACTCACACCTGTAATCCCAGCACTTTGGGAGGCCGAGGTGGATGGATCACCTGAGGTCAGGAGTTCACGACCAGCCTGGCCAACATGGTGAAACCTTGTGTCTACTAAAAATACCAAAATTAGCCAGGCATGGTGGTGGGCACCTGTGATCCCAGCCAGAAGGCTGAGGCAGGAGAATCACTTGAACCTGGGAGGTGGAGGTTGCAGTGAGCCGGGATCACACCAGTGCACTCCAGCCTGGGCAAAAGAGCAAGACTCCATCTCAAAATAAATAAATAAATAACAATAGTAAATAAAAATAAATTTTAAAAAATAAAATTAAGGAAAAAAGATAGGAGTATATCAAAGAAACACAGGAGCCAACTGAAAGCACTCCCAAAGGTCAAAGCTAGAATAATTTAAGCAACACAATAAAGTACTATTAAATTATAACTCAAAATGTAAAGTAAACATCCACAAGTTGATACAAATAAGAATGAATGGGCAAGAAAACAAATCACCCACAGGAAGAATTCCAAATAATTTTTATAGATATTTCACCTTCAAGAAGGTGGAGCGTAACACTCTCTTCCTTAAGTATGGGCTGTGTAGAGTGACTGCCTTCCAAAGAATACTGTGTGGGAAAAAGGGGGAAAAAAAGAATACCTTCACAGTAGGGAAACCAGACAAACACTACCTCAGCAAGGTAATCAAGGCTAACACCATCAATGACAAATCATGCTGATAGCATTTTATACTTGATGTGATAAGAATGGCACTTTATTTCTGTCTTCCTCCCAAAACTCATAAATTTAGTCTAATGATAATAAAAACATCAAACAAATCCCAATTTGGGGACATTCCATAAAGTACCTAACATTTCTCAAAACTGACATGGTCATCAAAAAAAGGAAAGTCTGAGAAACTGCCATAGCCAAGAGAAGCCTAAGGAGATATGACAACTAAGTGTAATGTGGTGTCCTGAACAGGATCCTAGAAAAGAAAAAGAACATTAGGTAAAAACTAAAGAAATCTGAATAATGTACAGACTTTAGTTAATAAGTTATTAATATTGATGCATTAATTTTGACAAATGTACCCAATTAATATAAGATGTTACTAATGGGAAAAACTGAATACAGGGCACATGACAACTCCCTGTACTATCTTTGCAATTTTTCTGTAAACCAATTTTTCTAAAATTAAAAAAAAAGCAGCAAACAAAACACAAATAAAGAAAGGGGGAATTCAGGTTTATTTTCCTACATAATTCAAAGCAGGTTATTTAATCTTCTATAGCTATTTGGAAACCTTTCTTTAGAATACTCTAGGGAGAGAAATTCTTTCAATCTCTTTCTACTACATACTACTATTACTGTTAGTCTGCTCTAACTGAAGTCCAGGTTGTCAGATCAGATTAGAAAACTGTTGGCCTCAATTCATTTTTTAAAAAGGAGGAAGATTCATGAGACTTTTTACTTTGTGTGAGGAAATACAATGCCAAAATAAAGAACTGCTAATGTAGCAATGAGCTACCAGCAAGTCTACTAAGAACCCACAGGATCTAAGTTTACATTTCGAGCTCAAAAAAGCCTCAACATCATCTCAGAGTCGAAGAAAAAAGATTTTTTTTTTTTTGAGATGGAGTCTCACTCTGCTGCCCAAGCTGGAGTGTAGTGGCACAATCTCGGCTCACTGCAACCTCCGCCTTCCAGGTTCAAGTGATTCTCCTGCCCCAGCCTCCCGAGTAGCTGGGATTACAGGCATGCACCACCACGCCCGGCTAATTTCTGTATTTTTAGTAGAATCAGGGTTTCACCCTGTTTGCCAGGCTGGTTTCGAACTGCTGACCTCAGGTGATTCACCTGCCTCAGCCTCGCCTCGGCCTCCCAAAGTGCTGGAATTACAGGCGTGAGCCACCATGCCCAGCCAGAAAAAGAATCTGTTAAAGACTTAACATATGAAGATGATTTTATAATTATTCATACAACCTAAGTAGCTAAGTCAAAAAGTAAAATAAAAGCTACCCTTTCCGATGTCAGCTTTAATGTTTAAAAAACTCAAAGTAAAATGAAGTATACAGAATTATCATTTTATATAGAGAAAAGGTTTACTCTCACTGAGAAAGACTTGAAGGATTCTAGCAATTTCTTTCTGACCTCAAATGGAAAAAAGAAACAGATAAGTCGGCTAGGTGCGGTGGCTCACGCCTGTAATCCCAGCACTTTGGGAGGACGAGGTCGGTGCACCACAAGGTCAGGAGATCGAGATTATCCTGGCTAACACAATAAAACCACGTCTCTGCTAAAAATACAAAAAAAATTATGGCGGGAGCCTGTAGTCCCAGCTACTCGGGAGGCTGAGGCAGGAGAATGGCGTGAACCCCGAAGGTGGAGCTTGCAGTGAGCCGAGATGGCGCCACTGCACTCCAGCCTGGGCAACAGAGCAAGACTCCGTCTCAAAAAAAAAAAAAAAAAAAGAAATAGATAAGTCGTATCTCTACAAATTCCAAAGCTACAGGGATTCACAGAAAACACTTTCTCAGAAAAACTGTAACTTTCTAAACTGGAAAAATAACTTCTCAAGCACAGCATATTTTGTAATATTTTACATTATTTATTACAATATTCTGTAATTTCAAAAACTCATAAAACAAACCTCATAGACATATTACTCATTAAATATGAGCTTTATAGTATTTGTTATCGTTAAAAACCTTAAGAGGACATTTTGGCTAAACCCCTCTTTCCATGCTACACTCCACTAGAAAATATTTACATTTATATGTGATGCAATGCCTTTTGGGTGTTATTTTAATGTGTGATGCAAAAATATGCTTTTCTGTTCCTGTACTGAGACATAGCTGTTTCTGTCTCACATTTATTATGTGCCCTCTTCTGTGATACAATCTAATTGACCTGCAGAATACATAAAGGGCAATTACTGTCACCACAGAAAAGAACAATGGGTTAAAACAATATCCTTAGAGCAGAACTGGAATTACTATTTAAATGAAATTTCAGATTTAATATCTCTAAGCAGTTTAAGTTAAATGCGAAAATTATGTGTTTCCACATATATATAGTTAGAGCTGACTTTGTTCACTGGCCTTCAAAATATTTAGAACCTTGTTTGCCTTTCTATATTAAACCTTACAGATTCAACATCTAGAAGATCAATGAGAAAGTAAAATACTGCAGTGTACAGGTGTCCTAAAGCTCTTGTCTGTTCCTATTCCGTTCCTAACTCCCTTCTCCAACCTGATTAAAAACCTAAAAAGAGCCCAACTGAGAATCCCAAGGCCACATACTGAGCATCATTGTAGTCCTAGTGATCCTCCTTCCCTTAGGAGCATTCATTTCTAAAACCTTAATGACACTCTGTCACATTCTTGTGAAAAGGAGAGGAAAAACTGCCATTAAAGGCTGTGTTCATTATAATCAGTGACTTCTTAAAAATGTTTGCGTCAAGCAGTGATGTATCTTTGGGACTTCTTTCAGAGTCTGACTCTTTTAGCAGGGTCTTGATTTTTCAGGGAATTTCTGTACACAGGAAATTATGAGAAATGTTTGTAATTGCTCAAAACAAAAGAGAACATAGCAACACTGCATTTATGTGTTTCCCATTTTTATTTAAAGTCTGTCAAAGCAACTTCCATAGACTTTTATATAAAGGCAAGCTAACACATGAACTATTAAGAACCTCAAACAGTAATAAAATATTATCCTAAAGTAGCATATATTACATGTGAAACCCTGTAAGAATCTACAGATGAACCAAAATCATTCTATTCTATGTATAATGTGAGAAAATGTCCCCCTAATTTTCTCTCTGTAATCAAAATAGTCTTTTTCCCCAGTAAGAATATTAGTTCCTAGGAATTCCTCATCTTAAAAGCCTGGAGAGACTTCAAAAAATGTGTAAGGAATTGAAAGCCATGATCTAATTCTTACTTTGATCAGTTTTGTTTGTTGGGGACAGGGGAGTATTTTTTTCTGTTAAAAAAAAAAAAAAATGAGAAAGGGGAAAAAAATCAAGGAAATTATTCAATGATGTCACCCCAAAACTGTACAATGTTTGGGATATTTGATACAGATATTCTTAAATCTATCATGATGAATTCACCCAATGTGAAACCCAAATTTCTTTGGAAATACCGAACTATAAATTAAATAGTACTTCTTTATTCCTTACGAGTTTCTCCCAATTTATGGAACAAAATTCTATACTGTACAAGATAATCTATGTTTAATTAACTTTAATGAAATTAAACTATTACAAAACTAGAAGCAGAAATTAACATTGGGACTCCAAAAGTAATCAATCACACAAAGGCTTTGACTACTGTATAGGACACTATAGAGTAGGTTATAACAGAAACCACTTTAACAGGTCTAGTTTATGTTCAGAATGTATTTAGAACTTTTACCCTCTATTTAATAAACTCACAGTTCATTACCGTTTAAAATCAAACAAACTGTGCCCATTCAGCAGCACTGCCACCAACTTAACTCCTAAATCATGGTAACTTAGAGTGACCTCTCAGCTACCTTGCTGAATTGCCTTACCTCCTGAAAAAAATTTAATCCCCAAATGGATCCCTTTGCTACTTAAATATCTAGGCCACCTTCTTTCTGCCACCAATTAGAATGTGGTTTAGATAGTACAAACTAATATGAAATAAGCCTAAGCCTTTTTTCTCAAACTTAGGAAATACATAAACCCCTTTAAAAAGAAAAGTTCTCTTGAACATCATATCTGTCCAAAAATCCCAATGAGAAACACTGACTTAAGAAACTGAAGTCTCATCCTACAATAAATGTCTTTCATTTATGAGTTATCACTGCAAAGTGTTACCTTTATAACAGGTACAACAGCTTTTTAACATCAAAATAAAAATACAAATTTAAGAAATAATTTAAGAACTAAAAAACCTTTCCCTCCAAATGGACCCTAGGAGAATGAGGAACTTAGGCTAAGAAAAACCGACCTAATTCAAAATAGAATTTAAAAAGTCTGTTGTTCCTCTAAACATATGACATACCCTATCTCCCCTGACTCACACCTCTACCCCTCATGAAAGCAGTATCTTTCCTCTCCTGCACCCCATGACTCTATTATGCCACTCACCTCTTACCTCTTCTATTAAGCCATAGGATCTGTGGGGTCAGGGTCTATACCTGATTCATCTTTGTACGTACCAGCACATCTTGCACAGTGATTCACAATAGGCCCTAGTTATTGTTGGCTAAATGAATACATATCAAATATATGTATTTGGCTATTATTTGCTGTCTCTGATTATCTATGTCTTTGTTCCCAAACAGTATCACAGAAAACCAAAAGTTTACAAATCTTTCAATTCAATGCCTACAATACACCTATAAACTTAAAACAACCAATATACTGACAGAGGCAAGTATAGCTTCTTTTCTCTTCCTCAATATGAAAAAAGAATTACTGACAGGATACCAGGTAAAAGTCAAGCAAAAAAATAAAGGAATAAACATCATTATCTTCAGTGCTCTTACAGAGCATCTTTATGAAACAGAGGCAAAAACTCCCATTTAATCAACCTCCAATATATTATAATATAGATTTTTAAAAAGTGCAATGCTAATAAAAATTAGTTGATAAGTATTTTTTCATTCAAAAGCCACAAATGTTTGGTCTGTATTAAAAACGTATTAAAAAATCAATTCTAAGTTACAATTTACTCAAATACCAGTGTTTTCTTAGATGCTAATAAAAAGCACTATATGAGCTATTACTTTTATTCCTAATATGATTGACACGTCTTTTATGAAAGAAAGTCATGCGCACTGCAGAAAATTCAAAAGCCCAAAATGTTAAAACTTCGAATATAAAATTTAACTAACAGACTGACCGAAATATTAGATCTCTATTTTTATTCTATTCACTCTTCACTCAACTTCCATTTATTTTCTTGGGATTTGTTTTATTCCCCCCACTCTTATTTTCAATTTTATGGAATAAATAAGATACCACCACCTATAGCTCTACATCAGCCAATATTAGATACTTTCAAAACAGCTTGCTTGCTTTCTTTCTCTCTCTCTTTCTTTCTGTATTTGCTAGGTCTTACCTGGTTAGACAAAAAAAAAAAAAAAAAGCATTAAATAAAAGTAGTTTTTATGGGACAAAACGTTTTTCCATTACATTACAATGTCTATTACCCTACTGGTCTTAAAATGAAACTGTATTACTTTATATTCCCAAACTTCCCTTCAACTGGTTTTGAAGTAACATAATTTGGAGGTGTTTGGGTAGCAATTATCAGGGCTAACTTTTTAATATTGCAATTATTTATCAAATTGATATATATAATTCAATTGTTTACAACAGTTACTATCACATGAAAGATGCTATAAAAACAGAAGTCCTAATGAATTATCTTTGGGATAGCCTGGTCTTCACCTATATTTCCTACTGTTACTCGAATGTTAATTTCTGGACCTACTCTTATTAGATATCTAAAGTTAACTAATTCAACATTAAGTTAACAGAGAAGATACAAATAGTTGATGTTATTCCCTGTTTTTAAAATATAAGGTCAATCAATATAAGTACCCACAAATTTTAAATTATTTAAATTATATGAGCATCTGACACTGAGGCAGATTTTCAACTTAACATTTACTTCTTTCAGCTTCCACTGAAGTCAAATAACAAGTAATGAAAAGAGAAACAAAATGTTTAAATCTGTCATCATGTGACAAGCACATTAAAGACTTCTCTCTTATTTTCCAAAGAGCTTGAGAAAATTTTGTGTAGCAAAAACTGCATTCTTCTCTCAAAAGAAACTATTTTTCTTTTTGATAAACAGCAAACCACATGAGGAAGTTACCACTGAATTACTTCCTGTTACTTGAAAATGTTCTAACTAAACAACTACCACTCGTTTTTAGCTTGTAAAAAGGGGGTGGGATAACTAAAGGGAGGCTTACTTATTAGACAATAAAAAGCAGGTCTAATTTACCATATGGTCAAGACAGCCGTATTCATTTGGAGGATCTAATTCCAAATTATAATGAAAGAAAAATGTAAAAAAATCAAACATGCAGACTTTGTAGAAAAGTGTTTCCTCAGAAAATTGGATACACAAATACCAGAAAGCAAGGGCCATCCATTCATTATGCCTGAAACCAAAGGAGGAAAAAAGCCTATGTACAAAATCTGTAAGTTTCATAACTATTGGGATCATCAAATTTTTAATATTCAATTCCATAATAAATTATTCTAGGTACCAAAAAACTATGGCAGTAAGCAAAGGACTTAATACAATGATATAATCTAAATAAGGTAAATAAGGTACACCAAAAAGTCTTGAGATAAATGAAGCAACTCTCGAAAAATAAGTTAAAATAGTAATTGTGCTTGCTTAAATTAGTATTTATCATTTCTAATGTTTAAAGTAAATAAAATACCAAGTCTGAATCAGCCTACAGGTATATTCATTGAAAATGTATGTTCTACACACTTCAACAACAAGATATAAGACCTGTCCAAGATAATTATCCACTAGCAAAATAATTCCTATTTTAATTTTGGGTTATATTCCTTGCTTTTAACAGATCAGCATCTCCAATTCAATTTATAGGAACAATTTTTGTTCAAAATTTAACTGAGGCATCTCAATCTATTAAATGAGGAATATTACTCAATTGAACGCTTATTTTAATAAGAATTTTTTAAAGTTAAGGATCTAAAACAACTACCAATCTAATAAGTGATTTTAAAAGTTGGGTATGCTCCTGTTTTCTGAACTCAGACAAGTTTGCATTTTTACTTATTTATAATAGCATAAAGAATCAACTTTTAGGCTGCCTCC
Source organism: Rhinopithecus roxellana (assembly GCF_007565055.1). Taxonomy (NCBI): domain Eukaryota; kingdom Metazoa; phylum Chordata; class Mammalia; order Primates; family Cercopithecidae; genus Rhinopithecus; species Rhinopithecus roxellana. The sequence continues at coordinate 21,685,001 of NC_044564.1, forward strand.
TTTTCAATTAAGGCTTGTTTACACCTGACAACTATCTTTATTCTAGAACTCTTATGTTCTGCTGTTAATAGCTCAATCTATGTTTCTATCCTAGAAACTGAGAAGGTTTTTTAATTTTGGAGCTTTTTAGTATATGCCCCTCCTGAATGATAATTACATATTCACAGCAAACTAAATACAATCTTAAGAGGTATGTACAACAATCTGAAGTAGACTTCTAGAAACACAAAAGTATTATTTGATATAATAAAGACAGTCTTTTTCAGATTAAAAAATACAACAGGAAAAGGAAAATTTTAAACAATTTACTTAACTTTGCCAATTTTCAACGTGGTCCCTTTTTTAATCAAGGTCTACATATTTGAATAGTTGACTATTAAAATTCTTAATGAATCTAAAAGTACTGCTGTAAAACTTTCCTTTAGCCCATTCAGCCCCTTAGCTAATCAAACAAAGAAACAAATATTACAAGCCGAAGGCTGACAAAAAATCATAATGAACCTCTCAGATGAGAAACTAATTGGTACTAAGTACACAATGGCTTACATTTAATCCTGTTAATAACCACACAAAAAAAGAAATAAAAGACTCACTTTTCAGTCATCTCTCTGGACCACTGGGCTAAAATAACAGCATGACTAAATCTGACATTGACCCCGTGGCCCTGCTAGGAGTTAAAAGAATTCCTTTGAGTCTTCTGAGGCCTGTTTTCAACTGCTCCAGAAGGGGTGGGCTAGGCATACACACTTGTTAGCCTTCTTTACAGTAACAGGTCAAATTAGAAATGATCATATACACTGTAATATACACTAGCTCTTACTTTAGACTTGAAGTCTGGACCTTACAACAAAAGTAGAAGAAAGAACAATAAAATAGTAACACCTGGATGATAAAATGTCATGGATCATATACAACTGGAAAGGTGAGAACGTATCAAAGCAGTAACACATTACTGAAAGGAAATTTGTGAAACAATAAGAATATTATCTAAATCAACAAGACTGAAATTGAGACAAAGTACCAAGATGGATCACTAAACTTTAAAAAAGAAAAATATCATCTACAAATTTTTCTAGATTTATCAAAAAAGAGTTTTCAGCAAGCTTACTAAAATACGTTTAACTATTTTGTGAAGTTTTGCAAGCTTTTGTGACATGAACCCACAAATAACATATGTCAAGATGATATAAATCTGCCTGAAAGCAGTTATTGTTCCCTTTCATCCCTTTTCAAAATACAACTTATGATTTTCAACAAAGAAGATACTAGCAATTCACACCTTCCTCTCTAACTAGTGATTGAAAATAATTATGGATACAGATTTACTATATTTGACCAGATTTCTCTCATTCTTGTATCAGTACTTTTAAATTAAGTATATTTTCTTAAATAAAATAAAATGCTAGGCCTTACTCTTATTTCATAGTCTAATCACTGAAAATGTAAGTAAGCCAATCACTAGCATATTTTATGTATTTCCCTTAAGTTCTTCCAATTTAAAGAAAGTATGGCTCCAGTTAATTTACGTCAACATTTAAAATTAAAAAGTCTAAATTTTCTGAATACTGAAAGCCAACAGATGATCTTATAAGAAATAAAATTATTACACACCAAGGATATTTTAATTATAAACTGTCTCTGCTGCAAAATATCAAAATTAACTTCACATAATTTCTGTACTCACAAGCCTTTTATAATTTTTAGTTTACATATTAATAAAATTAAAATATCAATCAAAAAATTACTTCACTGAACACATAACTTAATTGAACATTAGCAATTAGCCTCGAGGCACTCTTTTCTTAATTTGTAAGGGCTTAAATTTAAGATTAAAAATAAGAGTTAAAATTTTAATATTTACCATAAGGAAATTTTGTGAAATCTGTCAAATCTGAAGTAATCTTTTAGAAAAAAAGAGTTCAAGCACTCTATGTTTTGAAAATCTATAATGGCATAGATATTTCCACCTGTTAGGTGGCAGCATTTTGGGTAGGGGATTTTTCTTTCCCAATTCTCATTCTGCTCTCACCTCCTATTTTCTCTCATACACAGAATATTCTTTTTCAGGAACTACTAACTATCTACTAGAACACCAAGACATAAAGGCAATCAGCAATATGAGAATTACAAAATATTTCACAAACAAATCCCAATTTAAAACTCTAATTCAAAGGCTACTTTTCTGAACAGAAAACGCTAAGGCTAAAACAGTTTCCACACAACACAATGTAATTTTACCATTATTGGCTTACCTTCACAGCATTTTTTGGCCTAAAAAATATCATGAATAAAAGTATTTCGATTAATAGTTACCATACATGTTTAGCCATTCAGTTTTAAAAGAATCTTCCACCCACTGCCAAAAGAAAAAAGAGAGAGGGTGAACAAAAAAGAAATCCTACAAAACGACAGTTTCAAATAAAGACTGGAAAAGGCATCAAGCAATCATGACCTTTAAAAAAAAAAAAAAAAAAAGGTTGTCTGACAATTGTCTGTGAAGTTTTTTAACAGCATAAAAGCACTTCACCAGTTTGTTCTTTCCCTAATAAATTTCAAGTTCGGCTCTACAGTGTTCTCCTAGTAAGGCCACACACAATAAATCCCAGGCACTGAGCTTTAAGAATTAATAACATTTTCGACGAACATTTGCTAGTAAAACATGCTAACAGAATTAATTCCTTGTTATTTTTAAAGCTGTATACTTGTGTTGGACCACTTTTTATATCACAAGTTATACCTTGATTTGATGTGCTGAATACTAGAAATATATTTTAGGTGATTCATGTTTCTCAATAACTACATATGAATATCAATTATAAAATTACAATACACCTTTTAAAACACTTTAAAAGGGGGAATAGTTGTACAAACTCATGAAGCCTCTATAACTATAATCAAAGACTAGAAATTCAAAAGATTATTTTAAATGGCATGGACAAACAACAGCTAATTAGACTATCAGGATACATTTTCTTAGTTTGAAACTCACTGATTTAAAAGAAATTGCTTTTTGAGAAGTCATTTGATAGAAATCAAAACGTGAAGCACAGTAGAAAATAATAGCAAAAATAAAGAAAACAAAATTCAATGATGCTATTTATTTCTTGGTAATTACAAATTCTATACATCGGTTTCATATTTTAAAAGCACTACATCCACAAGAAAAAACCTGTAATTAACAGACACAGAAAGAAGGCTTGCCCTTACCCCAGTTCCCAAAGTACTTAACAGATCTCCAAAAGGAGCATTTTAGACACCTCACAACCATGAGGTACAATCAATCAAAGGAAAAAAATCTAAAATTATAAATTATCAAAATTACTCTTTTCCCTATTTATCAACATTACAAAGTTTTTTTAGTCTATTAACAGTATACCATAACATCATTTTTCCTGATAGATTAGGAAATTATTAGAATTTTTTAAATGGTGAAAAGGATCTCTTTATTATTTTATGTTAATTTAGCAAATACAAAATTCAGTTAAATGTTACTGTATGATACCAACCTCACAAAACCAACTGTAAAACAAGTAGCTTTGATCACAATAATTTGATATTTTAAAGCCTGTGACTATTAATGAAAAAATATTTTGGGGAGATGCTGGGAATACAGACCTCTACTTTTGACTTCTAACAGTAACTAAATTGCCATAGCACTTTAAGGACTTAAATTCAGCAGTACAAAGCTACTTCATAAAACAAAACTCCTCACATTTGAAAATATGCAAGTTTTGCCAAGAAAAAGCAAACTCTTAAAATCTGGTCAAAGTAAAAATGTGTCCACAATCAAATGCATGTTCATACGCTTATTTGAATATATACACATTGTGTACTACAAAATTGAATGTAAGAGAAATCACATTATCAAATTACAATTGATTTCTTGTAAACAACTTTTTAATATACAATAATATTTAAATTAAAGATTTATAACAGTACCACTTACTGTTAATTAGTATTTCTAGTATTAACTTGGCTACACTATAAAATAACATTTTTATTCCAACAGTAAATGACCATGAATAGAAAATTTCAGGATTAATAATTTCCCATCAATTTCATGCATAACGCTAACATATCTTTTGAGCTTCTCAATGGCTCAAAAATTAAATTGCTTCTGTTATTAAGAAAACAAAACCAAGAACAAAATTAGTTTTCCCCTGCTAGTCCCCATGGATCTAAGTACCACACAATAATTCTTTCCAATCTGCAAAACAAAACAACACACAAATAGATGGGCTAAGGAAGAAAGATCAAAACAAAGAAACAAATAAAAAAAAAATCCCCCTTTCCTTTAGCAATCAACAAAATAACAAAAAGGAAAAAGTGGAAAAGTCACCAAGAATATATGACCATGTAAGCATGGGCACTCTTGCAGAAAACCAAGTCTGCAACCGAAAGCCATGGGAAATTTAAATTAGAGCAAACGGCCACAATAGGCAGAGAAATCTGTATGGATAAAAACGGACTGCTGAGGTTGCAGGTATACTACTAAAGATCTTTTGAGATTTCCAAACAAATTTTATTAGTTTTAACAATTTCTAAAAATAAGAAATGTGTGCATTATACTATAAGGATTAAATTTTTTCCTTTTAATCAAAATACACATGTATGTGATATATCTAAAAGAAGAGGAAGATTATCTTTGCTTAATACTGCTTTAGAAATTTGCTTCACAAACCTATCTCCTTCTATGTTTAAATAATCTTAATGGAATTTAAAAATTTAACAAAATGAAGGCCCTTCACTGCTGATGTTAACCTAACTGGTGGCATAATCAGAGTTCAATCACAATCGACTTGAACTTCTCTGACTACCCGGTAAAGAATTATACACCAAAGTCAGTTTAACCAACATGGTTTGAAAATCAGATGACCTGTGGTACAACCACTTACATTTCTTCTGTTATATCTGATAATAAAGAAAACTTCCCAAACTGAATCATCTCAAACAGAAAAATAAAGGGATTAATACAACTTTAAAATGTCATGGTATAAAGAATACAAATATTTCACAACCAAGTAAGTACCTGATGGATCTCTACCCCTCACCTATCCAGAAACTTTTAAATTGAGTATTTTGAACCTTTAAGGAAGTATTTCATACAAATAAGAACCAATATTACCAGACCAAAATATGATTATACAACACATTTACAGCAATATTTAAGTTATATTTATTCTCCCACAAAATTTATATCACTTTTTAAGCAAACCAAAAGGGCTGAGGTGTTGAATGAAGAGCAAAATAATTATATGGGAGTAAGGATGTCTTTCAAATTCTTATTAGAACAACGAATTTTTATTAGCAATTAAAATCCTCCTTAAAAGTAGGAAGTAATGCTATTTCTAAATAAAACCACTGACGAAAGTTCATTTATGTTAAATCAGACCATTTAATACTAAAAACTGGCTAGCACAGGATTAAGGACTAACTTACAGGACTGATTGTGGTTGCACATCTTCTCTTTAAAGAAAATCTCCTTTCTTTAGTTAAACGTATACGTATGTCATGTTCTTCTATATCCTGAATTCCTCACCTGGCTTTTTAAAGCGTAATTTGTATTACATTAGCAATATCATATTAACAGTCATAACCAGTCTATTTCCTATCTTTAGAAATTCTCATTAACTACCAATATGGAAAAAGTATTGAAAAGTTTTCAAGAGTTGGAGCTTTCCCTCCCTATCATAGATATTTCTGTTGCAAGCACTCTTTAGTTACAAAACAAATATGACTTAAGGGAACTGCCAGTAAAAATATTTTCCCTTAATAAATACCTCTTAAGCTACTTAACACCCATTCTTTCACACTGAGGCGGTTATAATTATATATTTAAGCAAAAGCAAGGGAGGGGAAGTACAAATGATTTTCAAAGATTTATGCTGTCTTCCCTTAAAATGTGTTTGCAAAACACGAGATTAAGAACAGATGCTCTCAAGTCCACAATAAACTAATTTTCAAAACTGACAAAAGTTGGAATTCTAAGGTAAGAATTTGTTACAGAAATAAAAGCTATACATTTAGCAGACAAAATCCACTTTAAAATAATTATTACATTACATTTGGAATCCAGATCTATACCACAGAAATAATTTTTATCTCTAGAATTACATCTCCATCCAGAACCAATGCTGTCAGATCAAGATTCAAACTAAAAAGCAAGTCAAATCTATTCCTTTAGGTATTCTTAAGCATATGATTTAAAAAGAAAATGTGACATAATACATGGTGGATGCCCAATTAAAATATTTATTTCTTAACTATTTGCAGAATCAACAAAAATCTGGCAAGTAACTCAAAATGCCAAAAGCTTAACCATGCCAATATCTTTAATTTATAACAAAACAAAGAAATAATAACAAAGAGATTTAAAATGTTAGGCTGAAAACTTCCATTAAGTCAATACTTTTGCCTCATTAATAAGTCTTAACCACCAAGGAAGCATTTATAAGAGATTAATAAATTACTTTGAAATTAAATTTAGTGAAGTCTTAAATACAGGATCTCCTACTTACAGAATATGAATTATCTGAATAGCCTCTACTCTAAGAAGGGGAAATAATGATTAAATGTTCTCCATTCTATACTTCTTCGGAAAAAAGTTTTACTGTCTAATCATATGTAGCTCACATCAAATTTACTTTCTGACCATAAAAATATACTGTGTATATAAATCATACTTATCTTCTTAGGTAAGTGATCACTATATGCAATAGATTATTTTTATAACAAAAGCTACGAGAAAGTTATATATAAACACTCTTCACTTAAAAAGACATCAGGATTCAAGCTCTTCTGACAAGGAAGAAAATGTTGCCCATCTAATTTTATGCTTCTCCATTCTAAAAAAAAAAAAAAATACAAACCTGTAGATAAGGTGAGTAACATTTTAATGGCAACTAAACTAAGTCATTAGTTCAATAAATACCTATCATGGTATTTCTTTTTAAGCAGTTTCCAGCAAATTTAGTATATCTTACATGAAAATCAAACCAGTTACTAAAAGAAATGTATTTTTTTAAAGTAAAATTTAATTCTCTCCCTGGGTACTTAACATTGTTGAAAACTGTAAATTAATTTAGATTAAAAGTCATAAATTAACTTTGGAAGACTGCATCCCTATGTTGCTGATGTACAGTAAAATCACAGAAATTAGTGACATACAATATCAATATTCCAAAATGTTATTATAATCCAACCCAAGGCTGCATGGGATTTCTGGGGTTTCTAATGAGATTTTCATTCTGCTGAACAATGGCCATAAAAAGCTTTCTTCAAACTTCACTCCATTCACAAGTAAAGTTGAAACTGAACATTTTTATTTCTTCTCTCCCTATGACAACGTCACCATGGAACAATGAATAACACAGCTCAAGTCATTATGCTAATTAGAAATTAAATTTAAAAATGCCCTAACAATAGTTAAGCGTAAGGTAACATGCTACAACTAAAGACACAGTTCAAAAGCAGCTTTAGGAATTGTGCAGTACAGGCTTACAAAAGCTGAAAACATCAGAGAGGGAGCTCCTTGATGCTCCTGGTGACTGGAATTCTAGTATGTGGCCATTTTTCAATCATAAGGCAGAAATTAAACTATACATTAATGAGAAGTATGTCACATGGCAATACACTCTTACGACCTGTTAGGGTATAAAATGTCTCAAGAAACTATTGAAATTAAGACAATGAATACAAAAGAAGGGGAAAAAACACCACCTTAATGATCTGAGAAGTTACTGAAGGCAAAGTTTAATGTATTGTTTCCAAACTAACAAAATAATGATCCTTTCCTATGTTAAAAGATTATAAGGAAGAACATAACTATGAGGAGCAAAAGTTGTATCTTAAGACCTGCTCTACTTTGAAGAGCCCTGCACAAAATACACTTTAAACAGTTGGTCAGGTCCTTTGACTAACCTCTGGTCCAATTATATTTAAAAGAAAAAAAGGAAATATGTACACAAAAAACAGGCAGAAAGCAATGAAATAAAATTATGACTAAGAAATCTTCCAACAGTATTCTGAACATACACAAAACATAAATAATTCTTTCTTGTTTAGGCAGAGGTGGCTTCTAAAAAGATATACTATTACAACATTTTATCATATCCAGCCACATATAAACATGAATGGCACATACAGTCAGTCTTAAGTTTCTACTAAGGGCTTCACCTTCTATTTTTAGCTGCATTTAACCTGAACTTCAAGTCCTAACCATTTTTCAAAACTCAAATTCCTTTTCAATTCAGTCTTGTACTGTGCCTATCTACTTTTTAATCTTTTTTAAAAATCTACTACATTCACCTGCAACAATTATGTATTCTGCTGGAGCATCTCACATATTTGTAGAAATGCATTTAACTCTGGTTTTACAGTGAACTTTCCATACTGTCATGCATTTTAGGATTTCTAAAGGCAAAAAGTACACGGCAATTTTTGAATCCCAATACCTTAATGGTACAGTGGCTTGTACATTGTAAGCACCCAGTAAGTAATATTTGGAAAGATTTTAAGATTTCAGAATTAAGTTTAATGTCAGAAACTAGCAGATCATAAAATGTCACCAAATTAAATTTCTTTAAGGATAGCACCATACTAGACACATGTTGTTCAAAAGCAACTTGGGGCCAGGCTCGGTGGCTCATGCCTGTAAGCACAACACTTTGGGAGGCCAAGGTGGGAGCTTGAGCTCAGGAGTTCAAGACAAGTGTAGGCAACATGGTGAGACACTGTCTCTACAAAACAAAACAACACAAAACAAAAAAATCAAGTGGGGCCAGGGACGGTGGCTCATACCTGTAAATCCCAGCACTTTGGGAGGCTGAGGTGGGCAGCTCGCTTGAGCAGAGTTCGAGACCAGCAACATGAGCAACATGGTGAACATGGGCAACATGGTGAAACTCCATCTAACTCCATACAAAAAATTAGCAGGGCATGATGGCCCACATCTGTAGTCTCAGCTACCTGGGAGGTTGAGGTAGGAGGATCACCTCAGCCTGGGAGGTCAAGGCTACAGTGAGCCATGACTGCAATACTATACTCCTGCCTGGACGAGAGCGAGACAGAGAAAGAGAGATTGCGGGTGGGGCAGGGGTGGGGTGGGAGAGAGACACCCTGTCTGGGGAAAAAAAAAAAAAACAAAACCCAACAACAAAAAAGTAGACGCTATAAGCCCATGTTTGCCACAATGATCATGAACCTATCGTGTAACTATGAAGACTTTTATCAAAATATTTTCCTATGACATTAAGCCTACCCAATATCTCATTTTTCTTTATGACTTTAATAAAATAAAATGTATTTTTTACCAATAAAGAAATTAAGTTACCCAAAGTCAAAGCTACCCAGCTGCACAGCTGTCACAGACCCAATAACAACCATTAATTGAGAACCTATGACCATTACACCTCATTCAGAAGTGACCTTTTAAACTGAGAACTGAGAGATAAGTAGATATATGAGACAGGCAAGGTAGAAACTAATCCACCCAGGAAAACAAAAACAAACAAAAAAACACATATGTAAAGACCCAGATGAAATGAAATGATATATAAGAAAACCTAAAATTCAAATAGGTAGCCCACTCTATTCAAATTTTAATTAGATATCCAGTCTTGGTTGAGTGCCTAATAAATGCCAGGAATTCAACAATGGCCTCTAGATGAGTTCTTCATCCTTTGAAATTATATCTAAAACTTCTGTGTGTATAGCTTTGGGAGAAAAAGGGATTTAACACAAAATAGTTAAAACACTTTCTGCCATAAGTGTTGAGGCCATAATTTCACTTCAATTTCAAAAGCCATTTACCTTAATCAAGCAATTATTTCACTTTAAATAATACTATGTAAAGAGCTCTTCTCTATACACAAAGGCAGAATGCAAGTAAATTTACCTAAGGGAAAAAATAAATAAATAAATAAATAAATAAATAAATAAATTTACCTACAATTTTTAGGTATCCTCAATGTGCCAAATGCTGACAAACAAAAGGGGCTGTGTGCCAAATTATACATACTGAAGGAGCTCTGCATTAACACAAATTCTACACCATAACAGTCATAAACCAGGAACTAATATGACTTCTTCAACTCTTAAAAATACCACATTCTTCCTTTTGCAGAAGGCATTCGTTTTTTAAAACCTGAGACAATTGGTTTTTTGCTAAACCTAAATATTTCAAAATTACCAAATGATAAAAAAAATTATAACCAGGAATAAGAACAAAGCATGCTTCTGAAAGTGGAATTAGACTATTATTCATTTAAAATATATTATAAGACTGTAACAAGTGCATTACTCATTAACTAATTTTATTTCAAAAAGTATTTATTACATGCCTAATGTGCCCAGCTCAGATTAGTGAGGAAGATACAAAAATAGTCCATAGTCCTAGAAATAAGAAATACTAAATATCTTTACACAGTACTATGGATTGATCCCCAGGATATACATATGGCTAAGAGAAAAAAATAAGGTTAGAGAAAAGAGTAGATAGTATGCCACTATTTATTAAGAAAGAGGGCCGGGCGTGGTGGCTCATGCCTGTAATCCTAGCACTTTGGGAGGCTGAGGTGGGCAGATCACCTGAGGTCGGGAGTTTGAGACCAGCCTGACTAGCATGGGGAAACCCCCGTCTTTACTAAAAATACAAAAATTAGCCAGGCATGGTGGCGCATGCCTGTAATCCCAGCTACTTGGGAGGCTGAGGCAGGAGAATCGCTCAAACCTGGGAGGCGGAAGTTGTGGTGAGCCGAGATTGCACCATTGCACTCCAGCCTGGGCAACAAGAGCGAAACTCCATCTCAAAAAACAAACAAACAAACACAAACAAACAAACAAACAAAAAAAGAGGGCAAGAGTGTACAAATATATATACATGTAAGGACAAACCAACAATTTTCTCTTAATAATTACTCATAAGGGGAAGGGCAGGAACAGGATGGAGACTGGACAGAAGGTTTGCCTTCTCTGAATAGATTTATCATGTTTTACTGATTTGAATCTGGAAACTTATAAACATTTTACATGATTATAAAAGAAAACTAAACTTTTAAAAGATAATTCTAAAAAATAACGTGTCAAAAGCAAAGTGAAACAAATGAACCTGTATATCATACTGATGACACAACAGAGAGAAAATCTGAATTTAATCAAGCTTCTAGATCTAACTACCAATTCACAGGAAAGACAGAGGACAGTAGAACATGTTAAGCCATACTACAAAATTCAGACCACTGGAAATTCTAGAAGACTAAGAATCTAGGTATTACAGCAAATTATAAGAAATTTAAAAAAGGAAGAGATTAAAGGGAACCTATACATTAAAGGACACTTAAGTTTATCAACCAATTATAGTACCTGGATTGGATTGAATTCAAATAATCTGTAAGAAAAAAAAATCAGGAGCCAGTGTAGGAAATCTAAACACTGGCTGGGTATGTGATGATGAAAGAATTACCAGGAATTTGTTTAGCTATGATAATATGATTAAATACAGATAGATAGATAAATAGATAGACAGACAGACAGACAGATAGAACGTTTCAATTGGGTATGGCGGCTCACACCAGTAATCCCACCACTTTGGGAGGTCAAGGCCGGTGGATCACTTGAGGCCAGGAGTTCAAGACCCGTCTAGCCAACATGGTGAAACCCCAACTCTACTAAAAATACAAAAACTGGCCAGGCATAGTGGCTCACGCCTGTAATTCCAGCACTTTGGGAGGTCGAGGCAGGCAGATCACCTGAGGTCAGGAGTTCAAGACCAGCCTGGCCAACATGGTAAAACCCCATTTCTACTAAAAATACAAAAATTAGCTGGGCGTGGTGGTGCACGCCTGTAATCCCAGCTACTTGGGAGGCTGAAGTGGGAGAATAACTTGAACCTGGGAGGCGGAGGTTGCAGTGAGCCAAGATAACGCCACCACACTCCAGGCTGGGTGACACAGCGAGACTCCATCTCATAAAAAAAATAAAGATTTTAAAATTTTACAAGTTTTAAAAAATAAAAAATAAAAATACAAAAATTAGCCAAGCGTGGTAGCAGGTACCTGCATTAGCAGCTATTCAGGAAGCTGAGGTGGAAGAATTGCTTGAACCCAGGTGGCAGAGGTTGCAGTAAGCCGAGACTGTGCCACTGCAATCCACCATGGGTGACAGAGCAAGACTGTGTCTCAAAAAAAAAAACAAAAAAGAAAATTTTCCAGACCAAAAAAATTGCAACTCTACTTAACATGTACATTTTTCTTCTCATTATTACCCCTTAAATACAATATAACAGTTATTTACATGGTATTTACACTGTATTGGGTATGTTAAGTAATCCAGAGATGACTTAAAGCAAGCTTGTCCAACTCACAGCCACGAAGGCTTTGAATGTGGCCCAACACAAATTCGTAAACTTTCTTAAAATATGAAATTGTTTTGTTAATTTTTTTTTGAGACAGAGTCTCTCTCGCTCTGTCGCCCAGGCTGGAGTGCAGTGGCATGATCTCAGCTCACTGCAACCTCCGCCTCCCAAGTTCACGCCATTCTCCTGCCTCAGCCTCCGAGGCTAGGATTACAGGCGTGCACCACCACACTGGGCTAATTTTTGTATTTTTAGAAGAGACAGGGTTTCACCATGTTGGTCAGGCTGGTTTCGAACTCCTACCCTCGTGATCCGTCCATCTCGGCCTCCGAAAGGGCTGGGATTACAGGTGTGAGCCATCGTGTCCAGCCGGTAATTTTTTTTTTTTTTTTTAGCTCATCAGCTACTGTCAGTATTAGTGTTTTTTATGTGTGGCCCAAGACAATTCTTCTTCCAATGTGGCCCACAGAAGCCAAAAGATCACCCCAGACTTAAAGTATACAAGAGGATGTACACAGGTCATATGTAAATATTCCACAATTTTATATCAGGGACTTGAGCATCCATAGATTTTGGCATCCATGAGAAGTTCTAGAACCAATCCCCCACAGACACTGAGGAACAAATGTGTATACATGCACACACATGTGCACACATGATGTATACACACACACACATATGAATGAAATGATGCCTGATTAGCTTCAAAATAACACAGGGGCACACAGTTATAGACAGGAAAGATTAGTCATAAATTGGTAACTGTTGAAGCTAGTTTATGGGACACTGAAGTCAATTATAACATTTTTGTATATTTTTATATTTCCACAATAAAAAATGTACAAGAAAGAGCTAGCAGTTACTCCTAGAACTAGTAATATCCCTTCCCTAACCAGGAAAATGAGTAGCTATTCTGTCATTATTGCCATATGTCATCATTTTGTTGTCTTACACAACAATCCTTTCCAAACTTGAGATCCCCCTCACAAATTACTAAATATGCTGACTTCCTTGGGTGCATCTTTTCTTCCACCAGGAGATCTGCCTTTCTAATATATGAGAATTACAAGTCACTCATGCTGGGGATAATAAAAAAAAAGTAAAGGGCGGGAACTAAGAAGGAAAACAAACGATACAAGATGCAGTTTTTATAAAGAAGACTTAGGAAAGAGTAAAGGAGTAAAGGAAAAGAGGCTCAGACCTTAGAAATAAACTCCCACATCCCTCAGTAGAGAGAGCTGAAAGTCATATATAATAGGCACTGAAAGTCTATGTTTTGACATGAATTAACTACAGGCAAAACCACCATCATGTATCTATATGTACTGAGGAAGGCTAGACTGTTAAATGTCACGTATATATGGTCTCAATGGAGCCTCAGGAAACTAATCAACAAGCTCAAATCACAAAATCAGAAAAGTGTTGAAGATTTAGGGGAAGAATAGAAAGGAAAAAAATACATGCCTCTGAGTTGTGTATTATCTATCAGTAGAGCAAAACCAATGTGTAAGCCCATTATTATTATTTTTCTTTTCTTTTGAGACAGTCTCACTTTGTCGCCCAGGCTTGAGTGCAGTTGCATGATCTCAGCTCACTGCAACCTCCGCCTCCCAGGTTGAAGCAATTCTCCTTCCTCAGCCTCCCAAGTAGCTGGGATTACAGGCACTCGCCACAATGCCTGGCTAATTTTGCATTTTTAGTACAGACAGGGTTTCACCATGTTGGCCAGGCTGGTCTCGAACTCCTGACCTCAAGTGATCCACCCACCTCAGCCTCCCAAAGGGCTGGGATTACAGGCTTAAGCCACCGTGCCCAGCCTGTATTTTTTTAATATAATAATGTCTCACTGAAATTAAAGTAATAGGGGAGAGTCTGAAGTTTTCACAAATAGAGATAGTGCTGTACTCAAGTTTACTACAAATTTAGTAATAGTAAATGTAAAATATGTATGTATTTATATAGTCTTTCACAGACTTATGAACTATCTCAAATTCACTAATCCTATTTTCTAAATAAAGTTTTAAGTTTCAACCACTTGTATCACCAGAATTTTGAGACTTAACTCCCATAGTTAAGAGATTTCCGGCCGGGCGTGGTGGCTCACCCTTGAAATCCCAACACTTTGGGAGGCCAAGACAGGCCGTCATCTCCTGATCATGAGGTCAGGAGATGGAAACCATCCTGGCTAACACGGTGAAACCCTGTCTCTACTAAAAAAAATACAAAAAATTAGCTGGGAGTGGTGGCGGGCACCTGTAGTCCCAGCTACTTAGGAGGCTGAGGCAGGAGAATGGCGGGAACCCAGGAGGCAGAGCTTGCAGTGAGCAAAGATTGCGCCATTGCATTCCAGCCTGGGTGACAGAGTGACACTCCATCTCAAAAATAAAAAGAGATTTCCAAGCTGTGTTCACACCTGTAGTCCCAGCTACTCTGAAGGCTAAGGTGGGAGGACCACACGAGCCCAGGAGTTCCAGACTACAAGACCTCTCTGCTAAAAAAGAAAAAAGTAAGAAGAGAATTCCGTAAATTACTTGGCTTCTTATATTCTGTCTCTTTAGCGAAACACTATGTCATTCAAGGCTAAAACTTATGTCTTTTATTTGAGACAGAGTCTCACTCCATCGCCCAGGCTGGAGTGCAATGGTGCAATCTCAGTTCACTGCAACTTCCACCTCCCAGGTTCAAGCAATTCTCCTGCCTTAGCCTCCCAAGTAGCTGGGATTACAGGCGCCTGCCACCGCTCCCAGCTAATTTTTTTTATTTTTAGTAGAGATGGGGTTTCGCCATGTTGGCCAGGCTGGTCTCGAACTCCTGACCTCAGGTGATCCACCCGCCTCAGCCTCTGTGTTGGGATTACAGGCCTGAGCCACCGCACTCTGCCTAAAACTTAAGTCTTTTACCACTGTAAGTCACCAGTACTACTTCAGCATTACTTATACCCTACATAGAGATGTTCAATAAATGTTTGATGATTTAGCAATAAATGAGAAAGCAGGTAATATATGTGTCAAGACATTACTCTAAATATTATTATAAGTAGGTTTATGAGAATGGAAAAGACCCACCCTCAAGGAGCCTGTAATCTTTTCTTTTATGTCATACTGCAGTTGTCTATGCCGTAATTCTGGGAGATACTTTGGTTTTTTCTTCAGAGTGAGGTCAAGGAAACAGAACACAAAAAAGTTATGGATGCTGTTTAACAACAGGCATTTCTAAAGTACTTGAGATTTTCTCTACACTTTTTTTTTTTTTTTTTTTTTTTGAGACCGAGTCTCACTCTGTCGCCCAGGCTGGAGTGCAGTGGCCGGATCTCAGCTCACTGCAAGCTCCGCCTCCCAGGTTCACGCCATTCTCCTGCCTCAGCCTCCCGAGTAGCTGGGACCACAGGGGCCCGCCGCCTCACCTGGCTAATTTTTTGTATTTTTAGTAGAGACGGGGTTTCACCGTGCCAGCCAGGATGGTCTCGATCTCCTGACCTCGTGATCCGCCTGTCTCGGCCTCCCAAAGTGCTGGGATTACAGGCTTGAGCCACCGCACCTGGCCATCTACACTTTAACAGAAATGAAAAAAATCTTCTCTCTAAAGATTATACGAACTGATCTACCCCCAGATACTTTTATGAAAGGGGTAGTGATTACAGAGTAACAACACTCTTAAATGGGCATCAGTACTAAATACATTGTTTATTAATTGGAAAGAAATAGGATTACAGCATTAGTAGATCAAGGAAATAAAATAGAGAATATATATGACAGTATTTGTAACAGTTTGTAAGAGTCAAGTGAATTAATTTTCAAAAATGCAGAATTTAATTCTACTTGGCTAAAACAAAAACACAAATCCGAGGTTCTCTCTACTTTCTCATCACTATCATTTACCAAACATAGCACAGTTCGATTTCTTCTCCAAATCCAGCACCTAATTCATGTTTTTCCCAACCTACCCACATTGTGCCATCAACTGCAGCATGTCTGTAGATTCTCTAGTGCAAACAGAAAGCAGCAGGGCATTGTTTCAAAGGAAAGATAATAAACTTTTCTTCAGCTTATCAAGCTTTCTTCTCAGTATGTTAAATGTGAAACAGTAAGATACCCAAACGGAAATACTCAGTAGGTGTACACGGAGAAACTGAAATCAACAAAATGGTTAAGGAGACGACAATTTGATGACCATAAATACAGAAGTGATTAATGAAACTAGGTATGATCTCAGGAAAAAGGTAATTTAGAGAAAGAATAAACTAAATGCTTATTTTGGCCTTCTATAGTGTTACGTCTAACCCAAGATCATTTTGTTTCTGTCATCTTGCTCCAAGCTGACAAGTATTACCGGATAAAGTTATGGAATCCCTCAAAGTGAGTTCATTACAAGTTCATATTTTAATTTTGACTGCACACTACTTCTAAGCAATCCTTTATTCTCTTATTGTTGATTCACTAGAGTGCAATGATTTCCAATTTAACAGCCTTCAGCCTCCTGGGAAACTGTAGAATTCGTTACCTTAATGGGTACCTAGAGCAATGCATTATAAACACTATTTCTCACATATCAATGTTGTGGTTAATAAAATACAAAGTCATCTAACAGTAGTAGCTTCTTTCTAATATGCATTTTCTCAATTGAATACTAAAATCATAACTACAACCATGGGTGGTCCACAAATTGTTTCGAAGTTAAACAGGTTGCCATCTTCAAAATACTGGTAACCACTGCCTGAAAGTATTCCCCACAGCACTTAAACATCCTTTCCACATTCTAAGCTTCCAATTATCCCCCACCCTCTCTTACTTTTGCTTTCATTTTCCCAAGAAAATCAAACACATCCTTATATGTTCTCTCATCTACCTCAATCCATCTGAATTTATTCTTTCTCTTCTACCTTTATAAATATTTGATGATTTAGCAATTACTAGTCTCTCTTCCTTTTTAGGAATAATTCAACAACACATACACCTGATCCTATCTCTAACCTGGCCCCCAACCCAATCCATCAAACAGGTTTAGTCTCTCCTTCTTCTCAAGTTTCTTTCTTTCTACCTAAAAACATTATCAGAGCTCACCTATATGGAAAAAACTTTGTGATTCTGTCCTATGTCCTAACTACTATTCTCTCTTTTCGTTTTGCTGTCAAGTTCTCAGGGTTTGCAAACTACAGTCTGAGCCAGCCATCTGTTTTTGTATATAGGGTATTATTGAGAACAACCACCCCCATTTCTATAGGTATTATTTAAGGCTGCTTTCCCACAAGGGCCAAGTTGAGTAGTTAAGATTATCATGTGGCTTGGAATCCTAAAATATTTTCTATCTGGCTTCTTAAAAAGACATTTGCCGGCCGGGCGCGGTGGCTCAAGCCTGTAATCCCAGCACTTTGGGAGGCCGAGGCGGGTGGATCACGAGGTCAGGAGATCGAGACCCTCCTGGCTAACACGGTGAAACCCCGTCTCTACTAAAAATACAAAAAACTAGCCGGGCGCGGTGGTGGGCGCCTGTAGTCCCAACTACTCGGAGGCTGAGGCGGGAGAATGGCGGGAACCCGGGAAGTGGAGCTTGCAGTGAGCCGAGATCGCGCCACTGCACTCCAGCCTGGGCGACAGAGCAAGACTCCGCTCTCAAAAAAAAAAAAAAAAAAAAAGACATTTGCCAATCCCAGGGGCTCCAAGCACAATTTACATTCAATGTCATCATTTCTGGGGAAGCCATTAAAAATTTGGGGGCAGCAATAAAGTACTATGAGTAAAATTTCAATACCAGTTTTAACAACAGTGTACAGGGTAGATATAAAAGAAGACTACTTTGGAAACTAGTGCAAGAGACTGAGCATTAGCCATAAAGGGAGGGAAATGAAAAGAAGGAACTTCTTGAAGGCACAAGCATTAAGACTAGATGACTACAAGTCACAGAGACAAAACTAACACCAAAATTTTAATCCTTGATGACGTAGCTCTCAAAATTTGCATTCTCTCCTATAATCTGCCCTAGACTTCAGATCTTCATATTTTCCTGTCTTTCTGACTGTGGAGTACCTAAAATCCTAATCCTAACACTAATTCCATATATTCTATGTGCCAGACATTCCCTATGCTTGCCATCTAACTCCTGGGTAAGCAAATCCCATATGAAGAGACAGTCCCAACAGAGTTGGCTGAATGAGTGCACGGGGCTAATGTCAGAGGTGGATGGAGTACTCACCTGTGGTACCAAGCAGGGGGGGGAAGGTAAGATTTCAGGTCCAGAACTGGCTCTAGCCAAACAGGAAGAAGCAGCTATGAATCTGCTTACACCAGAAGCAGAGTGTCTTTGGTATTCTGACATACTCTTTCTGATATTCAGACAGACCACCATTAGAGTAGCCACTGGTAAGAGAGTCACATGAGAAACAAGCCAAAAGACAAGACCAAAAAGTGAGGAATTAAATGGAGCAGACCCTATCGGTCTTTTCTCTAGGAAAAGCGGTCCTCCTTATGAAAGATGATACTACTTTCAAAATGGCCAATATGATACTAACCTTCAGTAACAGAGTTTTCACATCCCACAAGGTTGAGGAGGATATCATCATCTTTATCATCTACTTCACATCCCAGTAGCATCCAGCTTTCCACATTATCGCCTTCTGAAATGGTGCTTTCTTCCTCTTCACTTGAACTGATCTCTATAATCATGACCTCTCGGATTACATCTGATCTCTCTTCATGTTTAGGCTTCTCAATATCACTCTTGCATTTCTTATCAACCAGCTCATTAGACTGAAGGGAAGCAGAAGGACCAAAGGCATTTTCTTGTGCTTGAACTCTAACATTCCTTCCTTTATATCTATAAATACTGTCTTCATCAGACAAAGTGATGACCTCTGACTCATCTGACAGTTGGATGACCTCATTATCTGAAAGGACGATTCGTTTCTTCTGATTTGGTTTACTACTCGAAGATTCCGAATTCCCAGAGTTCTTTTTTTCATGTTCTTCCTCCCTGATGACATCATCAAGATCCTGGGCATAATGAATTTTGCTATAGAGTTGAAATTCCACCTCACTATCAACACTCAGTTCACTAGATGACTCATCTCGATAAAGATCATCTTCGTATGCTTCTATAGTCTCATAGCCACCAAACATCATAGAAAGTCAGTAACCTTGAAGCTGCAAAAGAGAAAGTTGCACACAGAATATATTTTAAAAGTTCAGATCATGAGAGTTTAAGGAACAATATCACCTGTTAGTGACAACTGCTAATATGAAGGCCATCACTATTCTCAGACATATTAAAATACCTTTTTCCCAAGGAATTCTAAGTCCTATTAGGACCCACTCCTTTAAGTCCCACCACTCCCTAACGAGAATTACTACTGACAAATTGAGTTATAGTTATTGATGTAAACACAGTCAACACTCTAAGAAATGCTTTGTTCGGTGATTTCATTGTGCAAACTTAATAGGATGGTTTTCACAAACCTAGATGGCATAGTCAACTACACAACTAGGCTATATGGTATGGTCTATTGCTCCTAGGATACAAACCAGTACAGCATGTTACTGTACCAAATACTATAAATAACTGTAACACAATGCTATTTGTGTATCTAAGCATATAAAAGATTCAGCAAAAACAGTATACAAATCCTATGGGACTACAGTCACACGGTCTGTCTTTAATCAAAATGCTATTATGCAGCACATGATATGTAAGATTTCACAGGTATATTGTAAATGAAAAACAAGTTGAGATCTAGTGCAGGACACAAAACCCTTGCTTTCCAAAATGTTAAAACGGACACAAAACCCTTGCTTTCCAAAATGTTAAAACAAAACTTAAAGTAGCTCTCACTAGCCTATCCATTCTTCATCTTTTCCTTGGTTCTGGTTCTACAGCTCATATTTTCAAGCATACACAGGAATATTACTTCGATTATGACTAAAATCCCTAACAGGAAACAATTTTGTTTACTGTTTCGGTGTAAATGTATATTTCTTAATTAACAAATTAATCTCATAGCCCTCTGATTGTTGGCCAAAAGAATAAATAAAAATGCCTAAGCTGGCAGTGGCTCATGCCTGTAATCCCAACACTTTGGGAGGCCAAGGAAGGAGGATCACATTGAGGTCAGAAGTTTGAGAACAGCCTAGGCAACACAGTAAGACTCCTTCTCCATAAAAATTAAAACTAAAAACTTAGCCAGGCGTGGCAGTGCAAACCTGTAGTCCCAGCTACTCAGGAGGTTGAGGTGGGAGAACCGCCTGAGCTCAGGAGTTCAAAGTTACAGTGAGCTATGGTCACGCCATTGTACTCCAGCCTAGGTGACAAAGCTAGAACCCAACTCAAAAATAAAACAAGCGTGGGCCAGTGCAGTGGCTCACGCCTGTAATCCCAAGACTTTGGGAGGCCAAGGCAGGTGGATCACTTGAGGTCAGGAATTCGAGACCAGCCTAGCCAACATGGTGAAACCACATCTCTGCTAAAAATACAGAAATTAGCTGGGTGTGGTGGTGTGCGCCTATAATCCCAGCTACTCAGGAGGCGGACGCACAAGAATAGCTTGAACCTGGAAGGCACAGGCTGCAGTGAGTCGAGATCATGCCACTGCACTTCACCCTGGGCAACAGAGCCAGACTCTGTCTAAAAACTCTGTACTAGTTACAAAATGTATATTTTTATAATGTATATTTATAACGTATAAATACAAACTTAATAATGACCCAATATTGAGACAAAACTCCCAACTTTGGGAATAAATGCGTAAAGTGAAACACTTTACTTTCTACTGTGAGCATATTAAATTCTCCTCAGACTTCATCTTTTAAACTCGGCTCAAAATCACCTGCAACCAGGCTAAATTAAGAGCCCCTTTTATGGGCGTCCATAAGCACTTTACATGTCAAAACACTCATCACATTTCTAATTACTTATTCAACATAAATTTCCAAGGAACACAGATTACAAACCCCAGGAGGGCAGGAACTATATGCACTCTGCTAAACAATGAATCACCAAAGCCAAGCAGGGTAACTGGTATTTTCGGGGTCAGCTACAAACGTTTGTTGAATTCATATATGAATAAATGAACTACACCATTGGGCATTTGTTCTTCAGCCCTGATAAATCTCGTATGTGCTTAAAATACAAAAATTATGAGATGAATTTCTCTGTTGTCTTTCAACTACTCCAAAGTCTTAAATTCTAGCATCAGCAACCAAAACTCTATACAGTAGATGCTTCTATTAGGTAACGATGGACTACTGATTAAAATGAGAGCCCTGGAAAAATAAGTGTGTGTCCAAAATCAGGGACAGCCTAGAGAGCAATAATGATGCCAATTTATTATTTCTTCCACTAACAGCTATACACATAAAATTTAAAATAGTTGTTTTCTTAATGTCCCAAATTTCTGCCCCAAAATACCAGGGTGTTGTGATGGTAGTTCTGGTAATAGAACCACCTTAATCCCAAAAACCAAATGGACAAGAGCCAAAAAGGCACTACATTCCTACTGGAGTTGTTTGTTTTCCAGAAATAAATAAACCCACCTGTAATGCTTTTCTTCTACAGGGTGTCACATGCCTGTGCCCTTGTTGTACTGTCCTTCAGGTGGCTATGCTGTTATAATCACACAAATTGAATGTGGCTGTCTGAATAATGCTCATAGCATTTATCAGTTTATATTGAATTGTTAGCCTCAGAGGAATTCAAATAAAAGATGAATCCTTTCCTTTTTATTTAATAGGTAAATTAATTCTAAAATAAGTCAAAGGAATTATGCTTCTTTCAAAATCCTCACTGGATCCATCCTGAGGATCCAGTGTGGACTTAAGATAAAACATAATTCCAGTGCAGCACAGAAAAAATTAAAAAGCTAAATTACAGTCACAAATGTGTACTACTCTTGGAGCCATCCCAAAGGAAAGGGATTAAGAATAGAGCCATAGGCACACCTGTGAATGTATGCCAAAAATAAACTACAGAAACATAATAAAAACTGAATTCCTTGGGTCGAAGGATTTATCTCTTTCCCTGAAATGCAGAAAAATGAGTCTAACAATTTAGCCCCTATGGCCTATAAGAGGATTCTGTACCGTCTGTACTTGAAAAATTGTGCTGGGCATAACGTGCTCTCTTATTTAGGTAGCTTATGTATGCCAGGGTTAAGGTCTGCCTGAGGCTGTTTTGGTTTATGTTACTGCTTTAATTACGTTCAAATGAATTTAATTTACCCTTTTAAAAAGTGTCTCAGAGGACAATGTATGTTTTTTACATACACTCACACACCCTCTTGACTCAGAAGGCTTTCTCAGCTTTTTGACCCCTGTACGTGACTCCCAAGTATACTAACTAGATAACAAATCAGATTGTCTCATACAGACTCCTCAATCTTCCCATCAGGAATCTGAAGTACAAAGAGATAGGAGGCCTAATTCAAGGTTATGCAGCTGGTTAAGAACACAGTTAGAAGTGATTCACATTTCTGTGATTCTCAGCCAATTGTTCACTACAATTTTTAAATAATTTTTTTTTCCCCTCAAGACGGAGTCCTGTTCTGTTCCCCAGGCAGGAAGGCAGTGGCACAATCTTGGCTCACTGCAACCTCCTCCTGGGTTCAAGAAATTCTCCTGCCTCTACCTCCCAAGTAGCTGGGATTACAGGCACATGCCACTACGCCTGGGTAATTTTTGTATTCTTAGTAGAGACGGGTTTCACCATGTTGGCCAGGCGGGTCTCAAACTCCTGACCTCGTGATCCCCCCCTCTCCCCCACCCCGGCCTCCCAAAGTGCCTGGATTACAGGCGTGAGCCACCGCACATGGCCCAAAATAAAATTTTCAAATAAGTTAACTTCAAATTAAGACTTTTTGGGGAAAAAAAAAACCTTCCTTCATTGCAATATTTGCATTGGTTCTAACACCTAAATTTACCTCACAACTATCCATTTTAAGTCCCAGCAGAATTTAAAAACTAAATGAGACATTTTAGGTAGAAGGAAAACACACATTTGTCCAGTTTGCCACTCAAGAATCTCCCAAGTTGGTACTCAAAGACGATCAATCCCATGACCAGAAAAGATGTTTCCTATATAAGATCCTAAAATATCATGGAAATGAAACTTACCTAAGAATTAAAATACCTTAACAAATATAAAACAGTCATAGAATAACTGCAAAGGCTATTACCATTCAAAAGAGGGAGCAGTATTCATTGACTGGTTTTAAACTAGACAACTTAAGGCTTATTTAAGCTTTCAGCATTTACTTAATGCAGTCTTTAATCAATCCTTCCGCTCTCACAGTCTACCTACTGGTCATTCTGATCTTTTGCTCTTATTTACTTCCAAAGCACCTTTAGCCTCCCTAGATCTAGTTCCTTCTTGATGACAGAGGCATCCATCTCGGGTCGATTTAAATCAAATCCACAGCCTCATTTTCAGTCCAATTTTCATTGGAATGTGATGAATACACTTTACTTTCAACGTAAAATTCCTTTCTTACTATTAGTGAGCTGCCCCGACAGGACAGTTGAAACACAATTGACTAACCGGTTAAAATGTCTGTCCATTTTTCAAAGGCGACGGCCACTCTGAATCAAATTTGATTGGGGTGGAGAATCCAAATGTGTGAAACAAAGGTCACAAAAGACAGAGCACAGTATTTCGGGAGGAAAAAAATAAGCTAAATTGAGTCACATAAGTCCCAGCTCTTCTTGGGATATAGACATGATTTTTATGAGAATTAATCCTATCCGGAAACATTTCCTTCATCTTTCCCTTAGCCCTTTTCCTTCGGTCATGCAGTCTCTTATCCTGATACCTAACATATTAATATAATCCTCACTTGCGATCCTTCCTGAGTTTATTCCCCATCCTCAGATTCCCTTGAAAGCAGCAATGCTAAACTGTCTCCAAAGCATAATACTTTCCTAAATACACACACAATCCATTTAAAAGTCTTTGTATGTGACAGCCTAACTATTCAAAACACGAAGTCACTTCTCTAACGGTCCTAGATAAAATTTTAAAAAGAAAAAGAAAACCATAAAGTCAAGAGCTTCTGACGGGACCTGAAAAGTCATCAAACTGAACGCTCTCGTTTTATAGTTGGAGAAACGGGCTCAGATAAACTTACTGAGCGAAAAAGGCCCTAATGGAGCCCCTAATTCAACAGTGTAATCGGAAATAATCTTAAATTCAGCCTCAATAAGAGCTTTCTGGAGTCGCCAGCGAGTTCGTGGGGGAGCCACGGCTAGAACACAGGCCTCCTGATTCCCAGCCACAGCTTTTCCACCGAACCGGCAGCTCTCCCCAAAAGTTGAAGGCAACTGTCCGCTCACAGGATGGGAGGGATAAAGGGCGCCTTAGTAAACACAGTCCAAGTCTACTTGTTTTACATGAGAAAAGGGACACAGCTCCCGAAATCTTGGAGTCCACGGCTGCAGCTGCTGCTTCTGACAGCAGAGGCCGGAGGTGGCCCGGGACTACTCGGTCCTCAAAGACTGGACTCCCTCTCGGCGCGCCGGGACCTCCGCGCTTCACTGACTGGCTTCCCTACAAGACTGGGGGTCTTGCGGAGAGATAAAAAGGGCAGACACGCCACCCCCACCGAGGCCCTGGACGCCCAGCCGCTCCAGAATCACGGCCTTAGCCCTTGGAGGGCCAGGGAGACGCGGACCTCCGAGTCCAGCAGCCCGGCCGCGTGAGGCGGCGCGCAGCTGAGGGTCCAGGAGCTGCGCCCGGCCACGAGTGAGGGACGGACGGGAGACGTCGAGGCCGGCGAGGGGGCACGCGCTAGTTCCACAGCCCGGCGGGCGAGACGGAGGATAGGTAGGGGTCCCGGGCCGCGGGCTGCTGGGGGGTCCGTCACACACATACTCACTGCCGCGGCTGCGAACAGGAAGCACCAACCGGGAACCAAACGCGTAGAGGGACGGGGAGGGGCGAGGACAAATGAGGTAAGGAGGCCGCGTCCGCGCAGACCAGGAGGGAAGGCACTTCCGGGGACAACACCGCTCTAGTCGTCGCCTTTCCGTCCCCGCCCACCCTCCGGGCCTGATGTGCGCATGCATAGTGAGTGCGAACGCTTTCTCTGCCCCGCCCATAATTATTAGGCTTGCCTTCCTTGCTTTGCCCCTTCCCCTTCCCATATTCTCTTGAAGCTACCTAGGCTGCATCTATTATTTGAATGACTCGTACGAAGGAGATGCTATTTACGGACAAAAGCCGGGGAGTTCGTGCCCGCTACCCCCGCAAGGAAAACTACAACTCCCATGAGGACACGGGCGAGATTGAGGTTGGGCTCCGCCTCCTTCTCCCTGTCGCTCGGTGGACGCCTTCCCAGTGCCACGTGGCGTGGAAGCCTAGCTTATCGCGTGCATGACGAGGGCCGGCGTGGCTGGCTGCTTGCCCCGCAGACCTGGGCAGCGGGAAACGCCTACTTGAGAGCGCATGGCTTCAAACTTCTCCCTTGCGCTCATGATCTTAGGCTGATCGCTTTTACCTTTAGGCTGAACACAGCGCCTCCAACTCTCTGGAATTCTAGGCAACAGATTTAACACTTTGTGAATCCTGAAGAGCTTCACTCCTAAATATTGGAGTTAATGGTGATCCTTTGGAAGTCTCTGAAGGTGGCAAGATTGTGATGGAAGCCTCTGGCTTCATGTGCCCTTCTCATACCTTATTTTAATACAAGGTAAATCCATATGTAGAACTTTAGAAGTAACGGTCGACCTAAAGGAAAAACTGAGGCAAAGTTAATATAAGGGGAGAATTTATTTGGGCCAAGTTTGATGAGTGAAACCTAGGATCATCAATTCAAGTTGCCCTCAGTATGTCATCCGATAAGCAGCAGTTTCCAGTGAGTTCTTTGTCTTGTGAAGCTCGAGGCTTGAAGGTATAGATCCTCCCACCTCTGTCTCCCAAAGCACTGGGATTACAGGCGTGAGCCATTACACTTCCTTGTAGCGGCTACGAGTGAAGTTTTCTTTCTTTCTTTTTTTTTTTTTTTTTTGAGACGGAGTATCGCGGTTGTTGCCCAGGCTGGAGTGCAATGGCACGGTCTCAGCTCACTGCAACGTCCACCTCCCGGATTTAAGCCATTCTCCTGCCCCAGCCTCCTAAGTAGCTGGGATTACAGGCCCCTGCCACCACGCCCAGCTAATTTCTGTATTTTTTAGTAGAGACGGGGTTTCAACATGTTGGCCAGGCTGGTCTCAAACTGCTGACTTCAGGTGATGCGCCCGCCTCGACCTCCCAAAGTGCTGGGATTAGAGGCATGAGCCACCGCGCCCGGCCAAAGGTGAATTTTTAAAGGAAAAAAGAAGAGGTTTTTGCTAAACTGTATACCAAGAATTTACACTAAAATAACATAAGCTATCCATTGGCTACACATTGTTCTTTCTATCACAAATTCTAGGAACACGAAGATAAAGGGTGATGCATGTACAGGGAAGAAAAGAAAAAAATGCCTTCAAACAATTGCCACACACACACACCCCACCCCCATCCCCCCTCACCACCACCTGCATGGGATGGTGCTAACTGAAGTCTCATACTCAGGTCTGTCTGGGTCTGATAAATTTTGAACGCCTGCCTGGCTGATGGGGTAGCTGTCACCTTTTTGGGAGCCCAAAGTGAAAGGATCGCTAAAGGCAGAGAATTCAAAACCAGCCGGGGCAATATAGCATGAGGCTGTCTCTACAAAAAATTTAAAAAATTAACTGGGCGGCTGGGTGCGGTGGCTCACACCTGTAATCCCAGCACTTTGGGAGGCCGAGGCGGGTGGATCACCTAAGGTCAGGAGTTCGAGACCAGCCTGACCAACATGGCAAGAAACCCCGTCTCTAGTAAAAATACAAAATTAGCCGGGCGTGATGGCGCATGCCTGTAATCCTAGCCACTCGTGAGGTTAAGACAGGAGAATCGCTTGAACCCGGGAGGCGGAGGTTGCAGTGAGCCGAGAATGCGCCATTGCACTCCACCTTGGGCAGCAAGAAACTCCGTCTCAAAAAAAAAAAAAAAATTAACCGGGCGTGGTCGCCCACGCCTGCAGTCCCAGCTGTACCTGGCTGAGGTTTGAGTTGTGGAGGTCGAGGCTGCAGTGAGCCGAAATCGCACTACTGCACTCCAGAATGAGACCGTCTGAACAAAAATGTTTCAAGCTCAAGGACGGTGCCTCATGGCTGTAATCCCATCACTTTGGGAGGCTGAGGCAGGTGGATCGCTTGAGCTCAGGAGTTGGAGACCAGCCTGGGCAGCATAAGGAGACCCCATCTATATTTAAAATAAGATCCTTTTTAATTAAAAAATTATATAAAAATAATTTTAAAAGAACTTTTTATAAAAATAAATAAGAAATTTTAAATAGTAAAAATTAGCCAGGTGTGGTGGCACACAATTGTATTCCTAGCTACTAAGGAGGCCAAGGTAAGAAGATTGCTTGAGCCTGAATGTTCAAGGTCATAGTGAGCTGCGATCACACCACTGCACTCCAGCCTGGATGAGAGATCCCATATCTTTAATTAAAAAAGAAAAATATTTTTGCTTACCTTTAACGTAACTTAGACTGCTCTGAAATATTTTTCTCCTCTCATAATGAAACACTGCCAATTAACTGGCCTATTTCAATTCTCCTCAAGACAAGTGTGATTTTGTTTTGACCAACGTTTACTGAACATCTATCTGTTAAAAGACGGTGTTAGAAAGTGCAGAAAAGTTGTAAATTTTTAAGTCACTGATCTCATAGAGATAGGAGTCTAGCTAGGAAAACAGTTATAGTCTAGGAGTTTGGCCAGAAAAGAATTAGAACATTTAATTAACATTATAGGGTAAGTGCTGGGAAGGAGAAGGACAAGGTACTATGAAAAGGTAAAATTGGAGAACCACTTTCCAGAAAAGTAAACAGGCATAGAAGCACATCACAGATTACTCATTGTTTGTTTTGGTAATATGTATTATGTAAAATAAATGTCACCTTTTTAAAAATTTAAAAATATATTGCCAGGATTACTCCTATACATCTATTATAATATTTTAAATTTCGACAACACTTTGTGGATTTTTTTTTTGCGACGAAGTCTCGCTCTGTCACCCAGGCTGGAGTGCAGTGGCAGGATCTCGGCTCACTGCAAGCTCCACCTCCCAGGTTCACGCCATTCTCCTGCCTCAGCCTCCTGAGTAGCTGGGACTACAGGTGCCCGCCACAAATGCCCGGGTTATTTTTTGTATTTTTAGTAGAGACAGGGTTTCACCATGTTAGCCAGGATGGTCTTGATCTCCTAACCTCGTGATCCGCCTGCCTCAGCCTCCCAAGGTGCTGGGATTACAGGCGTGAGCCACCGTGCCCGGCCTAGACCAACATTTATTTGAGAAGGGAAGCACCTGTTCTTCCCACAGCAGTGGCAGTAGTACATCAACAGTGCACAGCTGAATTGGGACAGGGGCCAGGACAAAGCAGAAATCTGCTGCAGAGATCAGGAAAGGTAAAGGATATTCTGTAGCAGGATCTGGGCAAGCGGCACTCATCCATATCCTTTGCATTGCAAACAGAGGAGCTACCTCCTTCCTTTTTATTTTCCAGTTTATTAATGGCTCCTAGAACCTCTGAGAACTAACTGATTTTGACCTCTTAACAGCTGCCTTTCAACTACCATTCATTCACTGCAAGCCTACTGTGTAAATGGGCCCTTGCTAACCACTTCAGATATATTGTCTCTTGTCCAGCTTCAAGTGACTCTCTAAGGGAGGGATTAGCCCCACCTCACTAGTATGGAAATGGAGACTTTGAATGATCAAGTGACTTGCTCTGAATTATACAGCTGGGAAGTGGTGAAGCTGGAATTCAACTCAAGTTATGTCTAGATCTAAAACTCATGCTCTTTTCTATGCTCAAAGCTGCATTTCAAAACTGAACTTTAGCATGGAGTCTATGATGACTGGCTCATGTCTTTCCACCCAGCACCTAGGCCAAGGCCAAGCACAGAGAGGGCTCACAGTGGACACTTGGAATAAGTAGATTCTGTATGGAATGGTTGGTAAATGAAGGCCTGGGCACGGTGTGAACAGTGTTGTGGGACAGCAGAGGAGGGGGTGGTGGCTGATTAGGGGAAATGGAGAAGCCTCTGCAGAGGAACAGAGTTGAGTGAGGCCTGGAGAAATAAGTAGTCAGAAAAAGACCGACAATTCAGCATTCTCACAGCAAAGACCACTAACAGGCAATTCACAGAACAGGAAACTCAAAGGCCATGAATAGGTGCTCCACATCACCAACAGTCAGAAAAACACAAATTATCTCATGCACAGTAGATGAGAATACAAACTGGAAAAGTGTGTTAGGAGAGCTATTTGATAGCATCTATCACAATCATAAATGAGGTATGTTCTTAAATTTATGTACAAACATTGTGATAGAAAAAAATGGAAACAAATATTCATTAGTAGGGAACGACCTAAACAAGGACATACTTATACTATTTTTTTTAAAAATGCCACTTTTGGCCTGGCACAGTGGCTCACACCTATAATACTAGCACTTTGGTAGGCTTAGGAAGGCAGACTGCTTGAGCCCAGAAGTTCCAGACCAGCCTGGGTAACATGGCAAAACCCCATCTGAACAAAAATACAAAAATTAGCTGGGAATGGTGACGTGCATCAGTAGTCCCAGCTATTTGGGAGGCTGAGGTGGGAGGATCACTTGAGCCCAGTAGGTGGAGACCAGCCTGGCCGACATGGCAAAACCCCCATCTCTACTAAAAATACAAAAATTAGCCGGGCATGGTGGCACACGCCTGTAGACCCAGCTTCAACAAAAAGATATAGAAAGATTCACAAAGACATACAGTAAATGAAAAAAGGTAAATTGCAGAGCAGTAGGTGTACTGTGAAATCTTTTTTTTTTTTTTTTTTTGGTTAACATTCCAAACATGTATAACCAATGAACATGGCCTAGGGTTTTCTTTTTATTGGTATTCACTTCAGTAACTTGAATCCACAGATATAAGCAGTATATAACCAGAAAGTTACAAGTAAACACAAATTATACATGCAAATTTCTGTTCACAGAGGTCACATGTGCAGGTACATGAATTAGAAGCGTGCATCTAGGATTATGGCCAAACTGTTTTAAAAATGCAGAAATGTAAAATTACATCTTGAAAATATGAAGAGATGGTCTACACACTTCAAAAATCAAATGTTGCTTATACCAGAGATGTATGACAATTATGGGATTCAAGTGACAAGCAGTAAGATCTCAAAAATTAATACTGGTCAAAGAGAACGGGAATATTTTTACATTTCACTGAAAATACATTGACTACTAGAATACGAAATCTAGCAGGAACACAGGGAAAAAATTACAAAATCTAAAGCCAATTACTTAATATTTCTTATTACCTAAACAACAGCATGACATTAACAGAAAACTGCACCTGCATTTGAATCGCCAATCTCACGTTAATGAAGTTCTCCAAAAATGAAATGCAACCAAAAGAGGTTCAAACTCCAAATCAAAGTCTGCAAGGCTCAGATTAAAACATGGAATGTTTCAGATGAAAGTAATAAAAATACTATTGGTTTTGTTCTTTATTGAATGGAATAAAATGTTGACATTTCTTTGAAACTTGGAACTACTAAATTTCATTTTTCCAAATGGTTCTACATTTCTTTCTTAGTGGTGCAAGTTGTCTTAAGTAGCTTAGGAAGTCAATCTCTACAAAGTACTTCTGTCCATTGCCATTTTGATAAAACAAAAACTATTCATTAACTTAACCATATGTGTATTTTTTTTTGCTATAACACTTAACACATGAACAGACATCTATTATTTCTCCACTAAAACAAAAGAGTACAATAGTTTTCTTCTAACTATCAGTATTGTATTTAAAAAAGGTTAACATTAAAAACGAAGAACCATTATTTTCTTTGAAATCATTAAATCTTCTTGCACATCTTAAGTTTCCTTCTTCTGTCTGTGTTCTTCTGCCAATTTATTCAGAAATTTCTTTAATTTCTGATAATGAGGAAGGCTGCTGCAATGAGTATTCTTTGCAACTTCTTCATTTGTATAAAAGAGGGAACACAGCTTACAGTAAAACCCTGTTTTAGGTATCACATAGTCTATACCAACAGGAACATTGGGCTGATATGGTCCAATTCTATACTCATCTGGGATTGTATAGTCCTCCTTGTTCTCATCACTTTGACCATCTGCGTTTTCACTTGTATCCTTGTTGGGATCATCAGCGTTCTCAGCAGATTCAGCACCTGGTTCTGTGTTTTCCTCATTTTTAATTCCATTTTCCAACGCTGCTTCGTTTTCTTGATCAAGTTCCTCGATCTTGTCCACCTTTTTAAGCTTTTTCTTTGCTGCTGCTGAAGCACTTGCATCTTTTTTCACAGCTTTATCTGAAGGTTCCTTTTTCCCATCAGAAGCCACATCACCTAAATTAGCAAGATCAGTCTCGTCTCCCACTGAACTGCCACTTTCTAGCAGGGCTGCTGCTTCTTCTTCATCTACAAGTAGCTCACCTTTAGATTCAAGAAGCATATTAGGTTCCTGCTCTGTCTGGTCATCCTTTGTGTCTTTCTCACCATCTTCACCGGACTTCTCTTCTTGTTCTTTACCTTCGGTTGAACTTTCAGTCTTCTGGGAACCATCAGTTTTGGATTTCTTATCACTTGGAGATTCTTTGCCGTCTGGAGAGTAAGATCTTTTTCGGGATTTATCTTTTTTCAGTAAATCAATGCCTCTGTTTGGAATCCTCAGTACCAGTTTTTTATATTTCTCAGACAGGTCAACCTTCACACATCTCCCCTGAAACCAAAGGGCTTTTTTCAAACAATGGTCAACCATTGCCATTGCATCTTCTCTTGTCTCCATCTCAATAAAAGCCTGACTTTTCATCCTCATCAATACGTAATTCTTTATTTTCCCATAAGACTCAGCAAGCTTGAGAACAGCACTATCAGAATAGCCAGAATGGGGCAAATTGCTGAGATGTATCACACGTCCAAGCTCTTGTTTTTGATCAAACTTCTGATCTGGCTTTCCTTCAGGTTTCTTTATTCTTTTATACTTCTGGGATAAATGAACTCTCACTGGCTTGCCAAATACTAACGCTGGTGTGGTTGTGTAATAATCCACGGCAGCCTGAGCATCCTCTGTGGTTGCCATTTCAATAAATGCCTCATTAATTTTATTTAGAATCAGATGATTTGAAATGACTCCAAATGGTTCCACCAGCTGTAATAGCTGGTATCTCAAGTTTTTCCCTCGTTGAAAATCCATGATGTGAACAACTCTGCTAGTTTCCACTCTGCCTTTTTGCATGTGTCTAGGTCCTTGCAGGTTTCCATTTCCAGCACCCAGATTTCCTCTTGGTCCAACTGCTGGTCCCCCAAGATGAAACGAGGGAGGTGGAGGTCCCAGAATTCCTGGTGCTGGATTTGTAGACTGCTGCAACATGAATGGATCACCCATTGTGTGTCCTGTATCATTGTCAGGATTCCATTCTGGGTAGATTTCAAGAAGAAGCTGGCATCGACGACTGTGACTTGCTCCATTGATACGTTGACTCCACTCCTTATTAGAATGAACTGGCAAATCACATATAGAGCACAGATGGGGATAACCCTTCGGTAAGAGTCCATGGAAGTCTTCAATATTGCTACTTGGAGGAGGGCCTCTCTTTTTCTCAAAGAGAGATCTCTCTTGTAAGGGGCCAGGACCACGTCCCATTCTCTCATACTCACTGTCAAATTTATGATAGTTATGCGAGGTCTCACCAAAAAAAGAATCATCCCTACACCTTTCTCCATCTCTTAATCTGTCATCTTCATAATCCATTCTGTCATAATAACCAGATTCTTGAGAACGACTTCCATGGTCATAATCAAGCACTGGGTTGAGACTAGGACCACGATCATCAAAACTATCTCTTCTAAAGTGCCTTTTTTCTTCCCAATCATCCCTAGGTACTCTGTATGGTGGCTCCCGTGTAGCAGATCTGCCATCTCTACCATAACTCAAGGTAGGGCCTTCTTCAGTTCTCCTCCTTTTAAGCTGTAGAAGGATTTGGGGCAAATTCTCAGGAGTAATCTTGTCCTCTGGATAACGACTCAGTTCATCTAAGTCTCTAGCAGACAAAGCTGGCCAAAATGTTACTGGCCTGGTCTGCATCTCCACGGTGTTGAGAAGATAAAGGGAGTGGACCTCTACTTCCAATGTTAAATATAGACTGCAAATTATGGGAAGAAGTACTAGCAGAAGACAGTGCACTATGAGCTCCTTGTTGATTCAATGAAGAACTCATTCCAAGATTCATTAAACTAGCAAGGCGTGCAGTACCCTGGTTCATCCTTCCAAGAGATGCTGGCATACTTAAAGACTGGGTAGCAGCAGCAAGAAGGCCTATTCCTGCTGCAGACAGGTCACGCCCATGACCCTGTGAGTCCCTACCGAGAGATGACTGCTGGAATGACTTGGACATTGTGGAACTAGCTCTTGTCTATTTTATAGATTTAAAAAAAATTTTTTTTAAAGACGGCCAAAAAGAAAGCTCAAACTAGAAAGCTAGGTTAACTTTGCTTCAAAAAAATGGTAACGCCAAGAAAAAGGATCAATAAGGACTGCAGAATCTTCTTCAAGCTGAGAACCAGCAGACAACTATTACTTATCTTGGTGTCACACAGGGCTGTCAGACATCTGGGGTCATGATGGAGGTAGATGATATTCAGGTGAAGGTATCTGAAAACCACACATGCAGACTGTCACCTGCCACTATTTCCTCTCTTCAAATGGGTGAAGGATGCCCTACTTTCAAGTCATCCTGCAGTTGCATCTGCCACAGCTGGCCTCTGCGCACGTGTTCGGAGCTCCGCAGGGCGCAGCAGCACTGGTAGAGGCCGGAGGGGAAAGGTTTTATTTTTTTTTGTGACAGAGTCTTGCTCTGCTGCCCAGGCTGGAGTGCAATGGCATGATCTCAGCTCACTGCAACCTCCACCTCCCCCACTCAAGTGATTCTCCTGCCTCAGCTTCCCATGTAGCAGGTACTACCAGCACCTGCCACCACGCTCAGCTAATTTTTGTATTTTTAGTAAAGACAGGGTTTTACCATGTTGGCCAGGCTGGTCTTGAACTCCTGGCCTCAAGTGATCCACCCACCTCGGCCACCCAAACTACTGGGATTACAGACAGGGGGCACTGAACCCAACCCATTTTTATGTTTTTAAAGGGTACATGTGTGTCTGTATGTAGATATCTGTGTACATAGATACATAGACAAAATACTGCACTAATGCCAATTGGTAACGATGGTTATTCACATCTTAGGAGGGGAGTGGGAGTAAGAGATTGAAGGACTTTCATCTAAACAAAAAAAAGTGAGACATGATTCATTGAGGAAAAACAGCATGTAACTTCTATGGTATTCCCATCAAAACTACATAACTTGAATATAAACATGAGAAAACTATCAAAAACAAATTGGGGGACATTCTACAAAATAATGGACTTTTCAAAACTATCAGTGTCAGGAAATGCAAAGAAACACTGAGTTACTGTACCACATTAAAGGAACAACTGGCAACATCCAACATCCAGATCTAGGTTAGAGGACAGTACTATATTAACGTTATTTCCCTGATTTTTATATTTACATTATGGTTATGTAGGGGACCACCTTGGTTTTATTTTTCAGGTTGAACACACTGAAGTATCTGGAGTAAAGGGGCATCATGTCTGAAACTGATGCTTAAGTGGCTCAGAAGAAAAATTCTGGGAGCTAGAGGGAGAGAGAGAGAGAGGAGTGTGGTAAAAAGTTAACATTTTGGGGATCTGTGTAAAAGGTACATGAGGATTCTTTGTACTGATTCTGCATTTTTTCTCCAAATGTGAAATTATGTCAAAATATAAAATTAAAAGACAAAATGAAAAGAATGAGTGAGAGTTTGCTAGGTAGAGAAGCAGAAGGATCTTCTGTCAAAGGAACAGGATCGGCAAAAGCATCACACAAGTGTGCGAGTCTTCTGTGTTGACAAGCCCTGACTCTGAATATCCAGGACATAGCATGGTGTGGGTAGACAGGGATTAGAGGGATGATGAGCAGCATAACCCACAAGTGGACATATTTCCCTGCTACCTAAGATTGGAAGTGAAGACTTTAGGCCTCCATTATGCCCAGCCTCAAGTCTTGCAAGACATAACATGAGTTCTCATGGCGGCTCAGTCTTTGCATTGGCGATGTCTCTTCATCCAGTGACTGTGTGGAACAATGGAAACCCTAGAATCATGGCTGAAAGGGACATCTTGTCCAACTCTCTCATTTTGCAGAAGGGACAACTGAGATGCAAAATGAAGAAGAGATTTGCAAGGTCCCAGCAAAGGTTAGTGTTGAAACTGGCCTCTGGTTCCCAATCCATCATTCTATTGCACCAAAATCTACATGATAAGGGAGAAGAAATAGAAGGCTAGCAAGGGAAATGACTGAATGTTAAAGTTTGGACTTTTTTATTTGACAAAAATACAAACTTAATGTCTGTACAATTTTAAAAGTAAACAATATAGATACCAATGGTATTGTAGAAACTGTCATCACTTAAGCCAATAGGTTCCAACTGGTAAGTGATATTCAATTCAGGCTCCTAGGTCTGAAGCAGCAATCAACGTAATTCTCAGGAATTGTCAATGACATTGGTACCCATCTGGATTTGTTGAAAAGTTTAACATCCTTTTGTATTATTCATGATTTTGCAGTTCTTCCAATTGCAAGGTGATGGAGAGAGCACGCAATTTTCAACCAGGCTATGAAATCGTTCTTGAAAATTTGGACATTCATATAGATGGCGTTTAATTTTTCTTGGAGACTGCCTTACCTTTTGAAGTAATGAAATTTAAATATATATATAATAAATTATATACATAATATTCTAATTACAATAAAATCCTAGGGATAAAGAACTAGTATTTCAAGGGCACCATTCCCGTTTTTTTTATTCTTCTTAGTTGGAATTTTATTCCTCAAGGCTTAGCTCTTAGTGACTAGAAAATGAATACTGACTAACAAAACTATTGGGATTCTAATTTATTTAAGAATCATCAGATTCTGTACAAGAAATCTTGAAGCATGTCATCAGTAACATGCTGAGAAGCTGCCTAAAAAGGCATGCCTTTCTTTTAAATGTCCATGAGCCCTGGATCCACAGATTATCAGACATGAAGGATCACACATGCTCAAAGAGGGCTTATTTAGGTGTCATCTATAGAGGGGCTGCTCTCTTCAGCTGCCCATCCTGGACCCCAGAATTATGCCTACAGTTTTCAGTTTCCACATGTCTTTGTGGCAATGCTACCATGAATTATTTTACTCAGGACTTTAGATTAACCACAAAATAAACTAATCGAAAATAATTAAGATCATTCTGTCATGTGAGCCACAGTTTACTGCAGTCAACTTAAGCACAATTATATATGATGAACTATAGATGTGATGCTTTGTGTTTCAACCATTATTATCCATTGTTTCTTACTCAATTGGTGAAACCATTAGTAATATGGGGCTTTAAAAGGACTGTCTCTGTGATGTCCTCTTCCTCTGCCTCCCTTCAGGATCTGATATTCTTCTGTGGTTGACTGACCAGTCTGCATGTGGGTGGTGTATTTCTTATATCAGACCTATTGATTGCAGGAGGTTCTGTCTCCCTATCCCCAGTACCTCAAACTTCCTGTTTCCTGTACAGTCTTCAACAACTCTAGTTGCATGGTTCCAGCAATCCTTGTTCTTGTTTGCTATGGACAGATCTGTTAAAATCCTGGAACTGCCACAGTTTCTTCAGAATGTTTGATGTCTCTCTCCAGAGAATGGCTTTTTTCTCATTGTGCTATGCTGTTGCTCTCAGAACTCACCTGCTGGAACTTTCTCTATTATGTGCCTATGCTCAGCTGTGGGGGAACAATAAGAGAGGTTTTATTCCTATTTATTATCATGTATGATAGGAAATAATGAGAAGAAATAATGAAAATAATGATAGGAATAATGAGAATCGCTTGAACCTGGGAGGCAGAGGTTGAAGTGAGCCAAGATCACGCCACTGCACTCCAGCCTGGGTGACAGAGTGAGTGTCCATCTCCAAAAGAAAAGAAAAGAAAAGAAAAGAAATCATAGGTATGTAACCTTCTATGTCTGGCTACTTTCACATAACATAAAAATTTTTGAGGTTCATCCATTGTAGCACATATCAGTACTTCATTCTTTTTTTTTTTTTTTTTTTTGAGACAATATCTGTTGCTGAGGTTGGAGTGTAGTGATCCAATCATGGCTCATTGTAGCCTTGAATTCCCAGATTCAATTAATCCTCCCACCTCAGCCTCCCAACTACCTAGGATTATAGACATGCCACCATGTCCAGCTAATTTTCGTATTTTTTGTAGAGATAGGCTTTTGCCATGCTTCCCAAGCTGGTCTCAAACTCTTGGGCTCAAGCGATCTGCCTACTTCAGACTCCGAAACTGGTGGGATTACAGGCATGAGCTACCTCAGTCAGCCATTTCATTCTTTTTTTTTTTTTTTTTGAGGCGGAGTCTCGCTCTGTCGCCCAGACTGGAGTGCAGTGGCCAGATCTCAGCTCACTGCAAGCTCCGCCTCCCGGGTTTACACCATTCTCCTGCCTCAGCCTCCCGAGTAGCTGGGACTACAGGCGCCCGCCACCTCGCCCGGCTAGTTTTTGTATTTTTAGTAGAGACGGGGTTTCACCGTGTTAGCCAGGATGGTCTCGATCTCCTGACCTCGTGATCCGCCCGTCTCGGCCTCCCAAAGTCATTTCATTCTTTTTAATGGCTGAATAGTATTCCATTATATGTATATACCACTGTTTGTTTATCCATTCATCTGCTGACAGGCATTTGGATTGTTTCCACCTTTGGGTTGTTATGAGTAATGCTACTACAAACATTCATAGACAAGTTTCTATGTGAACATATGTTTTCATTTCTATTGATATACCTAGAATTATTGGGTCATTAAGGTAATCCAGTTTTACTTTTGGAGGAACCACCAAGCTGTTTTCCACAGTGGCTGCATGATTTTACATTCCAAACTGTAATGTACCAGGATTCCTATTTCTTCACATACCTACCAACACTTACTATTTTCAATTTTTTAAGTTATAGTAATCCTACTGGGTGTGAAACGGCATTTCATTGTGATTTTGACTTAAATTTCTTTAATGACCAATAAAGTTGAACATTTCTATGTGAATGTAGGCTATTTATACATCTTCTCTGGAGAACTATTCAAATCCACTATCAATTTTTTTTTTTTTTTTTTTTTTTTTTTTGAGACGGAGTCTTGCTCTGCCGCCCAGGCTGGAGTGCAGTGGCCAGCTCTCAGCTCACTGCAAGCTCTGCCTCCCGGGTTCACGCCATTCTCCTGTCTCAGCCTCCCCAGTAGCTGGGACTACAGGCGCCCGCCTCGTCGCCTGGCTAGTTTTTTGTATTTTTTAGTAGAGACGGGGTTTCACCGTATTAGCCAGGATGGTCTCAATCTCCTGACCTCGTGATCCGCCCGTCTCGGCCTCCCAAAGTGCTGGGATTACAGGCTTGAGCCACCGCGCCCGGCCCACTATCAATTTTTAAATTGAATTGTTTGTATTTTTGTTGTCGAGTCACAATTTTTTTTTATTTTTATTTTTATTTTTGAGACAGGGTCTCGCTCTGTCACCCAAGCTGGAGTGTAGTAGTGTGATCTCGGCTCCCTGCAACCTCTGCCTCTGGGGCTCAATCAATCCTCCTATCTCAGCCTCCTGAGTAGGTGAGACTTCAGGTGTGAACCACCATGTTCAGCTAATTTTTATATTTTTTGTAAAGACAGGGTTTTGCCATGTTGCCCAGGCTGATCTCCAACTCCTGGACTCAAGTGATGAGCCTGCCTCAGCCTCCCAAAGTGCTGGGATTACAGGAGCAAGCCACTGCACCTGGCTGAGCATTTTTTGTATATTCTGAATACTAAACCCTTATGAGATATGATTTGTAAATATTTTCTCCCATTCTGTAGGTTGCTTTTCACTTTATTGATAATATCCTTTGATTTGCAAAGGTTTTAATTTTTGTGAAATCTAATTGATCTATTTTTCTTTTGTTGCTTGTGCTTTAGAGGTAGTTCTAAGAATCCATTGCCAAATCCAAGCTCATAAAGATTTACCCCTGCTTTCTTCTAATAGTTTTATACTTTTGGCTCTTATATATAGGTAATTGATCCATTTGAGCAAATTAATCTTTGTATATGGAGTGAGGTAGGGGACCAACTTTATTCTTTTGCATGTCGTTTTCCAATTCCAGCACCATTTTCTGAAGATACAGTTTCTTCCCCATTGAATGTTCTTGGCACCCTTGTTGATAAATCAACTCACCATAGGTGTTTGGGTTTATTTCTGGACTCTCAACTCTATTCTGTTGATATATATGTCTGTCCTTATGACAGCACCACACTGTTTTGATTATTGTAGGCTTGTAGTACTTTATTTCCCGTTTTGAATATTGTTTTGGCTGTTTTGGGCCTCATGCAATTCTGTGTGAATTTGAGGATCAACCTTTCCATTTACGCAAAAATGGCCATTAAAATTTTTATAGGGATTGCATTGAATCTGTAGGTCATTTTGGGAGTACTGCCATCTTAACAATATTAAGTTTTCTGATACATAACCATGGAATTTCATATTAAGTTGGGTCTTTTCAAATTTTATTCAGTAGTTTTATACTTTTCAGTGTGCAAGTCCTTCACCTTCCTTGGTGAATGCTCTGATCAAATGCATACCTGAGAGATGCAACTTGCATAAACCATAAAACTCTATATCCCAATCAGAATACAATTCATAAGAATTGTATTTTATTCTTCTGGATGCTATTATAAATGGAATTTTTTTTGGGGGGGGGGAATTGTTCCTTGGTGATGTACAGAAACACAACTGCTTTTTGTGTGTTGATCTTGTACCCTAGAAATTTGCTAAATCAATTTACTAGATCTAATATTTAGTGTATTCCCTGGGATTTTCTATATGTAGAATCCTGTCTTCTGCAACTGTAAATATTCATTTCTTCCCTTCCAATTTAGTTGACTATTGTGATTCCAAATGATGAGAGTGTTTTACTTTTTCTTCCCAAACTGCTCTGGCTAGGACTCCCAGTACCATGTGGAGTAGCAGTGATGAAAGCAGGCATCCTTATATTGTTTCTGCTCTTAGGGGGAAAGCTTTCAGTCTGTCACCATTAAGTATGAAGAACTTCCTTGTCTTTCGGTCTTTGGTTGGGATTGGACAATAGGCAGCATGAGCTAAATTTAGGAGGACAGGAGGGGAATGAAGTCATGCTGTTAGTGAGGTGGTTCCCTCTCTGCTGCATCTCCATGAGTTGATTGTGTTCCTCTACAAAAGACCACAGCTCCTGTCAGGTGGCCTTCTTCATATAGCCACTCCCTCCCTTCCTTGCCCTTTTAGGTCTAACTAAAAGGTGAATGCTCCCTGCAATGGCTAGCCCTAGGCACCATACCTTGTTGTCTTCCCTGAGTCCTGCCCACCCCTCTGTAAACTGTCCCTTCATGAAACTTTCTCAATTCCTCATTTAGAATGTACACCTGTTTCCTGCAGAGACTCTAATTCAAAGACTTAACACCGACTAAATGGGCACATCTCTCTGGACTGCCGTTAGCCTGCAGTGGTCCAGCAAGATTCCAAAGTGAGTGAGGTTTTCACAACCACCTTACAGTCTTTTCTGGCTTTTGAACATATATAAGTCTGTGACTACGTATGGGGTAGGAGGAGTTTGGTGAGAACAAGGAAGATAACTTGCTGCTCTTCATGTCAGCGATGTGTACCTGAGAGATGCAACTTGCATAAACCATAAAATTCTATATCCCAATCAGAATTGCTGAATCGAAGATTTGGAACTGCAACTTCTTCAAATGGGAAGACAAATATTTCCTCCACCTTTGCTTCTGATTCTGTTCATCATCCATTGTCAGTATCCCAGATTAGACTCTGATAAGGACATGCTGGCTGCTTGAACTTTGGGGCTAATACTACCAAATATTCGAGCCCAGCCCTACTTTTGCTTCATAACTGCCTCTACCCCAAGGCCTAATGGAACCCACCTCTTTTGGCCCAAGGAAACTCACATGCTGGCAACATTTATGTACTGTATTCATTTCCTAGGGCTGCCACAACAAATTACCAAAAAGTGGAGTGACTTGAAACAGCAAGAATTTCTTTTCTCACAATTTTGGAGGGTAGAAGTCCGAGATCAAGATGTTGGCAGGTTCATGCTCTCTGATGGCTTTAGGAAAGAACCCTTCCCTGCCTCTTCCTGGCTTCTGCAGGTTCTTGGCAATCCTTGGTTTGTAGATGCATCACTCCAACCTCTGCCTCTGTTATCACATGGCTACATCTTCTCCCTGTGTGTCTCATTCTTCCTCCCATGAGGCCACCAGTCATATTGAATCCAGAACCCATCAGGCTGGGCATGGTGGCTCACACCTGTAATCTTAGCACTTTGGGAGGCAGAGACATATGGATCACCTGAGGTCAGGAGTTTGAGACCAGCCTGACCAATATGGTGAAACCCCGTCTCTATTAAAAATACAAAAATTAGCTGAGCGTGGTGGCATGCGCCTGTAGTCCCATCTACTTGGGAGGCTGAGGCAGAAGAATCACTTGAACCTAGGAGACAGAGGTTGCAGTGAGCCAAGATCGAGCCACTGCACTCCAGCCTGGGCAACAGAGCAAGACTCTGTCTCAAACAAACAGAAAAAAGAACCCATCATATCTTAACTGATATCTGCAATGACCCTGTTTCCAAATATGGTCATATTCTGAGATATTAGTGTAAGGACTTCAACATTCCCTTGGAGGGACACAATTCAACCCATAGCAATATATATTTATCATTTGCAAGGACTTGCTTCTCCCTCTCTGACTCATTCCACTACTAGAAGAGAAAATCTTATTTATAAAATACAAGGTTAGAGGCCCGGCGCGGTGGCTCACACCTATCATCCCAGCACTTTGGGAGGCCGAGGCAGGTGGATCACGAGGTCAGGAGTTCAAGACCAGCCTGGCCAAGATGGTGAAACCCCGTCCATACTAAAACTACAAAAATTAGCAGGGCGTGGTGGCAGGCGCCTGTAATCCCAGCTACTCAGGAGGCAGAGGCAGGAGAATGGCTTGAACCTGGCCGGCAGAGGTTGCAGTGAGCTGAGATCATGCCACTGCACTCCAGTCTGGGCGATAAGAGTGAGACTCCGTCTCAAAAAAATAATAATAATAAAATATAAGGTTAGAACATTTTATTGAAGGAAAGCAATAGGTGAGGAGAAAATCAAGAGCCCTCACTCAACTAAAAATCAAAGCACAGGACTATAGTGCCAGGTAGAACATAATTTTCCTGTGTGAAGTTTCACACCACTTAATC
Source organism: Rhinopithecus roxellana (assembly GCF_007565055.1). Classification (NCBI taxonomy): domain Eukaryota; kingdom Metazoa; phylum Chordata; class Mammalia; order Primates; family Cercopithecidae; genus Rhinopithecus; species Rhinopithecus roxellana. The sequence continues at coordinate 21,727,777 of NC_044564.1, forward strand.
TCTGTGCACTTCAGTTTCCTCAACTGTAAAATGAGGAAACAGACTTAGCAACTGCGAAGGCAGGTCCTGTTAAGCTCCCAAATTCTAAGATTCTTTGACATACACATCTATTGCTAATAGATTTTCTGCAAGGGATATTGTGAGCTTGCTTAAACTGTTACCTCAGACTGCTTATGCTCAAGGTCTCTCTCAGTCCATTTCCAATTACTCTTCTGCTGTCTCTGTGATAGTTTGGTTTATTTGAAAACATCTGGAGGATTCACTAGCCTTAATTCCAAGTATGAAATGTAAAGGCTCCATTTAAACCTTCATAATTGGACCCAGATGTTTTCCTAATGCTATTACATCTTCTCATCTAGTCTTGACTCCAGAAATGGGTTTTCCTCTCAAGGAGACTCAGAAGCATGCATGGGGGTCAGAGGGGAAGGATAATAATGGGAAGATTTAGAGACATGATATATGATCTCCCTTATTATTCCACCTGTGAAATTGGCTCCCATACTTCCTCCCTGACTTATCTGTAGCACTGACTCCTCCAGGAGAGGTGCTCTGTCTTATTCATCTCTGAGTGCACACAAGGACATGCATTTGCCCCCAAAATAGGACCTGGCTCAGCCTGTGTGGCAGGCAAAAAGGGAGGGAGGAAGGCAGAGAGGTCATTTACCAGAGAAGTTTCATCACTGCTCTATTTTCACCCCACCGTCCTCCTCCGATCCCCTAAACTCAAGATTCTCAGATCCATGAACTGATGCTCCATTTTAAAAAACTGTGGTAGGCCAGGCGTAGTGGCTCACACCTGTAATCCCAGCATTCTGGGAGGTTGAGGTGGGCAGACCACCTGAGGTCAGGAGTTCAAGACCAGCTTGGTCAACATGGTGTAACCCTGTCTCTACTAAAAAATACAAAAAATTAGCCAGGTATGATGGTGGGCACCTATAACCCCAACTACTCAGGAGGCTGAGGCAGGAGAATCGCTTGAACCCAGAAGGCAGAGGTTCCGTTGAGCCGAAATCATGCCATTGCACTCCAGCATGAGCAGCAAGAGTGAAACTCCGTCTCAAAGAAAAAAAGAATTGTGGTAAAATATATGTAAACATAAAAATTCACCAATTATTTTTAAGCATATAGTTGAGTGACATTGAATACATTCCCATTGTTGTGCAACCATCACTACCATCCATCTGCAGAACTTTTTCATGTTCCCAAATTGAAACTCTGTACCCATTAAGCAATAACTTCCCATTCCCCTCTCCCTAGCCCCTGGCCACCACCATTCTACTTTCTATCTCTAAGAATGACTATTCTAGGTATGTCATACAAGTGGAATCACAAAATATTTGTCCCTTTTATTTATTTATTTATTTAATTTTTGAGCTGAGGTCTGGTTTCGTTGCACAGGCTGGAGTGCAGTGGTGCGATCTCAGTTCACTATAATCTCCACTTCCCTGGATCAAGCAATCCTCCCACCTCAGCCTCCTGAATAGTTGGGACTACAGGCCCACACCACCGTACCTGTTGTGTCACCCTGGTGTGGTATTACACCCAGGTAATACCTGAAAGTATTATGGATTCATAGCAACACAAGAGTGGAGGTTTAAGCCGGGCACGGTGGTCCAGGCTTGTAATCCCAGCACTTTGGGAGGCTGAGGCAGGCAGATTGCTTGAGCCCAGCAGTTTGAGACCACCCTGGCCAACATGGCAAAACCTGATCTCTACAAAAAATACAAAAATTAGCCTGGTGTGATGGCTCACGCCTGTAGTCCCAACTACACGGGAAGCTGAGGTGGGAGGATCATTTGAGCCAGGGAGGTTGAGGCTGAGATTGCAGTGAGCTGAGATCATGCCACTGCACTCCAGCATGGGTGACAGACTGAGACACTGTCTAGAGGACAAGGAGGGGGAGGGGGAGGAGGAGGTTGTTGTTTAAATGTAATTAAGAGAATGAGAAAAGTTTGCATGAGTGACTCTGAATCTTGACATAAGAGTGAGTGTTCTCTGTGCAGAAACCAGTCTCAGGCTGAAGCACACCAGCCAGGAGGCTCTGCCAGAGCCACGGCATACAGGCATGACTCAGCCTTGTGTGTTTGTGAAACTGCAAGTGAGCTGGCCTGACTGGAGCACAGCATGTTGGGGAATGGAGGGAGAGAGGAAAACACCGTGAAAGAATAGACTGACTGGGAAGCTACAGAGGAAGGTTTGGGTCTGGTCCCAAAGTCCAGGTATGTTAGATAAGGAACTGGATTTTATCCTCAGGACAATCAAGACCCATGGAAGATTTTAAGAGTAATGTGGTCAATTACATATTTTATACACCCTTTCTAGTGGCTAGTGTGGGGAAGGTGAGACTAGAAGTGAGAGGCCACTTAGGAGACTATTGCCTAGACCAGGTGAGGAGTAACACAGTTATGGTGGGATAGGGGCAGCATTGTGCCTCAGCTGGCTCATGACAGCTGATTGTCAAATTTTAAGGAATTCTCCAAGCTGACTGTTAAACTCACTCATTCTTAAAAATTAAATTATATGAACTTACAATTAGCTAAGCGTGGTGGCACGCACCTGTAGTCCCAGCTACTTGGGAGGCTGAGGCTGAAGAATCACACTTACAATTAAAGAAATATTTGTTTCATCACTTCCTAATTGTGTTTTTTGGGTTTTTGTTTGTTTTCTTATTTGTTTTTTAGCTCTGTTGCCCAGGCTGGAGTGCAGTGGCACAATCATAGCTCACTTTAAATTCAAACTCCGGGGCTGAAGTGATCTTCCCACCTCAGCTTCCTGAGAGAGGAGAACTACAGGTGTGCACCACCAGGCTTGCTATTTTAAATTTTTTGTAGAGATGGCTTTCCCTATGTTGCCCAGGCAGTCTTGCACTCCTGGGCTCAAGCAGTCCTCCTGCCTCAGCCTCCCAAAGTGCTGGGATTACAAGCATCAACCAGCACACCCACCTCTTAATTGTTATACTATTGTCTTAGTTCTTAAGGCAATTTACCTCCATTTGATCTGTATGGAGGAAACATGATATAATAGTGTGCTGCTGCGCATATCTTCCCAACATGATGTTCAACGCCATCATGGTGGTAATTGTGGAAAATCGAAACAGAGATAAGTAACCCCTAGATATGGTTGGCTTAGATTTGGGATTATATGTATTGTTTAAAAATATATGCATTAACTTTTCTTTATACAACCACTCTTTCATCATTATGATCTAACATCTTCTCTCTTCCTTTGTCCCTCTTTCTTTCTTTCTTTTTTTTCTGAGATGGAATTTTTGCTCTTGGTGCCTAGGCTGGAGTGTAATGGCGCGTTCTTGGCTTACCGCAGCCTCTGCCACCCAGGTTCAAGCGATTCTCCTGCCTCAGCCTCTTGAGTAGTGGGGATTAGAGGCACCCACCACCACGCCCGGCTAATATTTTTTTGTATTTTTTAGTGGAGACGGGGGTTTCACCATGTTGGCCAGGCTGGTCTCGAACTCTTGACCTCAGATGGTCCACCCACCTTGGCCTCCCAAAGTGCTGGGATTACAGGTGTGAGCCACCAAACCCAGTTGTTTCCTTCCTTTTCTTATGTTTTCCCTCTCCCCTCCCACTTGTTAAGACCACTCTCCCTTTAGGGATTCCCATTCCCAGTGATATCTCATCAAAGAAGCACATGAATAGCTGACATTATGTAATGCTTTCACATTTGGCATTCCCAAGATATTACCCCACCCTGATTCAGAATAAGTTATCAGAGCATAAAACTGGTATTTTTTACATAATCTTAATGTACAGATGTCAGTATGAAAACCATTCACTACTATTATGATTACATTCTTTGTCTCATTTTCTTTCGATGCCAAGATTTCTTCTTGTAATTTCTTTTCTTTTGGGAGTTTCAAAGAGGGAAGACAAAACTTTAATAATCCAGTTTACTGATGCTGCCAAAAGGAAAAAGTAAACTTTTAAGTCTCCGACCACTTTTGGCAATGATACACCTGGAACAGAAGTAAAGATGTAACAAGAAGGACCAGATGCAAACTGGAAATACAATCAGTGGCCTACTCGATGGTGTCAGATTCCTCAGCTTGTTCCAAATCAGGTATGCCTGCAGTTTACAGGTTTGTTACTCTGTGTTAATGACATAAATGAATAGCCTAGGCTTATGGGAGGAACAGTATGCCTAAAAAATAACATTGTAGCAAACACACAAGGTAAGAAGCAGAAAGGATTTAGAGACACCCTGATCCATCCTCTATGTATTCAGTGATGCAGGGGTGAGGGGGAGAATATATTCTAGACAAGGTCAAGGAAGGTCTCCCTGAAGAGATGACATTAAGTGGAGACTTGAAGGAGAAGGAGCTAGGCATGCAGAAAGCCAGAGGGTAGAACATCCCAGGCAGAAGGAATAACATGAACTAAGGGTCTGAGAAAATAATAATTCCTAACATTTAACACTTACTATGTGCCTGGCGCTATTCTAAACACATTACATTATTACCTCACATATTCTTTTTTTTTCCCCCAGAGACTGGGTCTCACTCTGTCACCCAGACTGGAGTGCAGTGGCATGATCATAGCTCACTGTAGTCTCAAACTCCTGGGTTCAAACGATCCTCTCGTCTTGGCCTCTCAAAGTACTGGGATTACAGGTGTGAGCCACGGAGCCCAGCCTACCTCATGTATTCTTCACAACAGCTCCGTGAGGCAGAGAATATCATTGTCTCCATTCTACAGGTGGGGAAATGAAGCACACCACGGTTAGGTAACCTCCCCAAGGCTGAATAGCCAGTAAGTGCTAGAGCTAGGATTCTAACCCAGCAGTACAATTCCAGAATCCACATGCTTAACCATTTTGCCATGCTGACAAAGTTGGGGCTGAACCCCAAGTCTCCTGACTTCTACTTCAATGCCTATCCCAGTCATATACATGTGTATTGGTACTTATACACACTCCTAACTTTCCCTCTCAGGAGTCTGTATACACAAAGGACATCTGAAGGTGCCTTCTTTAATCAAGTTGCTAGAATTGAGATGCGCATGGGGAATCTGTGTTGGCACTCCACCCTGAGGAGCACTGTCACCTGAAGAGATAGGCTTCACGTCTCATGTGGAAATTTCCTAGGTGTATCCCCCAGTGCAGGCAGCCCTGGGAAAACTGGTTGAAGATGGTGGCAAGGACAGAAATGATGGCTCATTGCCAGTCTATTTGGGGCCTGAGATGAAAGCCCAGGGCTATGGTAGATTCAGCTCAGTGATATGTGGTCAGAGTCCAGGTCATCCCAAGGAGGCAGGTCATGGACCATGGTAGTCATGGAAAACATCTACAACAGGCCAGAGCTCCACAAGGAAGGACTTGAGCTAAACTGGCAATTTGTTAAGAGCTCTAGGTTGCTTGAGACCCATGCTGCCTCCTACCTGCCTTTGACTTCATTCATTCGTTTGTATGTTTAATTATTTATTATTTCATCTGGTCATTTGTTCATTCAACAAATGTTTACTCTGTGTCTTCCACATGCTATTCCCCTGCTAGGCAGTGAGATACAAAGACAAAGAAGATGTAGTGCCTACTGTAGAGGAGCTCAAAGTCTAGATAGATGGAAGAGGGCATGGTTCAGAGAATTCCTGGGGAAGGCAACACTGAATAGAGTCTCCCTGGAAAGAGTAGAGAGGGAAGACCAATGAAGACAAAGGCAACAGCAAGTGCAAAGCTACACTGACATGAGGGAGGCCGGCTCAGTTGGGTACATGCAAACCTTGCTCATACACCATGAAACCTGAATATGGAGGGTGTGAGTATCAAGGGGTACAGAGCAAAGCCAGAAAGAGAAATATGCTACCCTACCTTTGTTACAAGGCAGTGGTTGAGCAGTACAGGAGAAAGTGGAGAGGATGCAGGCCTGGGGATCTGGAGACTGGGGTCCAACCTGAGCTCTGTGCTAATTCAGTAGGTGACCTTGGGCAGGTCTCTTCTGCTCTCTTGGGTAGGTCTCTTTGACCTTCTGTAAAATGATGGAATAGAATTATGATGATGTCTTAGGGGCTCTCTTCCAGCTCTATCATTCTGTGATTCTAAATCCTTTTATAACAAACTCTAGGAGAGGAGCTTTTCTCTTGCAAATGGAGTGTAAAGTTAATCCTGCCTGTGCTGAGGCTAACTAATGTGCGTGTGTGGTTTATCCTACTTCATTAAACCCCAACTCCCCACAGAGCAATGCATGAGGCAGCCTAGGCAGGTAAATACTGAAGTGTTGCTGCACTGGGTCTGTTAGTGGAAAACGATTTCCCCCAACTCTTTCTCAAGTTTATCAACACAAAGCCTATAACCCCCATTTTCCACACTGTTACCTTGCCACATGTGCAGATTTAGACCCAGTCAGAGGGTATGGCAAGTCGGATCCTCATACCTTATTTTTGTGGGCATCCTCCACACCTCCCACCGTGCTGCCAGCAACATCACTGTTATCCATATGAAGAAACTGAAGCTCAGACAGGTCAGGCCACTTGGTAGGTGAGGCACAGCCTTATGTGATATGTGACCCATATAGTGAAGGTAATGCTTCTGTTGACTGAATACTCACCAAGGAGTGAAAAAAACACAAGCTCTGAGGTAAAGTTCTCATGTGAAAAACTTCCCCAAGGTTCTTGCCATTTGTAAAGATCTTGCAGGTTCCAAGTCACTTTTTTTTTTTTTTTTTTGAGACATGGTCTCACTATGTGGCCTACGCTGGAGTGCAGTGGTACAATCTCAACTTACTGAAGCCTCAACCTCCCAGGGTAAGGTGATCATCCTGCCTCAGCCTCCAAAGTAGCTGGAACTACAGGTGCTCATCAGCATGCCCAGCCAATTTTTATATTTTTTGTAGAGACAGGGTTTTATGGTGTTGGCCAGGCCGGTCTGAAACACCTGGGCTCCGGTGACTGTCCTGCCTCATCCTCACAAAGTGCTGGGACTACAGATGTGAACCACCACGCACAGCCACTTTTTCTACAAGTGGCTAAAAGAGAACACTCATTCCAGGTTGTCTCTTGAAAACAAACAGTAATTGTCTTGGACTCCCTCAATTCTTCTTTTATTGTGAAGTATAGTGCAGATACTGAAAATGCATAAAGTATATGTATATACTTTAATGAGTAATTAAAAGTGAATGCTAATAACCCCCATCCTAGCAAGTATATAGAATGTAATGTTGGTTGAAAGAAGCAAGACACAGGCCAGGCACAGTGGCTCACACCTGTAATCCCAGCACTTTGGGAGGCCAAGGTCTGCAGATCACTTGAGGCAGGAGTTCGAGACCAGTCTGGCCAAATGGTGAAACCTGGTATATACTAAAAATAGAAAAATTAGCTGGCCATGGTGGCACGCACCTGTAATTCCAGCAACTCAGGAGGCTGAGGCATGAGAATCGCTTGAACCCGGGAGGCGGAGGTTCTAGTGAGCCAAGGTCGCACTACTGCACTCTAGCCTAGAGAACAGAGTGAAACTGTCTCTGGAAATTAAAAAAAAAAGAAAAAAAAAGGCAGCATGACACAGAGAATACATCCGGTATAATGCCATTCATATGAAGTTAGTAAAACTAACAGGCTCAATGTTTTGCAGAAGTGGCCCACTCTTTGCACGGTCCTATGCGGTAAGTAGACCTGACAAGACTTTGTCCTCTTTCACCTCACTGAGGATGAACCCTCTGAGGACAGAGAGAGACAGAGGCATTGATTGTTACCACTGGAAGGATGCTCATATGACAACCATTCACTCAACCATTCATTCATTTCTCAGATACTTTTGGGGATTTACTATGTAGGGGATCTCTGGGCTGGGAATGTGGGGGATAAGGTATTAGGGGATCTTTCATAGATCTTGTCTTGGAGGAACAGGAAAAGCTAGAATGAGTTGAGTCCTAAATGGAGGAAAGAAGTGAGGGTTGAGGAGGTGCCTGGCTCTGGGCCAGAACACACCCTCAGCCCCTCTGAAAGAGCTGGAGGGGTGGGACCCACCAAGGATACAAGGCAGAAGAGACTCCTTGGGCCTCAGGAAGAATGGGTAGGCTACCGCAGATGAACCCAGCCAGCTTCCCTGACCAGTCTCTGTATTCAGTCACCTAAGGGTGCTTTATGTGCAAACAATGAATCCCAAAGGAATGAGAATTAGGCTGCAGAATGTGAGAGGAAGGGCCCTGACACTGCCTGCTCCAGTGCCTTTACTTTGTGGACGAAGACACTAAGGTCCAGAGTGAAGTCCCTTTCCAGTGTCCCCTGGATAGCTTGAGGGGAGCCCAAGGACTCAAATCCAGGTTCCTGCTTCCCTTACCAGTGTTCTTCTTCCGCCCAGACATGCAACAGTATTTTCCAAGATGAGTTTTTAGAATCATCAGTTTTGATGGTCATGAAATCTGGAAAAGATCTTAGTGGTAATGTCTAGTCCAGAGGGTCCCAAACCTGCCTGATCATCAAATCACATGAAAAATTTATTTTTAAAAATATGAACTCTGGGACCCCCAGCCCTCAGAGATTGGAGTTTTGGGGTCTAGTAGGAATGGAATTTAGTAAGACAGGTTGGCCATGTATTTTGTTTGCATTTTTTTTGAGACAGAATCTCGCTGTCGCCCAGGCAGGAATGCAGTGGTGTGATCTCAGCTCACTGCAACCACTGCCTCCTGGGCTCAAGCAATTCTTTTGCCCCTGAGTAACTGGAATTACAGTGTGCTACCGTGCCCAGCTAATTTTTGTATTTTTAGTAGAGACGAGGTTTCACTATACTGGCCAGGCAGGTATCAAACTCCTGACCTCGTGATCCACCTGCCTCAGCCTCCCAAAGTGCTGGGATTACAGGGGTAAGCTACCGCGCCCGGGCCCCAGGTGTATTTTTTAAAGCTCTCACTTGCCACCCTCCAGCCCCAGCTGATTCTGATGATTAGCAGGTAGGACGCTCACAGACCTAGCCGACTCTGTCCAGTTGAGAGGAAGAAACTGAGGCCCAGATTAGGCGAGGTAGAGTGACTGGACAAGATTACATGTCATTCTACCACAAATTCTTCTATTGTCCAGGATAGAATTAAGCCAGCCTGCATATCTAAGAGCCTTGATATGTTAAGAGTGTTTTCTCCCAATATGGTTCTTTAGGTGAACACATTTCATTTTTTGAAGCAGCTTAAAAGATTCCCAGCCACACTGCAAGGCACTCAGATCTGTGCAATATTTACAGTGACTTTGTGGTTCATTAAACAAATTTACCTAAGGAACATAAAAGAAATCATCTGGCTGGGCGCGGTGGCTCAAGCCTGTAATCCCAGCACTTTGGGAGGCCGAGACGGGCGGATCACGAGGTCGGGAGATCGAGATCATCCTGGCTAACATGGTGAAACCCCATCTCTACTAAAAAATACAAAAAACTAGCCGGGCGCGGTGGCGGTCGCCTGTAGTCCCAGCTACTCAGGAGGCTGAGGCAGGAGAATGGCATAAACCCGGGAGGCAGAGCTTGCAGTGAGCTGAGATCCGGCCACTGCACGCCAGTCTGGGGGCAGAGCGAGACTCCGTCTCAAAAAAAAAAAAAAAAAAAAAAAAAGAAATCATCTTGTTTACAGTGAAATCCTGACAAAAATATGTGTAGCAAAGATAGACAAACACACATAAACCTGGATTGCCAGGTGGGACATGGTTTGCTGCCACATTCAGTTTTTCTCATTAGAACTTGTTTTATTTGAGCATGACTCAGTACCCCATGTAAATGCGAGGTTGTTAATCTTATTACTATATGGAAAACAAATTAATTAGTATGCATGCTTTTGGAGATGAGTTGTTAGATTGGTGTTGGAAAGATTGGGAAAATACACTCATTACTCCAAATGATATCTGATAATACATCTGACTTCCACTTGAAGATCTGTTCCAATATATGGGCAACAAATATAGCTAATAAAAATCAAGCTTTTGTGTTCAGCAGCTAAATGTTCATGTTGGCCAGATTCACACATGAATAACTGCTTGTCACTGTCCATCATCCAGACTCACCTGCAACAGGCAGCTTCTCAGTTCTCAGGTCTGAGCTCACGTCCAATATCCAAAACCAGCTGAGATGATTTATTTTCTCTTCTTGCCTACTACACTTTATTTCTCTCTCTCTCTTTTTTTTTTTTTAATTTTGAGACAGTCTTGCTCTCACCCCAGATTGGAGTGCAGTCGTGTGATCTTGGCTCACTGTAACCTCCGCTTCCCAGGTTCAGGTGATCCTCATACTTCAGCCACTGGAGTAGCTGCAATTAAAGGCATGCACCACCACGCATGGCTAATTTTTGTATTTTTGTAGAGACGAGGATTCACCATGTTGCCCAGGCTGGTCCTGAATTCAAGTGATGCACCCACCTCGGCTTCTCAAAGTGTTGAAATTACAGGCATGAGCCTCTGTTTCCGGCCAAACTTTGTATCTCTTCCCAGTTCACCTGCTCCCTTCTTTCAGCAGTCATAATGAACACACCTCATTTTTCCAGAAGACTGTAAACTCCCTGAGGGTGGAGACTATATTCCAATTAGAGAGTCAAATACATGTTGATCAGAATACCCTGCTGCAGGAAAAATATACAAAGAACAACAAGGAAGTCCTTAAAGTACCAGTGTGGAACAATCACCAAAATATATTGTTAAGTGTACACATACCTCTGCAAGCATACGGTGACACTGATTACCAAGTAAAAAGTAAATAAATAAACACACTAAAAGTAAAATCTAATAAAAAGGATATATTTCCTCAAAGTAAAAACAAAACCAACCAAATACCCACAAAACACTAAAACTAAATAATAAAAAATTGTCATTTGGGGTATCAGATTATAGAAAATCTTTTAATTTAAAAAAATCTGTTTCACATTAACATATTGTTACCCAGACTATTTCATCAGGGATCTCCAAAAGAAACATAAGTTATCCAGTGTTTCTCAAATGGTTCTCATTGCTTTTAAAAACTGTTCACTTAAGGGTCAGGCACAGTGGCTCATGCCTGTAATCCCAGCACTCTGGGAGGCTAAGGCAAACGGATTGCTTGAGCTCAGGAGCCGAGAACAGAGCCTAGGCAAGCAGTTCAAGACCAGCCTGGACTACATGGTGCAACCCCATCGCTACCAAAATGCAAAACATTAGCTGGACTTGGTGCCGTTTTCCTGTAGTCCCAGCTACTCAGGAGTCTGAGATGGGAGGATCGCTTGAGCCTGGGAGAGGAGGTTGCAGTAAGCCAAGATTGTGCCACTGCACTCCAGCCTGGGCGACAGAGTGAGACTCCATCTCAAAAAAAAAAAAAAAAAAGAAAAGAAAAAATATTCATGTTTTAATATCTCACAATATACAAGTTGCCCACTTATATACTCTAGGCAACATTTTTAAAGTAGTTTTTTTTTCATTATTTATTTGTTTTCAAGACAGGGTCTGTCACCCAGGATGGAGTGCAATGTTGCAAACATGGTTCACGGCAGCCTCAACCTCCTGGGCTCCAGTTATTCTCCTAACTCAGCCCCCAAGTAACTGGGACTACAGGTGCACACCATCATACCATGCTAATTTTTGTGTTTTTTTATAGAGACAGGGTTTCACCATTTTGCCCAGGCTTGTCTCGGCTCCTGAGCTCAAGCAAATCCACCTGCTTTGGCCTCCCAAATTGCTGGGATTACAGGTGTGAGTCATGGCACCCAGCCTAGGCACCATTTTAAACCAGAATATAGATCCTAACTCTGCTGTCAGCTCCATGAATGAACCCGGGAAAATCCTTGCTCTTCTTTGGGCCTGTTTCTCCATCTCCATTCTCCCAGTAGAATGAGATTATTTCTGACGTTCCGTCCAGCTCTGAAAGTCACAGATTCTCTGGCAAACAAAATATATCAAAAGTCTCCTCCAAAGTAAGCACATGCTTTGAATAGCAATTGGAGGCTGAAAGGTCTATGAGGCCTGTTGAAAATAAGTTACAAATGTACCTGATGTGAACATGCTTTCCTAGCTTCAAAACCCAGAAGACATTCCAGGAGGTTATAAGAAACCAATGCATCATCTTTGGTTCACAACAGCTGATGATATTACCAAAGTCTCAGCATTTCCACTTACTCACCGTCCAGCCTATTGGGCAAAACCCTGAGTTGAAACTGAGTTACCTCAGCTATAAAATGGGTATAATAATTGCTTTGCCTCTTTCCCAGATTCTTGGTATAGGCACTTAATTTATGACAGCAACAGATACAAGAGAATCAAGAGCCTGCCACAGGCTTGTCAAGCCATTTGTAAAAATGAAGTAAAAATGTTGCTTATTAAGTTACATTTGTTGCTGATTTCCCTTGGTTGTGGCAAGAGCATGGTATGAGACTATCCTACTCATCCATTACTACAGGCAAAGTAAATGTACAAAAAGCCTTTGGCAAAGCGATTTGCCCGTATATATCAAGAGCCATGCAAGCATTCAGGCCCTTTGACCCAGCAAATCTAGATCTGGGGATTTTAAAGAAATGACAAAAATAGGAGAACGTGATATGTATGAAGACATGCACTTTGGGATTATCTCTGATAGTGAAAAATTGCAGTCCTTCTAAATATATAATACTAGGGAATGATATATCCACTCAAAAGAGTATTAAGCAACCATTAAAATAATTATTAAAACATTTATTTTTAAATGATAATTATGAAGACCTGTGGCATTATAATGATAAACTGTCAAGTGAGAAAGCTGAATGAATACGAAGCTGTAACTACACTCATAAATCACCTATGTAAATTTTGCCTGAAGTAAGAGGAGCACCGAACAGTTAATTTGTTACACTGGTAGGATTATGGATAATTTTCTTCCGTTTTAATTTCCCTTATTGTTGTAACATTACAAAATAAATAAAAATCTGGGAAAAAATACAATAAGGCAACAGATAGGTACACTGTGTTGTATCCTTCGTAAATCCTTTCACTGAAGAAAGGGATTAAATGTGGCTTACCATAGCAAATCATAAAATAAGACTCACATTTTGCATTTCCTCTACACCCTCCTACCTCTCTGAGTAAATTAAAATATAAACACCAGAGCTGAGTTTTTAAAATTAGGATTATCTCAGCCTGGCCGCATAGCAAAACCCCATCTCTACTAAAAATACGAAACTTAGCCAGGCATGTTGGTGGGCACCTATAGTCCCAGCTACTTGGGAGACTGAGGCAGGAAAATCATTTGACCACGGGAGGCAGAGGTTGCAGTGAGCTGAGACTGCAACACTGCACTCCAGCCTGGGCAATAGAGCTAGAGTCCGTCTCAAAATAAATAATTAAAAAAATAAAATCCAGGATTATCTCATTATTCTATCTGAAACATGTAAGGAGAGAAAATACACTTTTTTCTTCTGGATTAAGTTTCCCTGGCCAAGTTCCATATGTCTGTTCTTCCCTATTGGCAGGTCATGGGTCTCCCTTCCTACCACAGGAGTTTCTCAATCTGTTGACTTCACTCGGCTATCGCACAGATGGTGGTGAAATCATTAGATTGAAGGAAACCCAACAGTTCTTGCTTTGTGAAATGAGCATGCTATTTCTGCCCAGGCTACCACCTGGGTCTGGGATCAGGATCTCCTGAGATGATGTGCAGGAAGACACAGAAGTGCTTTGCAAATCCTCCAGAGCGGTGTCCATTTGGATCTTTTTCCTTTAGGAGTCAATGTAACATAATGGAGGACTACAGGGATAGAGTGGACTTAGGGGAGTGGGGAGATGGGGCCTGGGTTTTAGGCAACCCTAAAGTGTTAGTGGTCAAACGATTTGTGTGGAAAATCAGACTGGCTTTCAAATTCCAGCTCTGCTGTCTCCTAACTGTGTGATCCTGGGCAACTCCCAGTGTCTGAGTCTCAGAGTTGAGGCTTCATCTGTGAATCCGGAGCACTAACAAAACTGGCTGCACAGGTTTGTTTTGAGGATGGAATATGATCATGTATGCAAAGCACAGTGCCCAGTGAGTGTCCAAGAGATGTCCGTTTTCTCATTAGTCTTGCCCCTCCCATGAACTCACTGTAGAACCTGTGGCAATTCTATTTCCTTCTCTGGGCCTTAGCGTCTCCATCTGCAAAATGGGAGAAGGGGTGAACTCAACTGTTTCCCAGGGCTGTTTTAGCATATGGGCCTGTGGTTTCACAGTGGTGGTTGTAGCAATATCCTAAAGGCAAAATCCATCTCTACAAAAAATACAAAAATTAACTGGGTATGGTGGCACATGTCTACAGTTCCAGCTATCTGGGAGGATTGCTTGCACCTGGGGTCAAAGCTGCAGTGAGCCACGATTGCACCATTGCTCTCCAGCCTAGGTAACAGAGGAGAGACCTCGTCTCAAAAGAAAACAAACAAACAAAAAAACAGAAAAAAACAGAGTGGAAGGTATAAGCCCATGTTTGCCACAATGATCATGAACTTATCATGTAGTTATGAAGACTTTTATCAAAATATTTGCCTATTATGTTAAATCTACTCATTCTCTCATTTTAGCTCTATAACTTTAATGAAAAAAATGTATTTTTTTTTCACCAATAAAGTAAGTTACCCAAAGTCAAAGCTAACTACTGCAGAGTCCTAACACACCCAATAACAACCACTAATTGAGAACCTATGACCATTATACCTCATTCAGAAGTGACCTTTTAAACTGTATTTGAGGGATGAGTAGGTGTCAGCCAGGCAAGTTGGAAATTAACTCACACAGGAGGGAAAAAAAAAAACTGCGTATGTGAAGACCCGGATCAAATAAAATATCATATATTTGAAAACCTGAAATTCAAGTAGGTAACCCACTCTACTCAAATTTTAATTAGTTATCAAGTCCTGGTTGACTGCCTAATAAATTTCAGGAATTCATCAACTGCCTCTAGATGAGTTCTCCATCCTGTGAAATTATATCTAAAACTTTTATGTACATGTTTTTGGGAGAAAAGGGATTTGACATAAAACAGAAGAGTTACTGCCCTAAGTTGTTGAAGCCATAATTTTATTTCAATTTCAAAAGCCATTTACCTTAATCAAACCATTATTTCACTTCAAATAATACTATGTAAAGAGCTCTAATCTATACAAAAAAGCAGAATTCTAACTAAATTTACCCATGATCTGTTAGGTATCCCCTATGTGCCAAATGCTGACAAACTAAAGGGGCTATGTTCCAAATTATACATATTGAAGGAGTTCTACGTTAACATACTGTAAGACTCACAAACTAGGAATATGGCATCTTCAACTCTTAAAAATGTCATATCCTGCCGGGCGCGGTGGCTCAAGCCTGTAATCCCAGCACTTTGGGAGGCCGAGACGGGCAGATCACAAGGTCAGGAGATCGAGACCATCCTGGCTAACCCGGTGAAACCCCGTCTCTACTAAAAAATACAAAAAACTAGCCAGGCGAGGTGGCCGGCGCTTGTAGTCCCAGCTACTCAGGAGGCTGGGGCAGGAGAATGGCATAAACCCGGGAGGCGGAGCTTGCAGTGAGCTGAGATCCGGCCACTGCACTCCAGCCTGGGTGACAGAGCGAGACTCCGTCTCAAAAAAAAAAAAAAAAAAAAAAAAAAAAGTCATATCCTTCCATTTTCAAAACAAATATTCTTTTAAAATCCTGAGCCTGGCCAGGCATGGTGGCTCACACCTGTAATCCCAGCACTTTGGGAGGCCAAGGCAGGAGGACCACTTGAGGTCAGGAGTTCAAGCCCAGCCTGGCCAACATGGTGAAACCCCGACTCTACTAAAAATTACTAAAAATACAAAAATTAGCCGGGCATGATGGCGCACGTCTGTAATCCCAGCTACTTGGGAGGCTAACGCAGGAGAATCGCTTGAACCGGTGAGACGGAGGTTGCAGTGAGCCGAGATCATGCCACTGTAATCCAGCCTGGACAAGACAGTGAGACCTCGTCTCAAAAAAAATCCTAAGCCTAATAATTTTTTGCTAAACCTAAATCTTACAAAAATATTAAATGAGAAAGAAACATTATGACCAGGAACAAGAAGAAAGCATGCTTCTGAAAGTGGAATTAGACTTTTTATTTGTTTAAAATACATTTTAAGACTGTCACAAGTGGGCCAGGCGCGGTGGCTCACGCCTCTAATCCCAGCACTTTGGAAGGCTGAGGCGGGTGGATCACGAGATTAGGAGTTTGAGACCAGCCTGGCCAACATGGTGAAAACCCCATCTCTATTAAACATACAAAATTAGCCAGGCATAGTGGCGCATGCCTGTAATCCCAGCTACTCAGGAGGCTGAGGCAGAAGAATTGCTTGAACCTGGGAGGTGAAGCTTGCAGTGAGCCAAGATCACGCCATTGCACTCCAGACCGGGCAACAAAAGCGAAACTCTGTCTCGGAAAAAAAAAAAAAAAAAAAAAAAGGAAGAGGGAAAGAGGGGGCTGGGCACAGTGGCTCAAGCCTGTAATCCCAGCCCGAGGCGTGTGGATCACCTGAGGTCAGGAGTTCGAGACCAGCCTGGCCAACACTGTGAAACCCAGTCTCTACTAAAAATTCGCCAGGCATGGTGACCGGCACCTGTAATCCCAGCTACTCAGGAGGATGAGGCAGGAGGACTGCTTGAACCTGGGAGGCGGAGGTTGCGGTGAGCCAAGGTTGTGCCATTGCACTCCAGCCTGGGCAATAAGAGTGAAACGTTGTCTAAAACAAACAAACAAATAAATAAATTTAAGAAAGAGGGAAAGAGGGTACAAAGATATACAGTTTTTTGCTTATATATATATATATTTAAATGTAAGGACCAATCACCAATTTTCTCTTAATGGTTACCCATAATGAGAAGGGCAGGAACAGGATAGAGACCGGACAGAAGGTTTGCCTTCTCTGAATAGATTTTATTGTGTTCTGCTAATCTGAATTTGGAACTTTATAAGCATTTTACATGATTATAAAATTAAATCAAAATTTTAGGAGGTAATTCTAAAAAACAACATATCAAAAGCAAAATGAAACAAATGAAACTGTTATCAAGTTGATGATCTAACAGAAAGAAAATCTGAATTTAATCAAGCTTCTAGACCTAACTACCAACTCACAGAAAATAAGAGGACACTGGAACATGTCAAACAATACTACATAATTCAGACTACAGGAAATTCTAGAAGACAATCTATTTAGTACAATAAATTACAAGGAATTTAATGAAGAAGAGATAAAAGAGAACCTATAGATTAAAGGACACTTAAGTTATCAAACATTACAGTATATGAATTGATTCAGATTCAAATAATCTGTAAAAAAAAAAAGTAGGAGCCAATCTAGAAAATCTGAACACTGGGTATATGAGGATAAAAGAATTATTGGTAATTTGTTTAGCTGTGATAATGATATAATTTTTTTAAAAAAAGAATATTTACCTTTCAGAAATATATGTATATGTGTGTGTGTGTATGTGAATACACACACATACACACACACACACACGCAGTCAGCCTTCTATGTCAATGGGTTTAACTGACCTTGAAATGAAAATATTCCACACACAAAAAAAATTGCAGCCGTACTGAACATGAACATTTTTCTTGTCATTA
The DNA here is from genome assembly GCF_007565055.1 of Rhinopithecus roxellana. Taxonomy (NCBI): domain Eukaryota; kingdom Metazoa; phylum Chordata; class Mammalia; order Primates; family Cercopithecidae; genus Rhinopithecus; species Rhinopithecus roxellana. The sequence goes on from NC_044564.1 coordinate 21,745,283, forward strand.
TTCCTTAAATAATACAGTTATTTACATGGCATTTACATTGTTTTATATATTATAAGTGATCTAGAGATGATTTAAATAATACGGATGTACACAGGTTATATGCAAATATTCCACCATTTTGTATCAGGGACTTGAGCATCCATAGATTTTGGTATCCATGAGTGTGGTCCTAGAACCAACGCCTCACAGATACTGAGGGACACGTGTGCATGTGTTTAAAGATTGGTCAGAATTTGGTAACTGCTGAAGCTGGCTTATGGGACACTGAAGTCAATTATATAACATTTTATTTTCGTATATATATTTTTGATTTCCACAATAAAAAATGTAGAAGAGTTAGTAATTACTTCTACAACCAATAATATCTCTTCCTTAACCAATAAAATAAATAGCTGATTTTTTCCTCCATAATTCCTATAGCATTTATTGTCTCATGTCATCATTTGGTTGTCTTATATAACAATCCTTCCCAAATTTGAGATCCCCCTCAAAAATTATTAAACATGCTGACTTTCTTGGGTGGATCTTTTCTTCAATCAGGAGATCTGCCTTTCTAACATATGAGAATTACAAGTCACTGCTACTGGGGATAATAAAAGAAAGGGAATCAAAAAGGAAAACAAATGATAGAACATCCATAGTTTTTATAAAGAAGGCGGAGGAAAGAGTAAAGGAGTAAAGGAAAAGAGGCTCAGACCTTAGAAATAAACTCCCACATCCCTCAGTAGAGAGAGCTGAAAGTCATATATAATAGGCACTGAAAGTCTATGTTTTGGCATGAATTAACTACAGGCAAAACCACCATCATATATCTATATGTACCAAGGAAGGCTAGACTGTTAAGTGTCACATATAGACAGTCTCAATGGAGCCTAAGGAAGCTAACCAACAACTTCAGATCAGAAAATCAGAAAAGTGCTGAACATTTAGAGGAAGAATAGAAAGGAAAAAAACGCCTCCGAGTTGTATATTATTTGTCAGATAAGCAAAACAAATGTGTAAGCCCACTTATATTTAATAATGTCTCATTGAAATTAAAGTAATAGTGGAGAGTCTGAAGTTTCCACAGATAAAGAGATAGTGCTACACTAAAATTTACTACAAATAATAGTAAATGTAAAATATGTATTTATACACTCTTTCGCAGACTTATGAACTATCTAAAATTCACAAATCCTATTTTTTAAATAAAGTTTTTAAGTTTCAACCACTTGTATCACCAGAATTTTGAGACTTAACTCCCATGGTTAAGAGATTTCCAAGCTGTGTTCACACATGTAGTCCCAGCTACTCTGAAGGCTAAGGCGGGAGGACCACATGAGCCCAGGAGTTCCAGACTAGCCTTGCTCTATTTAAAAAGCAAGACTCCACTGCCAAAAGAAAAAATTAAAAAATAAAGAAGGGAATTCCATAAATTACTTGGCTTCTTATATTCTATCTCTTCAGTGAAACAGTGTATCACTTACGGCTAAAACTATGTCTTTTATCACTGTAAGTCCCCAGTACTGCTTACACCCTACACAGAGTAGATGCTCAATAAATGTTTGATGATTTGGCAATTAATGGGATAGGAGGGAATATTAGTATAAGTGTCAACAAATTACTCAGAATATCATAAGTAGGTTTATGAGTATGGAAAAGACTCACCCTCAAGGAATTTGTGATCTCTTCTCTTACATTATACTGCTGTTTTCAACGTGCCATAATTTTTTTTTCAGGGTGGGGTCAGGGAAACAACACAAAATAGCTATGGATGCTGTTTAACAATCAGCATTTCATAAGCAGTTGAGAATTTCTGTACTTTCACAAAAATGAAAAAATCTCTCTAAAGATTATTATGTGAACCCAATCTATCCCCAAATCTTTTTTTTTTTTTAATATGGGGAACTGATTATGTTCACTTGTAACCTGTCATTCCAAAATTCTTCAGAATGTTTAATGTTCAAGTGTCCATATTCTCAGTCTCTGTTCTACTGGATGCCTGGCGGGATGCAACCATCTGAACGAGTGGAAGTATAATGTCCACACCAGTTATTATATTAGGAGCCTTGAACCCAGAATATGTCTGATTAAGTCTTTAAGCCCAATAATTTGCCACTGCTGCCAAGTTTGGTAATTTTGAAGGACAAAGTTCAACCATAATGGGGTGACGCAGGGCACCCCCGTACTCAAAAAACTTTCAAAGTGCCTTCTAAACAAGTTTCTCTTTCTCCTTGAATACAACAGTATCAGTCACAACTGATGGTAATACAATAGATCCATCCATACACTGCTCTAAGAACATCTTGATGGTATAATATGCTGTCATTTGCGCTCTACCTGCTACTAGTTTAATTTGGTCAAGTAGCTCTTTCCCTGGAGACTCAAATTCTACTAGACTCAAATTCTATTAGACCAAAGACAAATGATCTCAACCAGGGTCTTGACTTAAGCCAATCAATCACTGGCCCTGCATTATAACTGAGCAACAAGTTGGCACAATCACCACGTGTTGGTTGCTGGAGAGCTACCATTAGGGTCCTGAATTGCTTCTGAACCTGGAAACTGTTGGCACGGATTCTGTCACTTGACCCCTACTACTATGCCAATGCCAATCAGTAGATCACAACAGTACAGTACAGATAGTAGCTGCAAGGATGTAAATTGCAGATCCTTCCCTTTGTGGCTTTGGCCATACAGCATTTTAGTTTTGTTCTTTCCACCAAATGAAGTCACAAGGTATGACTCCTTGGAAACTCCAACAGTTAAGAGATAATCATGTATTCCATGAAATAAAAAGCAAAGAAAAGTCAAACTTGTCTTAATGAGATGGAAGTGTTGGATCAAACATTGATTTAGCTGTTCTGTATCCTCCACCTCCCCAATGCCTGAATGTGGTTCATCTGCATCAGATGGATACTGTCCAAATTTGCCCCTTGGCTCAAAAGACTGCTGCCCAGTGAATGGTATCGCAGATAGAGGCTCAGAGGATACGTATCCATGGGTTCCTCCATGGTGAACAATGGTCTTGGTTGCTGAAGCGGTTGTTTCTGATTGGTTCCTATGCCCAGATCTATTTGTGAAAGGAATAATAATGATTAGAGAGTAACAGCACACTTAAATGGGCATCGGTACTGAATATATTGCTTATTAATTAGAAAGAAATAGGATTATAACATTATTGGATTAAGGAAATAAAATAGAGAACATATATTTGAATATTTGTAAGAGTGTACAAAAGTCAAGTTAATTTTCAAAAACGCAAAATTTGATTTTATTTGGCTAAAATTAAAAAAACAAATGGTAGGAGCAAACAGTAAGTTTTCTCTACTTTCTCATCACCATCATTTACCAGTCATGACACTGTTCAACTTCTTCAATGAATCCCACACCTAATTCATGTTTTTCCCAATCTATCCACATTCTCCCATCAACTTCAGCATCTCTATAGATTCTCTACTCCAAGCAGAAATCAGCAGAGAGCTCATTTCAAAGGAAAGATAAGAAGCTTTCTTTTCAGTAGGTTAAATGTGAAACAGTAAGATACCCAAATGGAAATATTCAGTAAGGTGTAAAAGGGGAACATGAAATCAACAAAATGGTTAAGAAAAGGAGATGCCAGCCGGGCGCGGTGGCTCAAGCCTGTAATCCCAGCACTTTGGGAGGCCGAGACGGGTGGATCACGAGGTCAGGAGATCAAGACCATCCTGGCTAACACGGTGAAACCCCGTGTCTACTAAAAAATACAAAAAACTAGCCGGGCGAGGTGGTGGGTGCCTGTAGTCCCAGCTACTCGGGACGCTGAGGCAGGAGAATGGCGTAAACCTGGGAGGCGGAGCTTGCAGTGAGCTGAGATCAGGCCACTGCACTCCAGCCTGGGCGACAGAGCGAGACTCCGCCTCAAAAAAAAAAAAAGAAAAGAAAAGGAGATGCCAATTTGATCACCATAGAAAAGTGATTAATGAAACAGGGTGTGATCTCAGGAAAAGGTAATTTAGAGAAAGAATAAGCTAAATGTTTATTCTGGCCTTCTATATAATGTTATGCCTAACCCTAGATCATTTTGCTTCTGTCATCTTGCTCAAAGCTGCCAAGTACTACTGGATAAAAAGTTATAGAATCCTTCAAAGTGTTCATTATAAGTTCATTTTAATTTTGACAGAGTACTACTTCTAAGCAATCCTTTATTCTCTTATTGTTGATTCATTAGAATGCAATGATTTCTAACTTACAAGCTTTCAGCCTCCTGGGAAGCTGTTAAATTAGTTATCTCAGTGGGTACCCAGGGCAATGCATTACATAAAGACTATCTCTCACATACATGTATTAACATTTTTCAAATGTGCAGTCAATGTTGTGGTTAATAAAATAAAAAGTCATCTAAGAGAGAACTGAGTAGTAGCTTTTTTCTAATATGCATATTCTCCATTGATGAATACTAAAAATGTAACTATAATCATGGGGTGGTCCACAAATTGTTTCGAGGTTAAACAAGTTGTCATCTTCAAAATACTGGTAACCACTGCCTGAAAGTATTCCCCACAGCACTTAAACATCCTTTCCCCATTCTAAGCTTCCAATTATCCTCTGCCCTCTCCTACTTCTGCTTTCATTTTCCTAAGGAAATCAAACAAATCCTCACAGGTACTCTCATCTACCTCAGTGCATCTGAATTTATTCTTTCTCCTCTACCTCTATAAATATTTGATGATTTTGCAATTACTGTTCTCTCTCTTCCCTTTGAGAAATAATTCAACATGTATACCTGATCCTATCTCTAACCTGCCCCCCCACCAAAAACATCAAACAGGTTTAGTCACAAGTTTCTTCCTTTCTACCTAAAAACATTATTAGATCTTACCTATATGGAAAAAAAATTATTTGATCTGCTGTATGTTCTAACTACTATTTATCTCTTATTTTTGCTGTCAAGTTCTCAGGGTTAGCAAACTACAGTCTGAGCCAGCCACCTGTTTTTGTAAGTAGGGTTTTATTGAGAACAGCCACCCCCATTTCTATAGGTACTATCTAAGGCTGCTTTCCCACAAGGGCAGAGTTGAGTAGTTAAGGTATCATATGACTTAGAAACTTAAAATATTTTCTATCTGGTTTCTTAAAAAAAAAATTGCCAATCCCAGGGGCTCCAAGTATGATCTACATTCAATGCCATTGTTTCCTGGGGAAGCAGGATGCCATTAAAAATTTTGGAGCAATAAGGTACCATGAATAAAAGAGCATTTCAATACCAGTTTTAACAACAGCATATAGGGCAGATATAAAAGAAGACCACTTCAGAAACTAGTGCAAGAGACTGAGCATTAGGCACAAAGGGAGGAAAATGAAAAGAATGAACTTTTTGAAGGAATAAGCATTAAGACTACATGACCACATTATCATAAAGACAAAGCTAGCAGCAAAATTTTAATCCTTGATGATGTAGCTTTCAAAATTTGCATTCTCTCCTATAATCTACCCTATACGAATAGCTCTTCATATTTTCCTCTCTTTCCAACTGTGAATTTACTAAAATCCTAACACTAATTCCATATATTCTGTGTGCCAGGCATTCCCCATGCTTGCTGTCTAACTCCTGGGTAAGCAAATCTTATAGTCAACAGGCAGTATCAACAGAATTGGTTGAATGAGAACACAGGGACAATGTCAGAGGTGGATGAGTACTCACCTGTACCTCCCACCTTGGGAGGCTGAGGGAGGATAGCTTGAACCTAAGTGTTCAAAGTTGACAGTAAGCTATGATCACACCACTGCACTTCAGCTTGGGTGACAGAGCAAGACCCCATTTAAAAAAAAAAAAAAAAAACCAAACTGATAAACCTGTTTACTCCTGTGCTAGTTATAAAAATGAGTATAAAATACAAACGTAATAAAGACCTAAAATTGAGAGAAAACTCCCAACTTTGGGAATAAATGCATAAAGTGAAACACTTTACTTAGTACTGTGAGCATATTAAATCCTTCTCAGCCTTCATCTTTTAAACTCGGCTCAAAATCACTTCCCACCAGATTAAATTAAATGCCCCTTTTATAGGCTTCCATAGCACTTCACATTTCACAACACTCATCACATTTCTAATTATTTATTCAATGTAAATCTCCCAGAAGCACAGATCACAAACCCCAGGAGGGGCAGGAACTATATACACTCTGCTAAACAATGAATCACCAAAGCCAAGCAGAGTAACTGGTATTTTGGGGGCCATCTATAAGTATCTATTGAATTCATAAATGAAATATAACACCAGGCATTTGTTCTTCAGCCCTCATAAATCTAGTATGTGTTCAAAATACAGAAATTATGATACGATAAATTTCTCTGCTGTCTTTCAACTATTCCAAAGTCTTAGAAATTCTTGTATCTACACAGTAGATGTTTCCATTAGGTAGTGATGGACTACTGATTAAAAAGAGAGCTCTTGAAAAATAAGTGTGTGTCCAAAAATCAAGGACAGCTCAGACAGCAATAACAATGCCAATTTATTCTTTTTTCCACTTGTAGCTATACACATAAAATTAAAAATAGTTGTCTTCTTAGCCACTCAAATTTCTGCCCAAAATATCAGGGTGTTGTGATGGTAGTTCTGGTAATAGAACCACCTTAATCCCAAAAACCAAATGGACAAGGGCCAAAAAGGTACTACATTCTTGCTGGAGTTTTTTGTTTGTTTTCCAGAAATAAATAAACCCACCTGTAATGCTTTTCTTCTACAGGGTGTCACATGCCTGTGCCCTTGTTGTACTGTCCTTCAGGTGGCTATGCTGTTATAATCACACAAATTGAATATGGCGCATTTATCAGTTTATATTGAATTGTTAGCCTCAGAGGAATTCAAATAAAAGATGAATCCTTTCCTTTTTATTTAATAGGTAAATTAATTCTAAAAGAAGTCAAAGGAATTATGCTTCTTTCAAAATCCTCACTGGATCCATCCTGAGGATCCAGTGTGGACTTAAGATAAAACATAATTCCAGTGCAGCACAGAAAAAATTAAAAAGCTAAATTACAGTCACAAATGTGTACTACTCTTGGAGCCATCCCAAAGGAAAGGGATTAAGAATAGAGCCATAGGCACACCTGTGAATGTATGCCAAAAATAAACTACAGAACCATAATAAAAACTGAATTCCTTGGGTCGAAGGATTTATCTCTTTCCCTGAAATGTAGAAAAATGAATTTAACAATTTAGCCCCTATGGCCTTTAAGAGGATTTTGTACCATCTGTACTTGAAAATTGTGCTGGGCATAACGTGCTCTCTTATTTAGGTAGCTTATGTATGCCAGGGTTAAGGTCTGCCTGAGGCTGTTTTGGTTTATGTTACCGCTTTAATTACGTTCAAATGAATTTAATTTACTTGTTTAAAAAAGTATTCTCAGAGGACAATATATGTTTTTTACATACACATACACAAACCCTTGACTCAGAAGGCTTTCTCAACTTTTTGATCCCTGTTAGTGACTCCCAAGTATTCTAACTAGATAACAAAATCAGATTATCTCATACAGACTCCTCAATCTACCCACAGGAAACTAAAGTACAAAATGCAGCCCGTTAAGAACACAGCTAGAAGTGATTCACATTTCTGTGATTCTCAGCCAACTGTTCACTAACATTTTTAAATACAATTTTCAAATAAGTAATTTCAAATAAAAAAAAAGTCTTCCTTCATTCCAATATTTGCATTGGTTCTAACACCTAAGTTTACCTCACAAATATCCATTTTACCTCCCAGCAGAGTTTAAAAACTATGAATGAGACATTTGAGTTGGAAGGAAAACACACATTTGTCAGTTTATCATCCAAGAATCTCCCAAGTTAGTACTCAAAGACTTTATCAATCCGATGACCAGAAAAAATGTTTCTTATATAAGATCCTAAAATATAATGGAAATGGAAATGAAACTTATCTAAGAATTAAAATAGCTTAACAAATATAAAACAGTTATAGAATAACTGCAAAGACTCTTCCCATTCAAAAGAGGGAGCAGTGTTCATTGACCGAATTGTTTTAAACTAGGTATCTTAAGGCTTATTTAAGCTTTCAGAATTTACTTTTTTGGGGGGACGGAGTTTCGCTCTTGTTGCCCAGGCTGGAGTACAATGGCGCAATCTCAGCTCACCGCAACCTCTGCCTCTCGGGTTCAAGCGATTCTCCTGCCTCAGCCTCCCAAGTAACTGGGATTACAGGCGTGTGCCACCATGCCCGGCTAATTTTTGTATTTTTAGTAGAGACGGGGTTTCTCGATTTTGGTCAGGATGGTCTGGAACTCCTGACCTCAGGTGATCCGCCCGCCTCAGGGTCCTAAAGTGCTGGGATTTACAGGCGTGAACCACCGCGCCCGGCCCCACTTCATACAATCTTTAATCAATCCTTCTGCTCTCACAGTCTACTTACTGGTCATTCTGACCTTTTGCTCTTATTTACTTCCAAAGCACCTTTAGCCTCCCTAGATGTTCCTTCTTGATGACATAGGCATCCCTCTCGGGCCGATTTAAATCAAAACCACAGCCTCATTTTCAGTCCAAATTTCATTGGAATGTGATGAATATACTTTCAACGTAAAATTTCTTTCTTAGTCTTAATAGGCTGTCCTCATAGTGACAGGTGAAACACAACTGACTAAGGGGTTAAAATGTCCATTTTTCAAATGCGACGGCCACTCTGAATCAAATCTGAGATTGGAATGGAGAATCCAAATGTGTAAAACAAAGGTCACAAAAGGCAGAACACAGTATTTCGGGAGAAAAAAATAAGCTAAATTTAGTCACATAAGTCCCAGCTCTTCTTGGGATATAGACATGATTTTTTTTTTTTTTTTTTTTTTTTTTTTGAGACGGAGTCTCACTCTGTCGCCCAGGCTGGAGTGCAGTGGCCGGCTCTCAGCTCACTGCAAGCTCCGCCTCCCGGGGTCACGCCATTCTCCTGTCTCAGCCTCCCGAGTAGCTGGGACTACAGGCGCCCGCCTCGTCGCCCGGCTAGTTTTTTGTATTTTTTAGTAGAGACGGGGTTTCACCGTATTAGCCAGGATGGTCTCGATCTCCTGACCTCGTGATCCGCCCGTCTCGGCCTCCCAAAGTGCTGGGATTACAGGCTTGAGCCACCGCACCCGGCCTAGACATGATTTTTATGAGAATTAATCCTGTCCGGAAACATTTCCTTCACCTTTCCCTTAGCCCTTTTCCTTCGGTCATGCAGTCTCTTATCCTGATACCTAACATATTAATATAATCCTCACTTGCGATCCTTCCTGAGTTTATTCCCCATCCTCAGATTCCCTTGAAAGCAGCAATGCTAAACTGTCTCCAAAGCATAATGCTTTCCTAAATACACACACAATCCATTTAAAAGTCTTTGTATGTGACAGCCTAACTATTCAAAACACGAAGTCACTTCTCTAACGGTCCTAGATAAAATTTTAGAAAGAAAAAATAAAACCACAAAGTCAAGAGCTTCTGACGGGACCTGAAAAGTCATCAAACTCACTCTCGTTTTATAGTTGGAGAAACGGGCTCAGATAAACTTACTGAGCGAAAAAGGCCCTAATGGAGCCCCTAATTCAACAGTGTAATCGGAAATAATCTTAAATTCAGCCTCAATAAGAGCTTTCTGGAGTCGCCAGCGAGTTCGTGGGGGAGCCACGGCTAGAACACAGGCCTCCTGATTCCCAGCCACAGCTTTTCCACCGAACCGGCAGCTCTTCCCAAAAGTTGAAGGCAACTGTCCGCTCACAGGATGGGAGGGATAAAGGGCGCCTTAGTAAACACAGTCCAAGTCTACTTGCTTTACATGAGGAAAGGGATACAGCTCCCGAAATTTTGGAGTCCACGGCTGCAGCTGCTGCTTCTGACAGCAGAGGTGGGAGGTGGCCCGGGACTACTCGGTCCTCAAAGACTGGACTCCCTCTCGGCGCGCCGGGACCTCTGCGCTTCACTGACTGGCTTCCCTACAAGACCGGGGGTCTTGCGGGGAAGTAAAAACGGTACACACGCCACCCCCATCGAGGCCCCGGACGCCCAGCCGCTCTAGAATCACGGCCTTAGCCCTTGGAGGGCCAGGGAAACGCGGACCCCCAGACCCGCAGCCCGGCCGCGTGGGTAGGCGCGCAACTGAGGAACCAGGAGCTGCGCCCTGCCACGAGTGAGGGGCGGACGGGAGACTTCGAGGCCGGCGAGGGGCACGCGCTAGTTCCACAGCCCGGCGGGCGAGACGTAGGGTAGGCAGGCGTCCCAGGTCGCGGGTGGTTCGGGGTCAGTCACAGACATACTCACTGCCGCGGTTGCAAACAGGAAGCACCAGCTGGGAACCAAAACGCGTAGAGGGACGGAGAGGGGCGAGGACAAATGAGGTAAGGAGGCCGCGTCCGCGCAGACCCGGGAGGAGGGAAGGCATTTCCGGGACAACGCCGCTCTCGGCGTCGCCTTTCTGTGTCCGCCCACCTGCCGCGCCTGGTGTGCGCATGCATACTGAGTGCGAACGCTTTCTCTGCCCCGCCTATAATCTTTAGGTTTGCCTTCCTTGCTTTGCCCCTTCACCTTCCCATCTTCTCTTGAAGTTACCTAGGCTGCGTCTATTATTTGAATGACTCGTACGGAAAAGATGCTATTTACCGGGCAAAAGCCGAGGAGTTCGTGCCCGTTTATGCCCGCAAGGAAAACTACAAGTCCCATGAGGACCCGGGCGGGATTGAGGCCGGGCTCCGCCTCCTTCTCCCTGGCGCTAGGTGGACGCCCCCCCAGTGCCACGTGGCGCGGGAGCCGAGCTGATAGCCTGCGTGACGAAGGCCGTTGCGGCTGGCAGCTTGGCCGGCGGTCTTGGGTAGCCCTGGAGCGGGAAACGCCTCCTTGAGAGCGCATGGCTTCAAGCTTCTTCCTTGCGCTCCTGATCTTAGGCTGATCGCTTTTACCTTTAGGTTTAAGTTGAACACAGTTCACACTGGGCGCTTCCTCCCTCTCTTTATGGAATTCCAGGCAACAGATTTAACACTTTATGAATCTTAAAGACCTGCACTACTGCTAAATATTGGAGTTAATGCTGATCCTTTGGAAGCCTCCGAAGGCTACTAGGCTGTGATGGGAGCCTCTGGTTTCAGTTGCCCTTCTCACACCTTATTTTAATACTCAAGGTAAACCCATTTGTACAACTTTAGAAATAACTGTCAACCTAAGGGAAAAACTGAGGCAAAGGTAATATAGTGAATTTATTTGGGCCAAGTCTCAGGAATGCAACCTGGGAGAATCAATTCAAGTTACCTTTAATGTAATACATGATCTTAGCTGCAGTTTCAAGTGAGTTATTTGGTTAGCCAGGAAGCTCGAACTCTTGGCTTAAAGGGATTGATCCTTCCACCTCTTCCTCCCAAAGTACTGGAATTACAGGCGTGGGCGACTGCACCCGGCTACAAGTGAATTTTTAAAGGAAAAAAGAAAAGAGGCCCTTGCTAAATTGTATGGCAAGACTTTACGTTAAAATAACAACCTATCCATTGGCTATACGTTGTTCTTTCTATCACGAATTCTAGGAACACGAAGATAAAGGGTGATGCTTGTACAGGACAGAAAAGAACAAAGTGCCTTTAAACAATTGCTAGTGTGCATGGGGATGGTGCTGACTGACATCTCATACTCAGGTCCCTCTGGGCGTGATAAATTTTGAATGCCTGGCCAGGCTGGTGGGGTTGCTCACACCTGTAATCTCAGCACTTTGGGAGCCTAAGGGGGAAGGATCTCTTTTTTTTTTTTTTTTTTTGAGACGGAGTCTCGCTGTGTCGCCCAGGCTGGAGTGCAGTGGCGCGATCTCAGCTCACTGCAAGCTCCGCCTCCCGGGTTCCCGCCATTCTCCCGCCTCAGCCTCCGAGTAGCTGGGACTACAGGCGCCCGCCACCGCGCCCGGCTAGTTTTTTTTTTTTTTGTATTTTTAGTAGAGACAGGGTTTCACCGTGTTAGCCAGGAGGGTCTCGATCTCCTGACCTCGTGATCCGCCCGTCTCGGCCTCCCAAAGTGCTGGGATTACAGGCTTGAGCCACCGCGCCCGGCCGGGGGAAGGATCTCTTAAGGCCAAGAATTCGAAACCAGCCTCGGTAATATACCGAGAGGCTATCTCTTAAAAATTTTTAAAAATTAGCCAGGCGCGGTGATGCGCCACGCAACTGCACTCCAGCCTGGGTAACAGACTGAGATCCTGTCTCAAAAAATAAAATTAGATAAAGAATAAATCTCCTTTTTATAAAATCCTTTTATAAAAATTAAATAAAAATTAAAATTAAAAAAAATAAATTTTAAATATTAGCTGTGTGATGGGGCAGGCCTGTAGTCCTAGTTACTCAGGAGGCTGGGGTGGAAAGATTGTTTGAACCTCGAAGTTCAAGGTCACTGTGAGCTGTGATTACACCACTGCACTCCAGCCTGGATAAGAGACCCCCATATCTTTAATTTAAAAAAAAAATTGAGGGGCCAGGCATGGTGACTCATGCCTGTAATCCCAGCACTTTGGGAGGGTGAGGTGGGAGGATCTCTTTAGTCCAGGAGTTCAAGATCAGCCTGGGCAACATAGTGAGACCCCATCTCTATTTCTTAAATTATTAAATAGAAATCAAAATAAATTGTTTTGATCTGTGAGTTACCAGGAATGTAAAAAAAGATTAAAATAAAATAAATTGTTGCATACTTTTAATATAGCATAGACTGCTCTGAGCTATTTTTCTCCTGTCATAATTAAACACTTTGCCAATTCATTGGCACCTCTCAACTCTCCTCAAGGTAAGTGTGGTTTACGTGTGTTAAGAGATGGGTGGTGTTAGAAAGTGCAGGTAAGCGCTACATTTTTAAGCAACTGGTCTCACAGAACCAGGAGTCTGGCTGGGAAAACAGTTAAAGTCTAAGAGTTTGGCTAGAAAAGAATTAGAACATTTAATTAACATTATGGTAAGTGCTAGGAAGGAGAGGACAGGGTACTATGAAAAGGTAAAACTGGAGAACCACTTTGCAGATAAGGAAAGAGGCATAGAAGCAGCTCACAGGTGACTGGATTGTTTGTTTAGGTAATGTGTATTGTGTAAAACAAATGTCACCTTTTTAAAAATATTGAGCTTTTATTAAGTGCCAGTATTACTCCTGTATATCTATTATATATAATATTTTAAATTTCAACAATACTTTGTGGGTTGTATTTTTTTTTTTTTTTTAAGATGGAGTCTTGCTCTGTCACCCAGGCTGGAGTGCAGTGGCACTATAACATCTCACTATAACCTACCTTCCAGTCAAGTGTTGCTCCCACCTCAGCCTCTCAAGTAGCTGGGACTGCAAGCTCACGCTACTGTGACCTGCTAATTTTTCTTTCTTCTTTTTTTTTTTTTTTTTCTTCTCTTTTTCTTTTTATAGAGCTGTGGTATCCTGTGTTGCCCAGGCTGGTCTTGAGCTCCTGCTCTCCTGGGCTCAAGCAAGCCTCCTGCCTCTTCCTCCCAAAGTGCTGGGATTACAGGTGTGAGCCTGAATTACAGAGCCTGGCCAACACTTTCAAGTTGATGTTTTAAATTCTCATTTCACAAAAAAAAAGAAAGAAAGGAAGGGAAGGAAGGAAGGGAGGGAGGGAGGGAGGGAGGGAACAGATGTAGAAAGGCTAAGTAACACTTATAGAAGGCCGTAAGTTTAGGACATATAGTCATGTGCTACTTAATAATGTTCCAGTCAGAAACAGACTGCACATACTACAGTGGCCCCGTAAGATTATTTTATCATGTTTTTATTGTACCTTTTCCATGTTTAGATATACAAATACCATTGTGTTACAATCACCTATAGTATTCAGTATAGTAACATGCAGTTATCTAGCCTAGGAGCAATATGCTTTACCGTATAGCCTAGGTGTGTAGTTGACTATACCATCTAGGTTTCTGTAAATACACTCAATGACGTTTACACAACGGTGAAGTTAGCTAATGATGCATTTCTCAGAACGTATCCCAGTCTTTAATGACACGTGACTGTACTCCTAATTACCATGTCCCATCTTCCCACTATCACACATGCATTCAACACAGATTTACTGCTTTCCCATGCTCAGAATGCTTCAGCCTACCCCTTTTGTTTATGTCTTAAAACCTAGAGTCCTTTGGATGGCATAAAAGGCACTTCTTGAGCTGACATCTGCCTACCATTGATGCTGAATCCTGAGCAGTTGCCAGAACACACTATGCCCTCTCACATCTGTGCCTTTGCAGAGAACACTCCACTGCCTGTAAAGTCCTTCTCCCTGTCCTTCTAACATATACCCACTCACCCTACTCTGCTGAAGTTTTGGGTCTTCAGGGAAACTTTCCACCTCAGCCTCTCTCTCCACATACACAGCATTTCTCTTTCTAGTTGAAGCTGTCTCTAGTCCCCGCTTCTCCTTTTTTTTTTTTTTTCGACACAGGGTCTCACTCTGTCACTCAGGCTGGAGTGCAGTGGTGTGAACACAGATCACTGCAGCTTCAACCTCCTAGGCTCAAGAGATGCTCCCACCTCAGCCTCCCAAGAAACTGGGACTACAGGCATGCATCGCCACACTGCACCTGGCTAATTTAAAAATATATACATTTTGTAGAGATGGGATCTTGCCATGTTGACCAGGCTGGTCTTGAACTCCTGTCTCAAGCAGTCCTCCCGCCTCATTGTGAACCACAGTGCCCAGCCCCTACTTCTTGAAATCACGGGTGACAGCTTGCATAAGTATCCTGAAGTATTTCTTACACAGTATCTTCTAAAGAGACCATTTATTTGAGAAGGGAAGCACCTGTTCTTCCCACAGCAGTGGCAGTAGTACATCAACAGTGCACAGCTGAATTGGGACAGGGGCCAGGACAAAGCAGAAATCTGCTGCAGAGATCAGGAAAGGTAAAGGATATTCTGTAGCAGGATCTGGGCAAGCGGCACTCACCCATATCCTTTGCATTGCAAACAGAGGAGCTACCTCCTTCCTTTTTATTTTCCAGTTTATTAATGGCTCCTAGAACCTCTGAGAACTAACTGATTTTGACCTCTTAACAGCTGCCTTTCAACTACCATTCATTCACTGCAAGCCTACTGTGTAAATGGGCCCTTGCTAACCACTTCAGATATATTGTCTCTTGTCCAGCTTCAAGTGACTCTCTAAGGGAGGGATTAGCCCCACCTCACTAGTATGGAAATGGAGACTTTGAATGATCAAGTGACTTGCTCTGAATTATACAGCTGGGAAGTGGTGAAGCTGGAATTCAACTCAAGTTATGTCTAGATCTAAAACTCATGCTCTTTTCTATGCTCAAAGCTGCATTTCAAAACTGAACTTAGCATGGAGTCTATGATGACTGGCTCATGTCTTTCCACCCAGCACCTAGGCCAAGGCCAAGCACAGAGAGGGCTCACAGTGGACAGTTGGAATAAGTAGATTCTGTATGGAACGGTTGGTAAATGAAGGCCTGGGCATGGTGTGAACAGTGTTGTGGGACAGCAGAGGAGGGGGTGGTGGCTGATTAGGGGAAATGGAGAAGCCTCTGCAGAGGAACAGAGTTGAGTGAGGCCTGGAGAAATAAGTAGTCAGAAAAAGACCGACAATTCAGCATTCTCACAGCAAAGACCACTAACAGGCAATTCACAGAACAGAAAACCCAAAGGCCATGAATAGGTGCTCCACATCACCAACAGTCAGAAAAACACAAATTATCTCATGCACAGTAGATGAGAATACAAACTGGAAAAGTGTGTTAGGAGAGCTATTTGATAGCATCTATCACAATCATAAATGAGGTATGTTCTTAAATTTATGTACAAACATTGTGATAGAAAAAAATGGAAATATTCATTAGTAGGGAACAAACTAAACAAGAACACATTTATACTATTAAAAAATATTATGCCACTTTTGGCTGGGCATGGTGACTTACGCCTGTAATCCTAACACTTTGGGAGGCTGAGGAGGGCAGATTTCCTGAGCCCAGGAGTTTGAGACAAGCCTGGGCAACATAGCCAGATGCAGTCTCTAGGGGGACCAAAATAAATATATGTGTGTGTGTGTGTGTGTGTGTGTGTGTGTGTGTGTGTGTGTGTATAGCCACTTTTAAAAGAATAAAGGAAATCTGCATGCACTGACATGGAAAGATTCCCAAAGACGTACACTTAAGTGAAAAAAGGTAAATTCCAGAGCAGTATGTATATAGTGTTCTCATTTTTGTTATGTTTTTAAAGGATACAAGTGTGCCTGTATATAGATATGTGTGTGTATAAGTGCATAGACAAAATACTAGATGAATACCAATCATTAACAGTGATTATTTACCTCTCAGGAGGGGGGTAGGAATGGAGGAGATTGAAGAATGACTTTCACTTTAAAAAGTAAGATGTGATTCATTGAGAAAAACAGCACATTACTTCTGTGGCATTCACATCAAAAGTCCTTAACTTGAATATAAAAATGAGGGAGCTATCTAAGACTAATTGAGGTACACTCTGAAAATGCTGTACTTATCTCTTCAAAACTGTCAGTGTCAGGAAAAGGAAAGAAAGACTGAGGAACTGTACCACATTAAAGGAACAATTGGCAACATCCAGATCTAGGTTAGAGGACAATACTGCATTAACGTTATTTCCCTGATTTTTATATTTACATTATGGTTATGTAGGGGACCGCCTTGGTTTTATTTTTCAGGTTGAGCACACTGAAGTATCTGGAGTAAAGGGGCATCATGTCTGAAACTGATGCTTAAGTGGCTCAGAAAAAAAAATTCTGGGAGCTAGAGGGAGAGAGAGAGAGGAGTGTGGTAAAAAGTTAACATTTTGGGGATCTGAGTAAAAGGTATATGAGAATTCTTTGTACTGATTCTGCATTTTTTCTCCAAATGTGAAATTATGTCAAAATATAAAATTAAAAGACAAAATGAAAAGAATGAGTGAGAGTTTGCTAGGTAGAGAAGCAGAAGGATCTTCTGTCAAAGGAACAGGATCGGCAAAAGCATCACACAAGTGTGCGAGTCTTCTGTGTTGACAAGCCCTGACTCTGAATATCCAGGACATAGCATGGTGTGGGTAGACAGGGATTAGAGGGATGATGAGCAGCATAACCCACAAGTGGACATATTTCCCTGCTACCTAAGATTGGAAGTGAAGACTTTAGGCCTCCATTATGCCCAGCCTCAAGTCTTGCAAGACATAACATGAGTTCTCATGGCGGCTCAGTCTTTGCATTGGCGATGTCTCTTCATCCAGTGACTGTGTGGAACAATGGAAACCCTAGAATCATGGCTGAAAGGGACATCTTGTCCAACTCTCTCATTTTGCAGAAGGGACAACTGAGATGCAAAATGAAGAAGAGATTTGCAAGGTCCCAGCAAAGGTTAGTGTTGAAACTGGCCTGCAGGCCGGGCATGGTGGCTCATACCTATAATCCCAGCACTTCGGGAGGCCTAGTAGGGTGGATCACCTGAGGTCAGGAGTTTGAGACCAGCCTGGCCAACAAGGTGAAACCCCGTCTCTACTAAAAATACAAAAATTAGCCAGGCATGGTGGCACACACCTGTAATCCCAGCTACTCAGGAGGCTGAGGCAGGAGAATCGCTTGAACCCAGGAGGCGGAGGTTGCAGTGAGCCAAGATTGTGCCACTGCACAATCTCTGTCTCAAAAGAAAAAAAAAAACTGGCCTACATTTCACAATCCATCATTCTTTCTATTGCACCAAAGTCTAAATGATAAGGGAGAAGAAATAGAAGACTAGCAAGGGAAATGACTGAATGTTAAAGTTTGGACATTTTTTATTTGATAAAAATACAAACTTAGTGTCTGTACAATTTTAAAAGTAAACAATACCAATGTTATTGTAGAAACTGTCATCACTTAAGCCAATAGATTCCAACTGGTAAGTGATATTCAATTCAAGCTCCTAGGTCTGAAGCAGCAATCAAGGTGATTCTCAGGAATTGTCAATGACATTGGTACCCATCTGGATTTGTTGAAAAGTTTAACATCCTTTTGTATTATTCATGATTTTGCAGTTCTTCAAATTGCAAGGTAATGGAGAGAGCACGCAATTTTCAACCAGGCTATGAAATCGTTCTTGAAAATTTGGACGTTCATATAGATGGCGTTTAATTTTTCTTGGAGACTGCCTTACCTTATGAAATTATGAAATTTAAAAATATATATTATAAATTAAACTATATAAATGATAATATTCTCATTACAGTAAAATCCTAGGGATAAAGAACTAGTATTTCAAGGGTGCCATTCCCGGTTTTTGCTATTATTCTTAGTTGGAATTTTATTCCTCAAGGCTTAGCTCTAAGTGACTATATAATGAATACTGACTAGCAAAACTGTTGGGATTCTAATTTATTTAAGAATCGTCAGATTCTGTACAAGAAATCTTGAAGCATGTCATCAGTAACATGCTGAGAAGCTGCCTAAAAAGGCATGCCTTTCTTTTAAATGTCCATGAGCCCTGGATCCACAGATTATCAGACATGAAGGATCACACATGCTCAAAGAGGGCTTATTTAGGTGTCATCTATAGAGGGGCTGCTCTCTTCAGCTGCCCATCCTGGACCCCAGAATTATGCCTACAGTTTTCAGTTTCCACATGTCTTTGTGGCAATGCTACCATGAATTATTTTACTCAGGACTTTAGATTAACCACAAAATAAACTAATCGAAAATAATTAAGATCATTCTGTCATGTGAGCCACAGTTTACTGCAGTCAACTTCCAAGCACAATTATATATGATGAACTATAGATGTGATGCTTTGTGTTTCAACCATTATTATCCATTGTTTCTTACTCAATTGGTGAAACCATTAGCAATATGGGGCTTTAAAAGGACTGTCTCTGTGATGTCCTCTTCCTCTGCCTCCCTTCAGGATCTGATATTCTTCTGTGGTTGATTGACCAGTCTGCATGTGGGTGGTGTATTTCTTATATCAGACCTATTGATTGCAGGAGGTTCTGTCTCCCTATCCCCAGTACCTCAAACTTCCTGTTTCCTGTACAGTCTTCAACAACTCTAGTTGCATGGCTCTAGCAATCCCTGTTCTTGCTTGTTGTGGACAGATCTGTTAAAATCCTGGAACTTCCACACAGTTTCTTCAGAATGTTTGAAGTCTCTATCCAGAGAATGACTTTTTTCTCATTGTGCTATGCTGTTGCTCTCAGAACTTACCCCCTGGAACTTTCTCTATTATGTGCCTATGCTCAGCTGTGTGGAAATAGTGAGAGAGTTTTTATTATCATCTATGTTGGTTTCTTGGCACAGAGAGAATGTACCCATCTGAATATTAGCTAAAGAAAGCTCCAGACTGGTAAGAAAGCTCTATTAGTGAACGACCAGGCAGGGTGGCTCATGCCTGTAATCCCAGCAATTTGGGAGGCCGAGGCAGGAGGATCCCTTGAGCCCAGGAATTTGAGACTAGCTTGGGCAATATGGCAAATCCCCATCTCTACCAAAAAATACAAAACATTAGCTGGGCCTGCTCGCGGGTACTTGTATTCCCATCTACTTGGGAGGCTGAGGCAGGAGAATCACCTGAGCCCAGGAAGTCCAGGCTGCAGTAAGCCATGATCATGCCACTGCACTCTAGCCTGGGCAACAGAGTGAGACTCTGTCTCAAAAATAAAGAAGGAAAGAAAACCAGTGCAGGCCAGGCATGGTGGCTCACTTGTGGGAGGCTGAGGCAGGAGGATTGCTTGAGGCCAAGAGATTGAGACTAGCCTCATTAACATAGGGACCATGTCTCTACAAAAATTATTTAAACAAATAAATAAAACCAATGCAAAACTGTATCTTAGATAAATGCTGTATGTGAGAGGCTCTGTGAGAAACTATAATAGAGATATGGACCTATTCAGGAAAGTTAGAGAAGGCTTCTACAAAGTCAGGACATGAGATCTGAAGGATAAGTAGGAATAAACTGAAAGAAGCATGAAGGGTAAAGTATTTCAGGCAGAGGAAATAGCAGGTGCAAAGGTCCTGGAGCAAATCAATAGAGACTGAAATGTCACTGGAGCTGGAGACGAGAGTAGAGGGGAGTAGGAGCACTGGAGGGCCTGGTGACATAAGGAGGGGCCAGACTGGGGCTTTGAATGCATGCAAAGAAATTTTATTTCTATCCAAGGAGCAATGGGAAAACAGTGTTAGAACAACAACAAAAGAAATGTATACTCATACACTGTTGGTAGGAGGGTAAATTGATGAAGTCTTTTAGAAGAAGAATTTGGCTGTACTGAATCAAACTAAAATATGATTTTGATAAAATGTTAATAAAATGACATAATGACCTTTGACCCAGCAAATCCATTCTAGGAATCTTTCCTAAGTAGACACTACTACATAAGTATAGATAGATATAGATATAGATATATGTACACACGCACAAATATATTCATTGTGGCAATAGTAAAAAAACATCAGAAACAAATTAAATGCCCATCAATCAGGAATAGATTAAATAGCATGTGGCACAACCATAATGGAAAACTTACATGTTTCTTAATTTATTTGAGACCATTTTTGCTTCAGCTATTTTGAAGTTGTTATTAAAAATATATACTTACATGGATGAATCATTTTTTATTAAGAAGAGTCCCTCTTTATCTTTGTAATAGTTTCTTCTTGACATCTGCTTTATCTGATATTAGTATAGTATCTGCAGTCTTTGTAACTATTTGCATAGTACATTGTTTTTTATCCTTTTACTTTCAACTTGTCTTTACATAAAGTGTATGTCACATAGACAGAATATAGTTCTGTATTTCTTTCTTTTTTTCTTTTTTTTTTTTTTTGAGACGGAGTCTCCCTCTGTCACCAGCCCAGGCTGGAGTGCAGTGGTGCAATCTCGGCTCACTGGAACCTCCACCTCCCAGGTTCTAGTGATTCTCATGCCTCAGTCTCCTGAGTAATTGGTACTACAGGCACCTGCCACCACACCCAGCTAATTTTTGTATTTTCAGTAGAGACGGATTTCACCATTTTGGCCAGGATGGTCTAGATCTCTTGGCCTTGTGATCCGCCTGCCTCAGCCTCCCAAAGTGCTGGGCTTACAGGCATAAGCCACCGCGCCCGGCTATTTTTTTTTTTTTTAAAGAGACAGGGTCTTGTCCATTGCCTAGACTGGAGTGCAGTTGCAAAATCATAGCTCACTGTAACCCTGAACTCCTGGGCTCAAGCAGTCCTCCTACCTCAGCGTCTCGAGTAGCTGGGACTACAGGCATACCCCACCGCCCCCAACTAATTTTTAAATTTTCTGTAGAGACTAGGTCTTGCTAGGTTGCCCACACTAGTCTTGAACTTCTGGCCTCAAGTGATCTCCCCTGCCTCAGCTTCCCAAAGCGCTGGGATTACAGGCAGGAACCACCAAGCCCTGCCCCATTAATCATTTAAAAGTGTACAGTTCGGCAGCATTTAGTGCATTCACAATGTTGTATTAGGTTGGTGCAAAGTAATTGCCATTAAAAGTAATTAAAAGTTTTGACAAAAATCGCAGTTACTTTTGCACAACCTAATACAACCACCACCACTTCTCTCTGGATTCAAAACTTTTTCATCACCCCCAGAAGAATACTCCATATGCTTTAAGTAATAACTCCCCATCTCCCCTTCCTCATTTTCTGACAACCACGAATCTGCTTTCTGTCTTGGATTTGCCTATTCAAGGTATGTCATGTATAAGGAATCACACAATATGTAACTTTTTGTGTCTGGTTCCTTTTACATAACACAAAAATGTTTGAGGTTCATCCAAGTTGTAGCATGTATCAGTACTTCATTCTTTTTCTGGGGGCAGGGTGGCAGGGGACAGCATCTGACTCTGTCATCCAGGCCGGAGTGCAGTGGCATGATCTCGGCTCACTGCAACCTCCATCTTCCTGGTTTAAGTGATTCTCCTGCCTCAGCCTCCCCAGTAGCTGGGATCACAAGCATGCGCCACCATGCCTGGCTAAGTTTTGTATTTTCAGTAGAGATGTGGTGTCACCATGTTGGCTAGGCTGGTCTTGAACTCCTGGCCTCAGGTGATCCACCCACCTTGGCATCCCAAAGTGCTGGGATTACAGGCATAAGCCACCATGCATGGCCTCACTACCCATTTTCAAATTGTTTGTATTTTTGTTTTGAATTGTAAGCATTCTTTATATATTCTGGATACTAAACCCTTATGAGATATGATTTGTAAATATTTCCTCCCATTCTGTAGGTTGCCTTTTCACTTTATTGATAATATCCTTTGATTTGCAAAAGCTTTAATTTTTGTGAAATCTAATTGATCTATTTTTCCTTTTGTTGCTTGTGCTTTGGTGTCGTTTAGGTATCATTGCCAAATCCAAACTCGTGAAGATTTACCCCTATGTTTCCTTCTAATAGTTTTATACTTTTAGCTCTTGTATTTAGGTCACTGATCCATTTCGAGGTACTCTTTGTATATGGAGTGAGGTAGGGGTCCAACTTCATTCTTTGGCATGTAGTTTTCCAGTTCTCCCAGCACTGTTTTGAAGAGACTGTCTTTTTCCCCATTGGATGGTCTTGGCACGCTTGTTGAAAATCACGTGACCATAGGTGTTTGGGTTAATTTCTGGACTCTCAACTTTATTCTGTTGGTCTATACGTCCATCCTTATGATGGTATCACACTGCTTTGATTACTGTAGTTTTGTGGTAAACCTTGTCTCTACTAAAATACAAAAAATTAGCCAGGAGTGGCAATGTGTGCCTGTAGTCCCAGCTACTCAGGAGCCTGAGGCAGGAGAATTGCTTGAACCCAGGAGGCAGAGGTTGCAGTGAGCTGAGATCATGCCACTGCACTCCAGCCTGGGTGACAGAGCAAGACTCCATGGGGGGTGGGGGGAGAGAAGGAAAAAGAAGGAAAAGGAAGGAAGGAAGGGAAAGAGAGAGAGAGAGAGAGAAAGAGAAAGAAAGAAGGGAGGAAGGAAGGAAGGAAGGAAGGAAGGAAAGAAAGAAAGAAAGAAAGAAAGAAAGAAAGAAAGAAAGAAAGAAAGAAAGAAAGAAAGAAAGAAAGAAAGAAAGAGAGAGAGAGAGAGAAATCAGAAAGTGGGAGTTCTCCAACTTTGTTTCTGTTTTTCAACATTGTTTTGGCTATTTGGGGCTCCATGCAATTTCCTATAAATTTCAGGATCAATCCTTCCATTTTTGCAAAATGGCCATTGGAGTTTTGATAGGGATTGCATTGAATCCATAGATCATTTTAGGAGTATTGCCATAAGTTTTCTGATGTATAACAATGGAATTTCATTACATTAAATTAGGTCTTTTTAAATTTTATTCAGCAGTTTTATAACTTTCAGTGTACAAGTCTTTCCTCCTTGGTTAAATTTATTCCTAAGAATTGTATTTTATTATTCTGGAATTTTTTTTTTTTTAGGATTGCTTTTTGATGATGTATACATACACCACTGGTTTTTGTGAGTTCATCTTGTACCCTGTAACTTTGCTAAATTCACTTACTAGATCTGATAGATCTTTTGTGTATTCCTTGGGATTTTCTATATGTAGAATCCTGTCTTCTGCAACTGTAAGTATTTCTTCCTTTCCAATTTGGATGACTATTGTGATTCCAAATGATGAGAGTGTTTTACTTTTTCTTCCCAAACTGCTCTGGCTAGGACTCCCAGTACCATGTGGAGTAGCAGTGATGAAAGCAGGCATCCTTATATTGTTTCTGCTCTTAGGGGGAAAGCTTTCAGTCTATCACCATTAAATATGAAGAGCTTCCTTGTCTTTCGGTCTTTGGTTGGGGTTGGACAATAGGCAGCATGGGCTAAATTTAGGAGGGCAGGAGGGGAATGAGGTCACGCTGTTAGTGAGGTGGCTCCCTCTCTGCTGCATCTCAATGAGTTGATTGTGTTCCTCTACAAAAGACCACAGCTCCTGTCAGGTGGCTTTCTTCATATAGCCACTCCCTCCCTTCCTTGCCCTTTTAGGTCTAACTAAAAGGTGAATGCTCCCTGCAATGGCCCTAGGGTACCATACCTTGTTGTCTTCCCTAGCACTGCCCACCCCTCTGTAAACCATCCCTTCATGAAACTTTACTCAATTCCTCATTTAGAATGTACACCTGTTTCCTGCAGAGACTCTAATTCAAAGACTTAACACCGAGTAAATGGGCACATCTCTCTGGACTGCCGTCAGCCTGCAGTGGTCCAGCAAAACTCCAAAGTGAGTGAGGTTTTAACAACCACCTTATAATCTTTTCTAGCTTTGGATCATATATAAGTCTGTGACTGGGTATGGGGTAGGAGGAGTTTGGTGGGAACAAGGAAGAGAACTCACTGCTTTTCATGTCAGCGATGTGTACCTGAGAGATGCAACTTGCATAAAACGTAAAACTTCGTATCCAAATCAGAGATGCTGAATTGAAGATCTGGAACTACAACTTCTTCAAATGGGAAGACAAATGTTTCTTCCACCATTGCTTCTGATTCTGCTCATCATCCATTGTCAGTATCCTGGGATAAACCCTGATAAGGACCATGCTGGCTGCTTGAACTTTGGGGCTAATACTACCAAATATTCGAGCCCAGCCCAACTTTTGCTTCATAACTGCCTCTACCCCAAGGCCTGATGGAACCCACCTCTTTTGGCCCAAGGAAACTCACATGCTGACAACATTAATGTACTGTATTCATTTCCTAGGGCTGCCACAACAAATTATGAAAAAATGGGGTGACTTAAAACAGCAGGAATTTCTTTTCTCACAGTTTTGGAGGCTAGAAGTCCGAGATCAAGATGTTGGCAGGTCCATGCTGTCTGATGGCTTTAGGGAAGAACTCCTCCTTGCCTCTTCCTGGCTTCTGCAGGTTCTTGGCAATCCTTGGTTTGTAGATGCATCGCTCCAGCCTCTGCCTCTGTCATCACATGGCTACATCTTCTCCCTGTGTGTCTCCTTCTTCCTGTAAGGCCATCAGTCATACTGAATTAAGAACCCATCATATCTTAACTGATATCTCCAATGACGCTGGTTTCCAAATGAGGTCACATTCTTTTTTTTTTTTTTTTTTTTTGAGACAGAGTCTTGCTCTGTCACCCAGGCTGGAGTGCACTGGTACAATCTCAGCTCCCTGCAACCTCCGCCTCCTGGGTTCAAATAATTCGCGTGCCTCATCCTCCAGAGCAGCTAAAGCTAAATTTTTTTGTTTTTAGTAGAGACAGAGTTTCACCATGTTGCCCAGGCTGGTCTCCAACTCCTGAGTTCAGGCGATCCACCTACCTGGGCCTCCCAACATGCTAGGATTACAGGTGTGAGCCACTGTGCCTGGCCAAATAAGGTCACATTCTGAGATATTAGGGTTTAGTACTTCACCATATCATTTGGGGTAACACAGTTCAACCCATAGCAGTATATATTTATCATTTGCAAGGACTTGCTTCTCCCTCTCTGAGTCATTCCAGTATTAGAAGAGAAAATCCTACTTATAAAGGAAACTTTACAACATTTTATTGAAGCAAAGCAACAGGTGAGCAGAAGAATCAAGGGCCCTTAACTAAAAGTCAAAGGACAGGATTATTGTGCCAGTTATGACATAATTTTCCTGTGTGAACTTTCAAGCCACTTTATCTCTGTGCACTTCAGTTTCCTCATCTGTAAAATGAGGACTTGTTTAAACTGTTCCCTGATTGCTTATGCTCAAGGTCCCTCTCAGTTGATTTACAATTACTCTCCTGTTATCTGTGCGATAGTTTGGCTTATTTGAAAACATCTAGAGGATTTAGTAACCTTAATTCCAAGTGTGAAATATAAAGCCTCCATTTAAAGCTCCATAATTGGAGCTTTAAACATCTGGGTCTCCCAGATTGTTTCTCCTAATGTTTCTCCTAATGCTATTAAATCTTCTCATCTAACCTTGATTCCAGGAATATTGTGCGGTTTCCTTTTATGGAGACTCAGAATCATGCACTGGTGTCAGAGGGGAAAGGAGGAGAATGGGAAGATTTCGGGTCATGACGTATAATTTTCCTTATCATTCCACCTGTGAAATTGGCTTGCATACTTCCTCCCTGACTTATCTGTAGCTCTGACTCCTCCAGGGCAGGTGCTCTGTTTTATTCATCTCTGAGTGCACACTAGGACATGCATTTGCCCCCAACATAGTACGTGGCCCAGCCAGTATTGGAGGGGAAAAGGGAGGCCATTCGTAAGAGAAGTCCCATCACTGCTCTATTTTCACCCCCACCCTCCTCCTCTGATCCCCTAAACTCAGGTCCTCAGATCTAGGGACTGATTCTCCTTTTTTTATTTTTTCTTTTGAGACAGAGTGATTCTTCTTTTTAAAAAATTGTGGTAAAATAGGCTGGACATGGTGGCTCACACCTGTAATCCTAGCATTTTGGGAGGCCGAGGCGGGTGGATCACTTGAGGTCAGGAGTTTGAGACCAGCCTGACCAACATGTCGAAACCCCGTCTCTACTGATAATGTAAAAATTAGCCGGGTATAGTGGTGACCCAAGTTTACGGTACCAACTTGCAAGACCCTGTCTGAAAAAAATAAAAAAGGTTAATCCATGTTGTAGTATGTGTTAGAATTAGAAACTGACTCTTCGTGAGAGCTACAGAACCTTCAAATTCCCTTCCAATGCTAAGTTCCTCTTTCTCAGCAGGAAGACATGCCTTTTTTGATTAAGCAAGAGCAAGAACAGGACTGATCCGGCCCCCAGGTCTTCACCACACTCTCTTTGTATCCAGGCCCTTGAGACCTCAACTTTAGAGCGTCCTTGGCCCTCATTCGTTTAGTCATTTAACAGATACTTACTTGAGCTCCTGCTCTGTAGATATCTCCTCCAGTCCTATATTGAGTGTTTATAATCCAATAGAAAAAAACAGATATATAAATAAATGCAACCAGACACAGTGACTCATGCCTGTAATCCCAACACTTTGGGAGACCAAGGCAGGAAGATTGCTTGAGGCCATGAGTTCAAGACCAGCCTGGGCAACATGGCAAGACCCCATCTCTACTAACAAAAAAAGAAAAAGAAATGTGAAATAAGGTACTCACAGCTTCAGAGATAAAAGTATTGTGGAGCTCATGGCAACACAAGAGTAGGAGTGCATATGTAACTAAGAGAATGAGAAAAGTTTGCACAAGTGATTCTCTGAATCTTGACATAAGAATGAGTGTTCTCTGTATGGAAACTGGAATCAGGCTGAAGCACACCAGCCAGGAGGCTCTGCCAGAGCCACAACATAGAGGCATGACTCAGCCTTGTGTGTTTGTGAAACTGCAAGTGAGCTGGCCTGACTGGAACACAGCATGTTGGGGAATGGAGGGAGAGAGGAAAACACCATGAAAGAATAGACATACTGGGAAGCTATAGAGGAAGGTTTGGGTCTGGTCACAAAGTCCAGGTATAAGGAACTGGATTTTATCCTCAGGACAGTCAAGACCC
The DNA here is from genome assembly GCF_007565055.1 of Rhinopithecus roxellana. NCBI lineage: Eukaryota > Metazoa > Chordata > Mammalia > Primates > Cercopithecidae > Rhinopithecus > Rhinopithecus roxellana. Next base: position 21,772,672 of record NC_044564.1, read on the forward strand.
ATGAAAGATTTTAAGAAGAGTAAAGTGGTCAATTACATGTTTTTTTACACCTTTTCTAGTGGCTAGTGTAGGGAAGTTGAGACTAGAGGTGAGAGGCCAGTTAGGAGACTATTGCCTGAGACCAGGCGAGGGGTAACACAGTTATGGTGGGATAGAGGCAGCATTGTTCCTGAGCTAACGCAGACTGGCTCATGACAGCTGATTGTCAAATTTTAAGGAATTTTGCAAGCTGGTTGTTAAGCCCAGTCATTCTTATAAATTAAATTATATAAACTTATAATTCAATAAATTATATTTTTCAGGCTGGGTGCAGTGGCTCATGCCTGTAATCCCAGCACTTTGGGAGGCCAAGGCAAGTGGATCATTTAAGGTCAGGAGTTCGAGACCAGCCTGGCCAACATGGTGAAACCCTGTCTCTACTAAAAATACAAAAATTAGCTGGGCAGTAGTGGTGCCTGCCTGTAATCCCAGCTACTCAGGAGGCTGAGGCAGGAGAATCGCTTGTACCTGGAGGCAGAGGTTGTGGTAAGCCAAGATCACACCACTGCACTCCAGTCTGGGCAACAGAGTGAGACCCTGTCTCAAAAAAAAAGAAAAAAAAGAAAAAAAAGAAAGAAATTATATTTTTCAAATGATAATAAATATTCAAAATTCATCACTTCCTAATTCTAGTTTGTTTGTTTTTTTTGACACAGTCTTGCTCTGTTGCCAAGGCTACAGTGTAGTGGCACAATCATAGCTCTCTGTAAACTCAAACTCCTGGGCTCAAGTGAACCTCTCGGCTCAACTTCCTGAGAAAGTGGGACTATAGATGTTCACCACCATGCCTGCTACTTTATTTTTTAACATTTTGTAGAGATGGGTCTTCCTATGTTTGCCATGCTGGTCTCAAGTGCCTGGGCTCAAGCGATCCTCCTGCCTCAGCCTCCCAAAGTGCTAGGATCTCAGGCATGAGCCAGCACACCCAGCCCTAATTATTGTACTGTTGTCTTAGCTCTTAAGGTAGGTTACTTCTATTTTACCTGTATGGTGGAGATGTTATATAATGATGTGCTGCTGTGCATCTCTTCCCAACAAAGTGTTCAACACCATCATGGTGGTAACTTGAAACCAACCATTGTGGGGATATTTATATACTATGAAAATCAGCAGCTGCTTTACATCTGGACATTCTCCCCCAGAGAGACAGTTATTAGCACACCACTGCATGGGGTGTATGTGGCCTGGAGACACATGCTCCAAGAAAGGGAAAGTAGTAGAATCTTTTGGCCATATCTGGGCCGGCAGAGACAATGTGTTAGTTTTTAAGAACTCCCCTACTTTAGTAGCCTCTGTCTGCAGGGTGCTGTGCTGTTCTAAAGTCTATCACAGACCTTGCAGTAGGAAGGGAGTTTTGTTTTTGTTTTTGTTTTGTTTTTGAGACAGAATCTAGCTCTGTCACCAGGCTGGAGTACAGTGGTATGATCTCGGTTCACTGCAACCTCCACCTCGGAAGGGAGTATTCTTTTAATTCCCAAGAACTCTGCTGGTTCTATAGTGCCTGAAGTGCGGGGCCAGTGATGTTATTTGTCTTTTTTTTCTTTCTTTATTATTATTATTATTTAAAATAGAGACAGAGTCTCACTATGTTGCCCAGGCTGGTCTTGAACTCCTGGGCTCAACCGATCCTCCTGCCTTGGCCTCCCAAAGTGCTGGGATTACAAGCATGAGCCACTGCACCTGGCCCAAGGATGTTATTTGTTGGCCAGTAATTTGCACTTGAGGGAGAATGGAACAGCAAAAATCCCGTCTTCATCCTACCTCTCTGAGGTTTTGATTGAATATGTCTGGACATCCTTGGAAAGGTTTAACAGTAGTCACAGGGATATGTTAAGATCATATTTTCAAGGCCAGGCACGATGACTCATGCCTATAATCCTAGCACTTTGGGAGGCCAAGGTGGGCAGATTGCTTGAGCCCAGGAGTTCAAGACCAGCCTAGCAGAATGTTGAAACCCTGTCTCTACAAAAAAACCCAAAAATTAGCTGGGCATGGGAATGTGCATGCCTGGAGTCCCAGCTACTTGGGAGGCTGGGGTGGGAGGATCGCCTGAGTCCAGGGAGGTTGAGACTGCAGTGGGCCATGATTGTGTCACCTACAATCCAGACTTGGCAACAGAGTGACACACCTTGTCTCAAAAAAAACAAAGGATCATATTTTCATATTATAAATAATACCATCACTTTAGATTGGAGAAAGATGGGGTGATGAGGGTGGGAGCAGAGGCAAGGAGACTGATTGAGCAACTGTGGCAGTCATCCTGGAGAGAGATGATGAGAACTAAACCAGGAGAATGACGTGGGGTATAGATCTAAGAGATGAAACAGAGAGAGAATCAACAGTATATAGTGACTTGTTGGGGGTAGGGGAGGAGGGCAGAATCACTGGTTGGCTGGTGTAACCATTTATTGAGACAGAGAAACCAGAGAAAGAGTAGATGTTTAAGGGGACCACTTTTGAACTCATTGACTTTGAAGTGCTGGGACATCTAGGTGCTAAAGCCTGGTGGGCAACTGGAGAGAGAAGAAAGGCACAGAAAGAGAGAGCTCTGCATCTACATGTGTTGTGTATTGGGGAGTCTTCAGCCGAGAGATGATCATTTCAATCTCAGGCAGGAATGAACTTATTGAGGGGCAATGTGTAGAGTGAGAAGAGAACCAAGGACAGCACCCTGGGGTTGAACCTCAAGGTTTAAGAGGCAGACCAGGGAGTTGACGGATTGAGGGGCAAGGATGGGATACCACTATAGCATGGTAAGAGAAATAGGAGAAAACTGAGAGGGACAGGTGACCTCGAGAGTTTGGGAGACAGGATTGATTGTGGTGTCAGATAACACTGGGAAAGAAAGGGAAATGAAAACTAGAGAGGCCACTGGATGTGTGGGGAGCTAGGAGGTCCCAGAGCCCATCTGCAGAGCAGTCTGAGTGAAGTGGGGAGCAGAAACCAGAGTGCTCTGGATTGAGGAGACAGTGGGAGATGCGGTTATGGAGGAACACACAGAAGGTCTTCTTATGAAGCCCATACTAGAGAGGGACCCAGGTCAAGGGAGGTTTGTAGATTTTTTACTGGATTTTTTAAGGTAAGAGAGACCTGAGCATGCTTATGGCTATGGAAAAGTAGAGAAGAGGCTGAAGAGACTGGGGATTATCAATCAAGTGACCCATCGACGTAGAGAAACCCTGGAATTGGCAGGTTTCTCAAGCTTTTCATGTACACATGAATCATCTGGGGATCTTCTTAAAATTCAGATTCTCATTCAGTAGGTCTAGGGCAAGGCCTGAGTTTCCATTCTAAGAAGCTTCCAGGTGATGCTAATGCTTCTTGTCGATGAACCGCACTTTGGGAAGCAAGGCACTGGAGCTCTGAATTGCAGTTGTGTGTCCATTTGTCCATCTCCATCCCTAGACCCTGAAGCAGGATCCTTCCAGATAATCGCTACTGTCGAACACAGTCCATGTCATATAGAAGTTTCTTCAATGCGGGCCAGGAGTGGTAGTTCACGCCTGTAACCCCAGCACTTTGGGATGCCAAGGTGGGAGGATTGCCTGAGTTCAGGAGTTCAAGACCAGCCTGGGCAACATGGCGAAACCCTGTCTCTACCAAAAATACAATATATATATATATATATATATAATATATATATTTATTATATATAATAAAAATATATATATATAACCAGGCATGGTGGCACATGCGTGTAGTACCAGCTACTCAGGAGGCTAAGGTGGGAAGATCGCTTCAGCCTGGGAGGCTGAGGTTGCAGTGAGCTGGGATCTTATCACCTATACTCCAGACTGAGTGACAAAGTGAGACAAACCCCTCTCAAGAAAAAAAAAAGTTTGTTGAATGCATTAAAAGTATGTTGAACACAAAAGACGTTCAATAGGTACTACCTATAACTAAAAAGTGGGGAGGTACCCTAAAGTACAATAACATGAGAATGGGTAAGTAAATTGTAGTACGAGTAAGTATACTTCAGAATATTCTTAAGTAATTAAAGTGGTCATTATGAAATCCATATAATAATGTGGGGAAATTCCAATGATACAATTTTAGAAGGCATGTGAATTTTTGCTTATAATAGCCACTGTGGGATATTATGTATTTGGACAACAACTAGAACAGAACAGAAAAAATTCAGCAAGTTTGATTACTTGGAGCAATAGGATGATGGAAACATTTTTCACTTGGATTTCTGTGGATGTTACAAAAATTCAGGCAAAAAAAATAGCATAGTTACACCTATGAAAGAAAAGAAATTAAACATGCATGTTCTAATTGTGGAAAATCAAAACAGAGATAAGTAAACCCTACATATGGTAGCTTAGATTTGGGATTGTATGTACTGTTTAAAAATATATAGGCTGGGCATGGTGGCTCATGCCTGTAATCCCAGCACTTTGGGAGGCCAAGGCGGGTGGATCACGAGGTCAGGAGATCGGGACCATCCTGGATAACACGGTGAAACACCGTCTCCACTAAAAATACAAAAAAAAAAAAAAAAAAAAAAAATCTAGCCGGGCGTAGTGGTGGGTGCCTGTAGTCCCAGCTACTCGGGAGGCTGAGGCAGGAGAATGGCATGGACCCGGGAGGCGGAGCTTGCTGTGAGCCAAGATTGTGCCACTGCACTCCAGCCTGGGCGACAGAGAGAGACTCTATCTCAAAAAAAATAAAAATAAATAAAATAAAAATATGTAGGCCGGGCATGGTGGCTCACACCTGTAATCTCCCTTTGGGAGACCAAAGCAGGTGGATCACATGAGGTCAGGAGTTCAAGACCAGCCTGGCCAACATGGTGAAACCCTGTCTCTACTAAAATACAAAAATTAACTAGGTTTGGTGGCACGCGCCTGTAATTCCAGCTACTCAGAGACTGAGGCCCAAGAATCACTTGAACCCAGGAATTGGAGGTTGCAGTGGGCTGGGACTGATCCACTGCACACTAGCCTGGGTGACAGAGGGAGACTCTGTCTCAACAACAACAACAACAGCAACAAAAAAATATATATGTATATATATATACACACACACACACACACATTAACTTTTCTTTACACAATTACTATTATGATTTTGACAGCATCTCTCTTCCTTTGTCCCTTCTTTCCTTCCTTTCTTTCCTTTTCTTATGCTTTCCCTCTCCCCTCCACTTTTTAAGACATCTCTCCCTTAAGAAATTCCCATTCCCAATGATAGCTCATCAAAGAAGCACATGAATAGCTGACATTATGTAATGCTTTGACATTTCGCATTCCCAAGGCATTACCCCACCCCTGATGCAGAATAAGTTGTCAGAGCATGAAATTGGTATTTTTACATATTCTTAATGTACAGATGTCAGTCTGAAAACCATTCACTACTATTATGATTACATTCTTTGTCTCATTTTCTTTGTATGCCAAGATTTGTTCTTGTGAAATCTTTTCTTTTGGGAGTTTCAAAGAGGGAAGACAAAACTTTAATAATCCAGTTTACTGATGCTGCCAAAAGGAAAAAGTAAACTTTTAAGTCTCCGACCACTTTTGGCAATGATACACCTGGAACAGAAGTAAAGATGTAACAAGAAGGACCAGATGCAAACTGGAAATACAATCAGTGGCCTACTCGATGGTGCCAGATTCCTCAGCTTGTTCCAAATCAGGTATGCCTGCAGTTTACAGGTTTGTTACTCTGTGTTAATGACATAAATGAATAGCCTAGGCTTATGGGAGGAACAGTATGCCTAAAAAATAACATTGTAGCAAACACACAAGGTAAGAAGCAGAAGGGATTTAGAGACACCCTGGTCCATCCTCTATGTATTCAGTGATGCAGGGGTGAGGGGGAAAATATATTCTAGATAAGGTCAAGGAAGGTCTCCCTGAAGAGATGACATTAAGTGGAGACTTGAAGAAGGAACTAGGCATGCAGAAAGCCAGAGGGTAGAACATTCCAGGCAGAAGGAATAACATGAACTAAGGGTCTGAGAAAACAATAATTCCTAACATTTATTTAACACTTACTATGTGCCTGGCGCTATTCTAAACACATTACATATATTACCTCACATATTCTGTTTTTTTTTTTTTTTTTTTTTTTTCCAGAGACTGGGTCTCACTCTGTCACCCAGACTGGAGTGCAGTGGCATGATCATAGCTCACTGTAGTCTCTAACTCCTGGGTTCAAACGATCCTCTCGTCTTGGCCTCTCAAAGCACTGGGATTACAGGTGTGAGCCACAGAGCCCAGCCTACCTCATGTATTCTTCACACCAGCTCCATGAGGCAGAGAATATCATTGTCTCCATTCTACAGGTGGGGAAATGAAGCACACCACGGTTAGGTAACCTCCCCAAGGCTGAACAGCCAGTAAGTGGTAGAGCTAGGATTCTAACCCAGCAGTACAATTCCAGAATCCACATGCTTAACCATTTTGCCATGCTGACAAAGTTGGGGCTGAACCCCAAGTCTCCCGACTTCTACTTCAGTGCCTATCCCAGTCATATACATGTGTATTGGTACTTATACACACTCCTAACTTTCCCTCTCAGGAGTCTATATAAACAAGGGACATCTGAAGGTGCTTTCCTTAATCAAGTTGCTAGAATTGAGATGCGCATGGGGAATCTGTGTTGGCACTCCACCCTGAGGAGCGCTGTCACCTGAAGAGGTAGGCTTCACGTCTCATGTGGAAATTTCCTAGGTGTATCCCCCAGTGCAGGCAGCCCTGGGAAAACTGGTTGAAGATGGTGGCAAGGACAGAAATGATGGCTCATTGCCAGTCTATTTGGGGCCTAAGGTGAAAGCCCAGGGCTATGGTAGATTCAGCTCAGTGATATGTGGTCAGAGTCCAGGTCATCCCAAGGAGGCAGGTCATGGACCATGGTAGTCATGGAAAACATCTACAACAGGCCAGAGCTCCACAAGGAAGGACTTGAGCTAAATTGACAAGTTGTTAAGCACTCCAGGTTGTTTGAGACCCATGCTGCCTCCTACCTGCCTTTCACTTCATTCATTCATTTGTGCATTTAATTATTATTTTATCTGGCCATTTATTCATTCAATAAATGTTTACCCTGTGTCTGCCACATGCCATTCCTCTGCTAGGCAGTGAGATACAAAGATGTAGTCCCTACTCTAAAGGAGCTCAAAGTCTAGAGAGATGGAAGAGGGCATGGTTCAGAGAAGAATTCCTGAGGAAGGCTACACTGAATAGAGTGTCTCTGGAAAGAGTAGAGAGGGAAGACCAGTGAAGATAAAGGCAACAGCAAGTGCAAAGCTACACTGACATGAGGGAGGCCGGCTCAGTTGGGTACATGCAAACCTTGCTCATACACCATGAAACCCGAATATGGAGGGTGTGAGTATCAAGGGGTACAGAGCAAAGCCAGAAAGAGAAATATGCTACCCTACCTTTGTTACAAGGCAGTGGTTGAGCAATACAGGAGAAAGTGGAGAGGATCCAGGCCTGGGGATCTGGAGACTGGGGTCTAACCTGAACTCTGTGCTAATTCAGTAGGTGACCTTGGGCAGGTCTCTTCTGCTCTCTGGACTTCAGTTTGACCCTTTGTAAAATGACAGGGTAGGATTATGATGATGTCTTAGGGGCTCTCTTCCAGCTCTATCATTCTGTGATTCTAAATCCTTTTATAACAAACTCTAGGAGAGGAGCTTTTCTCTTGCAAATGGAGTGTAAAGTTAATCCTGCCTGTGCTGAGGCTAACTAATGTGCGTGTGTGGTTTATCCTACTTCATTAAACCCTGATTCCCCACAGAGCAATGCGTGAGGCAGCCTAGGCAGGTAAATACTGAAGTGTTGCTGCACTGGATCTGTTAGTGGAAAATGATTTCCCCTAACTCTTTCTCAAGTTTATCAGCACAAAGCCTATAACCCCCATTTTCCACACTGTTACCTTGCCACATGTGCAGATTTAGACCCAGTCATAGGGTATGGTAAGTTGTGTCCTCTGTACTTCATTTATGTCGGCATCCTCCACACCCCCCAGTGTGCTGCCAGTGACACCATTGTTATCCATATGAAGAAACAAGTTCAGACAGGTCAGGCCACTTGGTAGGCGAGGCACAGCCCCATGTGATGTGTGACCCATATAGTGAGGGTAATGCTTCTGTTGACTGAATACTCACCAAAGAGTGAAAAAAGGCAAGCTGTGAGGTAAAGTTCCCACGTGAAAAACTTCCCCAAGGTTCTTGCCTTTTGTAAAGATCTTGCAAATTCCAAGTCACTTTTTTCTTTTTTTTGAGACAGGCTCTAACTCTGGAGTGCAGTGATGTGATCTTGGTTTACTGCAGCCAGGCGATCATCCTGCCTCAGTCTCCCGAGTAACTGGGACTACAGGCATTACCTTGCCCAGCTAATTTTTTATTTTTTGTAGAGATGAGGATTTGCCATGTTGCCCAGGCTAGTCTTGAATTCTTGGTCTCAAGTGATCCTCCTGCCTCCGCCTCCCAAGGTTCTGGGATTACAGATGTGAGCCATGACACCCAGCCACTTTTTTTTAAGACTAAAAGAGAACACTCGTTCTGGGTTGTCTGTTGAAAACAAATGGTAATTGTCTTGGGTTTCCTGAATTATTCTTCTTTTATTGTGAAGTATAGTGCAGATACTGAAAATGCATAAAGCATATGTATATAGTTTAATGAATAATTAAAGGTGATCCCTGATAATCCCCATCCTAGTAAGGATATAGAATATAACGTTGGGTGAAGAAAGCAAGACACAGAGAATACATCCAGTATAATCCCATTTATATGAAGTTAGTAAAACTGACAGGCTCGACGTTTGGCTGAAGCGGCCCACTCTTTGCATGGTCCTGTGTGGTATGCAGACCTGACAAGACTTTGTCCTCTTTCACCTCACTGAGGATGAACCCTCTGAGGACAGAGAGAGATAGAGGCATTGAATGTTAAAGCTAGAAGCCAGGCTCATGCCTGTAATCCCAGCACTTTGGGAGGCTGAGGTGGGCGGATCACAAGGTCAGGAGTTGGAGACCATCCTGACCAACATGGTGAAACCCCATCTCTACTAAAAATACAAAAATTAGCCAGGCGTTGTCGTGGGTGCCTGTAATCCCAGCTACTCGGGAGGTTGAGGCAGGAGAATCATTTGAACCCGGGAGGCGGAGGTTGCAGTGAGCCGATATCATGCCGTTGCACTCCAGCCTGGACAGCAGAGTGAGACTCCGTCAAAAAAAAAAAAAAAACCCAGCTGGAAGGGCTATCCTATGACATTCATTCACTCAATCATTCTAATTTCTCAGATACTTTTGGGGATTTACTACGTAGGGGATCTCTAGCTGGGAATTCACTATGTAGAGGATCTCTGGGGGATAAGGTATAGGTAGATCTTTCATAGATCTTGTCTTGGAGGAACAGGAAAAGCTAGAATGAGTTGAGTCCTAAATGGAGGAAAGAAGTGAGGGTTGAAGAGGTGCCTGGCTCTGGGCCGGAACACACCCTCAGCGCCTCTGAAAGAGCTGGAGGGATGCGACCCACCAAGGGTACAAGGCAGAAGAGACTCCTTGGGCCTCAGGAAGAATGGGTAGGCTACTGCAGATGAACCCAGCCAGCCTCCCTGACCAGTCTCTGTATTCAGTCACCTGGGGTGGTTTATGTGCAAACAATGAATCCCAAAGGAATCAGAATTAGGCTGCAGAATGTGAGAGGAAGAGCCCTGACACTGCCTGCTCCAGTGCCTTTATTTTGTGGATAAAGAGACTAGGTCCAAAGTGAAATGGCTTTTCTGTTTTTGAGAGAAAGAGTCTTGCTCAGCCACCCGGACTAGAGTGCAGTGGTGCGATCTCGGCTCACTGCAACCACCGTCTCCCGGGTTTAAGTGATTCTCCCATCTCAGCCTCCCGAGTACCTGGGATTATAGGCACCTGTCATTATGTCAGACTAATTTTTGTATTATAGTATAGATGAGGTTTCACCATGTTGGCCAGGCTGGTCTTGAACTTCTGACCCCAGGTGATCCGCCTGCCTCGGCCTCCCAAAATGCTACTGTGCCTGGCATGGCTTTTCCAGTGTCCCCTGGATAGCTTGAGGGGAGCCCTAGGACTCGAATCCAGATTCCTACTTCCCTTACCAGTGTTCTTCTTCTGCCCAGACACACAACAGTATTTTCCAAGATGAGCTTTTAGAATCATCAGTTTTGATGGTCATGAAATCTGGAAAATCTGTCTAGTCCAGAGGGTCCCAAACCTGCCTGATCATCAAATCACATGAAAAATTTGTTTTTAAAAATGTAGATCCTGGGATCCCAGCCCCCAGAGATTAGGGTTTTGGGGTCTGATAGAACTGGAGTTTGTAGGCCAGGTTGGCCAGGTGTATATTTTAAAGCTCCCACTTCCTACCCTCCACTTCCAGCTGATACTGATGATTAGCAGGTGGATTCTATCCAGTTGACAGAGGAAGAAACTGAGGCCCAGGTAAAGCGAGGTAGAGTGACTGTGCAAGATCACATGTCATTCCATCACGAATTCTTCTATTGTTCAGAATAGAATTGAGCCAGGCTGCATGTCTAAGAGCCTTGACATATTAATAGTGTTTTCTCTCAATATTGTTTTTTTGGTGAGCATGTTTCATTTTTTGAAGCAGCTTAAAAGATTCCCAGCCATGCTGCCAGGCACTCAGATTTGTGCAATGTTTACAATGACTTTGTTGTTCATTAAACAAATTTACCTAGACTTAACCAACATGAAAGAAATCATCTTGTTTACAGTGAGATCCTGACAAAAATACGTGTAGCAAAGACAGACAAACACACATAAACCTGGATTGCCGGGTGGGACATGATTTGCTGCCACATTCAATTTTTCTCATTAGAACTTGTTTTATTTGAGCATGACTCAGTACCCCATGTAAATGCGAGGTTGTTAATCTTATTACTATATGGAAAACAAATTAATTAGTATGCATGCTTTTGGAGATGAGTTGTTAGGTTGGTGTTGGAAAGATTAGGAAAATACACTCATTACTCCAAATGATATCTGATAATACACATCTGACTTCCACTTTAAGATCTGTTCCAATATATGGGTAACAAATATAGCTAATAAAAATCAAGTGTTTGTGTTCAGCAGCTAAATGTTCATGTTGGCCAGATCTATACACATGCTGGCCTTCTTTGTTTTAAAACAAAGGACAGTTTGTCACTGTCCATCAGCCAGAGACTCACCTGCAACAGGCAGTTTCTTAGGTCCCAGCTCCCATCCAATATCCAAACTCAAGTGAGAGTGACCTTTTTCCTTTGCCTGCCTACCACACTTTCTATCTCTTCCCAGTGCACCTGCTCCCTTCTTTCAGCAGTCATAATGAACACACCTCATTTTTGCAGGAAACTGTATGCTCCCCGAGGGTAGAGACTATATTCCAATTGGAGATTTACATGCGTATTGATCAGAATACCCCACTGCAGGAAAAATATATGAAGAAGAACAAGGAAGCCCTTAAAGTACCAGTGTGGAACAATCACCAATATATATTGTTAAACGGACACATAACTCTGCAAGAATACGGTGACACTAATTACAAGGTTACTAGGGAGGTATACTGGGTGGTTGAGGGGCAGAGGTAGGAGGAGACTTTCCCTCAGGTTCCCTCTGTACCTTTTAAATTTGAGCTATATGTATGTACTCCCTAGTCCAAAAAAAAGAGCAAATTATAATTTAGAAGTAAAATCTAGTAAAAAGAAAATATTTGCTCAACGTAAAACAACAACAACCAAAACACACACAAAAAAAACCCCACCAAAACAAAATAAAACAAATAAAAATAAACAAATGTCATTTGGGATATTACACTTTGGGAAGTCCTTTAATAAATAAATCTGTTTCACATTAGCTTAGTGTTACCCAGACTTATTTCACCAGGGAGCTCCAAAAGAAACATAAGGTATCTAGTGTTTCTCAGATAGTTCTCACTGCTTTTAAAAAATATTCACTTATGGGCCAGGTGCAGTGGCTCATGCCTGAAATCCCAACACTTTGGGAGGCTGAGGCAAGAGGATCGCTTGAGCCTAGGAGTTTGAGACCAGCCTGGATAACAGTGAAAACCCATTTCTACAGAAAATTTAAAAAAAAAAAAAAAAAAGAGGCAGGAGAATCACTTGAGCCTGGGAGGTTGAGGCAGCAATGAGACATGATTGTGCCACTGCACTCTTGCCTGGGCCACAGGAGTGAGAAAAAAAGAAACTATATTTACTTATGAATATCTCACAAAACACAAGTGACCCACTGATGTGCTCTAGGTAACATTTTTAAACCAGAGCGTAGATCCTAAGTCTGCTGTCAGCTCTGTGAATGAACCTGGGCAAGTCCTTTCTCTTCTTTGGGCTTCAGTTTCTCCATCTCCAAAATAAGCCAGTGGTATGAGATTCTCTCTGACATTCCTTCCAGCTTTGAAGGTCAGATTCTCCGGCAAAAAATATATCTCAAAAGTCTCCTCCAAACTAAGCACATGCTGTAAGTAGCAATTGGAGGCTGGCAGAGGTCGATGATACTTGTTAAAGAGAAGTTACAAACATACCCAATGTGAACACATTTTCCCAGCTTCTCCGAAAACCTGGGGGATTAAGAACAAAACAAACCCCAGAAGACATTCCAGGAGGTTATAAGAAACCAATGCATCATCTTTGGTTCACAACAGCTGATGATATTACCAAAGTCTCAGCACTTCCACTTACTCACTGTCCAGCCTATTGGGCAAATCCCTGAGACTCAGTTTCCTCAGCTATAAAATGGGTATAATAATTGCTTTTGCGCTTTCCCAAATTCTTGGCATAGGCACTTAATTTATGACAGCAACAGAAACGAGAATCGAGAGCCTGCGACAGGCTTGTCAAGCCATTTGTAAAAATGAAGTAAAAACATTGCTTATCAAGTTACATTTCATTTATTGGTAGATTTCCCTTGGTTGTGGCAAGAGCATGGTATGAGACTATCCTACTCATCCATTACTAGAGACAAAGTAAAAGTATAAAAAGCCTTTGGCAAAGCGATTTGCCCGTATATATCAAGAACCATGCAAGCATTCAGGCCCTTTGACCCAGCAAATCTAGATCTGGGGATTTTACAGAAATGACAAAAATAGGAGAACGTGATATGTATGAAGACATGCACTTTGGGATTATCTCTGATAGTGAAAAATTGGAGTCCTTCTAAATATATAATACTAGGGAATGATATATCCACTCAAAAGAGTATTAAACAGCCATTAAAATACTTATTAAAACATTTATTTTAAAATGATAATTATGAAGACCTGTGGCATTATAATGATAAACTGTCAAGTGAGAAAGCTGAATGAATACGAAGCTGTAACTACACTCATAAATCACCTATGTAAATTTTGCCTGAAGTAAGAGGAGCACCGAACAGTTAATTTGTTACACTGGTAGGATTATGGATAATTTTCTTTCCTTTTAATTTCCCTTATTGTTGTAACATTATAAACTAAATAAAAATCTGGGAAAAAATACAATAAGGCAACAGATAGGTACACTGTGTTGTATCCTTCGTAAATCCTTTCACTGAAGAAAGGGATTAAATGTGGCTTACCATAGCAAATCATAAAATAAGACTCACATTTTGCATTTCCTCTAGACCCTCCTACCCTTCTGAGAATAAATTAAAATATAAACACCAGAGTTGAGTTTTTAAAATCCAGGATTATCTCATTATTCTAGTTAAAACATATAAGGAGACAAAACACACTTTTTTTTTTTTGAGTTCTTTTTTTTTTTATTATACTTTAAGTTCTAGGGTGCATGTGCATAACGTGCAGGTTTGTTACATATGTATACTTATGCCATGTTGGTGTGCTGCACCCATCAACTCGTCAGCACCCATCAATTCATCATTTATATCATGTATAACTCCCCAGTGCAATCCCTCCCTCCTCCCCCCTCCCCATGATAGGCCCCAGTGTGTGATGTTCCCCTTCCCGAGTCCAAGTGATCTCATTGTTCAGTTCCCACCTATGAGTGAGAACATGCGGTGTTTGGTTTTCTCTTCTTGTGATAGTTTGCTAAGAATGATGGTTTCCAGCTGCATCCATGTCCCTACAAAGGACGCAAACTCATCCTTTTTTATGGCTGCATAGTATTCCATGGTGTATATGTGCCACATTTTCTTAATCCAGTCTGTCACAGATGGACATTTGGGTTGATTCCAAGTCTTTGCTATTGTGAATAGTGCCGCAATAAACATACGTGTGCATGTGTCTTTGTAGTAGAATAATTTATAATCCTTTGGGTATATACCCAGTAGTGGGATGGCTGGGTCATATGGTACATCTAGTTCTAGATCCTTGAGGAATTGCCATACTGTTTTCCATAATGGTTGAACTAGTTTACAATCCCACCAACAGTGTAAAAGTGTTCCTATTTCTCCACATCCTGTCCAACACCTGTTGTTTCCTGACTTCTTAATGATTGCCATTCTAACTGGTGTGAGATGGTATCTCATTGTGGTTTTGATTTGCATTTCTCTGATGGCGAGTGATGATGAGCATTTTTTCATGTGTCTGTTGGCTGTATGAGTGTCTTCTTTTGAGAAATGTCTGTTCATATCCTTTCCCCACTTTTTGATGGGGTTGTTTGTTTTTTTCTTGTATATTTGTTTGAGTTCTTTGTAGATTCTGGATATTAGCCCTTTGTCAGATGAGTAGGTTGCAAAAATTTTCTCCCATTCTGTAGGTTGCCTGTTCACTCTGATGGTAGTTTCTTTTGCTGTGCAAAAGCTCTTTAGTTTAATTAGATCCCATTTGTCAATTTTGGCTTTTGCTGCCGTTGCTTTTGGTGTTTTAGACATGAAGTCCTTGCCCATGCCTACAAAACACACTTTTTTCTTCTGGATTAAGTTTCCGTGGCCAAGTTCCATATGTCTGTTCTTCCCTATTGGCAGGTCATGGGTCTCCCTTCCTACCACAGGAGTTTCTCAACCTGTTGACTTCGCTCGGCTATCGCACAGATGGTGGTGAAATCATTAGATTGAAGGAAATCCAACAGTTCTTGCTTTGTGAAATGAACATGCTATTTCTGCCCAGGCTACCACCTGGGTCTGGGATCAGGATCTCCTGAGATGATGTGCAGGAAGACACAGAAGTGTTTTGCAAATCTTCCAGAGCTGTGTCCATTTGGATCTTTTTTCTTTAGGAGTCAATGTAACATAATGGAGGACTACAGGGATAGAGTGGACTTAGGGGAGTGGGGAGATGGGGCCTGGATTTTAGGCAACCTAAAGTGTTAGTGGTCAAACGATTTGTGTGGAAAA
The DNA here is from genome assembly GCF_007565055.1 of Rhinopithecus roxellana. NCBI lineage: Eukaryota > Metazoa > Chordata > Mammalia > Primates > Cercopithecidae > Rhinopithecus > Rhinopithecus roxellana. The sequence goes on from NC_044564.1 coordinate 21,787,981, forward strand.
TCAGACTGGCTTTCAAATTCCAGCTCTGCCGTCTCCTAACTGTGTGATCCTGGGCAACTCCCAGTGTCTGAGCCTCAGAGTTGAGGCTTCATCTGTGAATCTGGAGCACTAACAAAACTGGCTGCACAGGTTTGTTTTGAGGATGGAATATGATCATGTATGCAAAGCACAGTGCCCAGTGAGTGTCCAAGAGATGTCCGTTTTCTCATTAGTCTTGCCCTTCCCATGAACTCACTGTAGAACCTGTGGCAATTCTATTTCCTTCTCTGGGCCTTAGTGTCTCCATCTGCAAAATGGGAGAAGGGGTGGACTCAACTGTCTCCCAGGGCTATTTTAGCATATGGGCCTATGATTTCATGGTGGTTCTTGTAGCAATGTTCTTTTCTTTTTGTTTTCCTTTTTTTTTTTTTTTTTTTTTTTTTGCAGTTTTTACTTAAACAGAAATAAAATGGGCATATGGGCAGTCTATTTATTTTCTTTGCTGCACAGCCTTGCATTGTGACTGGTGACTCTGATGGCCAGCTGGGCTGCTCTTTCCACAATGACTTTATGGTTCTTTTTTTTTTTTTTTTGAGACAGAGTCTCGCTCTGTCGCCCAGGCTGGAGTGCAGTGGCCAGATCTCAGCTCACTGCAAGCTCCGCCCCCCGGGTTTACACCATTCTCCTGCCTCAGCCTCCCAAGTAGCTGGGACTACAGGCGCCCGCCACCTCGCCCGGCTCGTTTTTTGTATTTTTTAGTAGAGATGGGGTTTCACCGTGTTAGCCAGGATGGTCTCGATCTCCTGACCTCGTGATCTGCCCACTCGGCCTCCCAAAGTGCTGGGATTACAGGCTTGAGCCACTGCGCCTGGCCGACTTTATGGTTCTTGGAGGAAACATTGTAAGCGATCTCAGCACAGTACGATTTGTTGCACTTCAGCAGCACTTCCAGCTCCTTGATGTTGTGGACCAGGAACTTCTGTAAGCTACTGGGCAGCATGTGCGTTATTCTTTTGTTGCTCCCATAACCAATGTTGGACATCAAGAACTGGCTCTTGAACCTTCTATGAATCCTGTTGTCAATACATCTGGTTGTCAATTCCTCTAGGTGTCTACCAGTTACACTTAATTTTGACATACCAGTCTGACTGCTGCCAGATGAATGTCTTGTTCCTCTTTGAAAATCTTGGGCTTCATCTGATCTTTGACAAACCTGAGAAAAACAAGAAATGGGGAAAGGATTCCCTATTTAATAAGTGGTGCTGGGAAAATTGGCTAGCCATAAGTAGAAAGCTGAAACTGGATCCTTTCCTTACTCCTTATATGAAAATTAATTCAAGATGGATTAGAAACTTAAATGTTAGACCTAATACCATAAAAACCCTAGAAGAAAACCTAGGTAATACCATTCAGGACATAGGCATGGGCAAGGACTTCACGTCTAAAACACCAAAAGCAACGGCAACAAAAGCCAAAATTGACAAGTGGGATCTAATTAAACTAAAGAGCTTCTGCACAGCAGAAGTGAACGGGCAACCTACAGAATGGGAGAAAATTTTTGCAATCTACTCGTCTGACAAAGGGCTAATATCTAGAACCTACAAAGAACTCAAACAAATTTACAAGAAAAAAACAACCCCATCAAAAAGTGGGCAAGGGATATGAACAGACATTTCTCAAAAGAAGACATACATACAGCCAACAGACACATGAAAAAATGCTCATCATCACTGTCCATCAGAGAAATGCAAATCAAAACCACAATGAGATACCATCTCACACCAGTTAGAATGGCAATCATTAAAAAGTCAGGAAACGACAGGTGCTAGAGAGGATGTGGAGAAATAGGAACACTTTTACACTCTTGGTGGGATTGTAAGCTAGTTCAACCATCATGGAAAACGGTATGGCGATTACTCAAGGATCTAGAACTAGAAGTACCATATGACCCAGTCATCCCATTACGTGGTATATACTCAAAGGATTATAAATTATGCTGCTATGAAGACACATGAACACATATGTTCATTGCGGCACTATTCACAATAGCAAAGACTTGGAATCAACCCAAATGTCCATCAGTGACAGACTGGATTAAGAAAATGTGGCACATATACACCATGGAATACTATGCAGCCATAAAAAAGGATGAGTTTGTGTCCTTTGTAGGGACATGGATGCAGCTGGAAACCATCATTCTCAGCAAACTATCGCAAGAACAGAAAACCAAACACCGCATGTTCTCACTCATAGGTGGGAACTGAACAATGAGATCACTTGGACTCAGGAGAGGGGAGAGGGGAGGCATTGCATTGGGAGTTATACCTGATGTAAAGGACGAGTTGATGGGTGCTGACGAGTTGATGGGTGCAGCACACCAACATGGCACAAGTATACATATGTAACAAACCTGCACGTTATGCACGTTATGCACATGTACCCTAGAACTTAAAGTATAATAATAAAAAAAAAAAGAAAAGAAAATCTTGGGCTTCATGAGGAGTCTAAGGGCGGCCATGATGTGAGTAGGAAGTGGCTGCCACCTCCATAGGCAGCACCGAGGAAGAGAGGGCAATGTCCTTTTATTTTATTTTATTTTATTTATTTATTTATTTATTTATTTATTTATTTATTTATTTATTTATTTATTTATTTTTGAGACGGAGTCTCACTCTGTCACCCAAGCTGGAGTGCAGTGGTGTGATCTCGGTTCACTGCAACCTCTGCCTCCCGGGTTCAAGCGATTCTCCTGCCTCAGCCTCCCAAGTAGCTGGGATTACAGGTGCCTGCCAGCATGCCTGGCTAATTTTTGTATTTTTAGTAGAGACGGGATTTCACCATGTTGGACAGGCTGGTCTCGAACTCCTGACCTCAAATGATCTGCCCATCTCAGCCTCCCAAAGTACTGGGATTACAGGCATGAGCCACTGTGCCTGGCAGGCAATGTCCTTTTAAAAATAGATTATATGCGAATGTGTAGCTCAATGGGACATAGCCATGGGAATGGGGTTGCAGAAATTTTCAGTAAGATTAGGCTGTCAGCTCCATAATCCTACCCTTGCTTTACTCCTGAATGTGCTTCCTCTAGTTAACATTCCAAAACCACCCAACCCTTCCAGCTGGGATTATTCCAAAGGCATAGAGGAGATGTTGTAATGCCCCTCAAGGTGGCACATTGAGGGTTCCCGTGAAAAGATCTGTCTGAGCAGATCTCTTTCTCTGGAATTTCAGAGCAGGTTTTTTCACAGGATCCTTTGCTGTGCCACCTTGTTTGTTCTTTCCTGAGGGTGATGACTCCCAAAGAACAGAACTTAGACCAGTGGCAAGAAGCTGTATGGAAGCTAATTTGTGCTCAGTGAGGGAAAGGACTGCCTAGAAGGCAAAGGGTTCGTGAGCTCACTGTCCCTGAGGTATTCAACCTTAGAATGGACCACTGTTCGCTTGGATGCTGTAGAGAGGCCAGCCTGTTTACAGTTCATACAGTTAAATGAGGCCCACTACCCCAAGTCCCTATGCTACTAATGAACTATTTACCAATTGATTATCACTTAATTAGCAATATAGATATCCCAAATTTACAATGGTTTTACTTAGGACTTTTCCACTTTACAATGGTGTGAAAGCGGTATGTATTGAGTAGAAATCATGCTAAATTCTGAATTTTGCTCTTTTCCCTGGGTATCGTACCAGAATAGGCAGTGAGACACTCTCTCAATGCTGGACAGCAGCAGTGAGCCTCAGCTTTCAGTCAGCCCCGTGATCATGAGGCTAAACTATTGATGCTCTGCAGTGTGTTGTGTGGCCAGACGATTTTGCCCTACTGTAGGCTAATGTAAGTATGCTGAGTATGTTTAAGGTAGGCTAGGCTAAGCTATGGTGTTCAGTAGGTGTATTAACAACATTTGTGATTTAAGGTATCATCAGTTTACGGTGGGTTTATCAGGATGCAACCCCATTGTAAGTTGGGACACATTTGTACATTAATTTTTTTTTTGAGACAATGTCTCACTCTGTCACTGAAGCTGTAGTGCAGTGGTGCCATCCAGCTCACTGCAGCCTCAACCTCGCAGGCCCAAGTGATCCTCCCACCTTAGCCACCTGAGTAGCTGGGGCTACAGGCATGCATCACCACCCCTGGCTAATTTTTGTAATTTTTTCTAGAGACAGGGTTTTGCCGTGTTACCCAGCCTGATCTCAAACTCAAGTGATCCACCCACCTTAGCTTCCCAACTGCTGGGATTACAGGAGTGAGCCACTGTGCCCTGCCCGTACATTAGTTAATAAACTACTGGTTGCACCATCTTAAATACTCTGGCCTATTCTAGTTTCTCTCTCAGGAGAGTGCCCTCTGGAAGACTCCTGAGGGTGCCGGTTGGTGGAGAATCAGACTGAACACTTAGGATTCATCTTTCTGAGCCTTTTTTTCTACAGAGTGAAATTCTGCAATTTATAGGGTATGTGTCTCTTTGTGTGTATGTGCGTGTGTATATATAGACTAGAGTTCACCTCATTAATGCACTATTGACTGCAATATTGTCTTTTCATTTTTCCTTTAGGGTCTGAGGGTTTTTTCCCCCTTTCAGCTCTGCCTAGCTGTGTTTTATCCCAGCAAGTCTAGATCCGACATTGTCTTTTCAGAATTTTAGCAGCAGTATCATGACAGCTGTTAACCTTATGGCTCTCAGATGTGCTTGAGTTGAATTTTTTGTTCTTTGCTTTCTCTCCTTCAGTGCTGGAAAAGGATATTTTAAAAAGAAACACAATTTTTCAACCCATGAGTACTGTCGGCCTCTTCCTATATAAACCTGCATTCATACCTCCTGTCAAATGCTGGGCCATTGGCTCCTCTACCAAAGGAGAAATGCATTTAGCTTACCAAAAAAGGTTTTCTGCGGGCACAGTGGCTCACGCCTGTAATCCCAGCACTTTGGGAGGCTGGGGGAGGTGGATCACAAGGTCAGGGGTTCGAGACCAACCTGGCCACCAAGGTAAAACCCCATCTCTACTAAAAATACAAAAATTAGCCAGACATGCTGGCAGGCACCTGTAATCCCAGCTACTTGGGAGGCTGAGGCAAAAGAATCGCTTGAACCCGGGAGGCCGAGGTTGCAGTGAGCCAAGATCACACCATTGCACTCCAGCCTAGGTGACAGAGTGAGACTCCGTCTCAAAAACAAACAAACAAACAAACAAAAAAACAAAAAAACGGATTTTCTGTAAGCAGCACTGGGGAATCCAAACCCATCCTAACAATACTTTGTGAAACAAATCCCAGCTGTTATGTCGTTTGGTCCTCACAACTGCCATGAGAAATAGGTTGAGTGGGTGGCACTTATTCTCCCCATTTTATAGGTTAGCAAACCAAGGGACACAGAGGTGATGTCATGCTCCTAGGATGTGGTGAAGTGAGAGCTAGAGTCATGGGCCTCAGAGGACCAGTGCAGGGAGGATTTTACTTTCACCACATTTATTCATTCATCAGACTCTCAAATGAGCATTTTTATGTGCAAGTCCTGTGCTGTTTTGGGGTTGCAGAGTGGGATCAGACACTGTCTCACTGCTTTCATGAGAGGAAGGGAAGAGGACAAGGAGCCATGACAGTGTGATAAAGGCATTCGCATAAGTGTGGCACCCAGGGGGAGTCTGATATGCTCACTAGTGGAATAACTCTAGGCACAGTGCAGACACAAAAGCCCACAAAAGCAGGCATAGTGACTCCTGCTCATCCAGGGGGTGCCAGCAAGACAGTCTTGCAAATCTCCAAAGGAAGTTTGGATGTTCCCATGAGTGTTACCTGGGAGTAGCAAACGCTGGGGTTTGTAAGTGAATCAGAATTTAAGATTGCTCTAAGCTGGGCGTAGCGGCTCATGCTTGTAATCCCAGCACCGTGGGAAGCCAAGGCAGGTGGATGGCTTGAGCTCAGGAGTTGGAGACCAGCCTGGACAACCTGGTGAAACCCTGTCTCTACAAAAAATACAAACATCAGCTGGGCGTAGTGGCGCATGCCTATAGTCCCAGGTATTCAGGAAGCTGAGGCCGGGTGATTACCTGAGCATGGGAGATAAAGGCTGCAGTAAGCCATGGTGGGACCACTGCACTCCAGCCTGGGTGACAGAGTGAGACTTTGTCTCAAAAAAAAAAAAAAAAAAAAAAAAAAAAGATTAATGCAGTTCTTCGTATAGCTCCTTGAGGACTCTGTTTCCTCAACTGGTCTCAGCTTCATCACCAGGGAATTCCCTGTATTCTCCTGCCTTGCCAGTTCCTAAATAAGCCAAGCATTTTCTCCCTCCAAGCCATTGCTCATCATATTGAACTGTTGGTCTGTAGCATCCTTCTCCCCTTCTTTTCCAACTCACTCTTCCAGACCCAGATCAAATGCTGCCTCCTTTAAGAAATCTTCATAGATTTCCTTAGCAGGAAGGGAGGATTCCACTTTTGTTTTCCTAATTGTATATAAGTAAAAACCTGGGCCAGGTGCAGTGGGTCACGCCTATAATCCCAGCAGTTTGGGAGGCCAAGGTGGGCAGGTTACTTGAGGCCAGGAGTTAGAGACCAGCTTGGCCAACATGGCAAAACCCTGTCTCTACTAAAAATACAAAAATTAGCCAAGTGTGGTGGCGTGCGCCTGTAATCCCAGTTACTTGGGAGGCTGATGCATGAGAATCACTTGAACCTGGGAGTCGGAGGTTTCAGTGAGCTGAGATTGTGCCACTGCACTCCAGCCTAGGCGACAGAAAAAGACTGTCTCAAAAAAAAAAAAAAAAAAAAAAAAAAAAGGCCAGATCAAGTTCTTCCGTGTGGATTAAAGGCTTATTTCTTCAGTGTGACTTCTAGCAACTTGAGGCAGGAGGCTCTCCTCTCCCTCCAGGACTAAGCACAAGGCTGTCTTTGCTGAATAGAATTGAATTAAAATGAGAGGAAGGGGACACATCCATTACCCTTTGGTAATGGATGCTTTTTTGTCAGATGGTTTTTTGGTCCTTTTGGGGCAAATCAGGAATAGTTTGTCTATATGGCTGCTGGTACTTTGGGGATCTGGATGTTGCCAGCCTCACAAGTTCTAGTTCAGGGTGTTTAGACAGGTGTAGACCTGGTGAGTGGGGCAGGGGTCAGTGAATCACAGTGGCTTAGTTCTTGCTCTGAAAAAGCTTTTAAGCCATTGTTTCTCAATGGATGGTCCAGGTACTTCCTGCATCCGACTCATCTGGGGAAGTTACTAGACATTCAGGTTCCAAGCTCGGTCCCATAGCACTACACCAAGCTCTCTGGGGCTGGGGCCCAGGGATCTGCATGTGATTCTTCTCACACTGAAGTGCAGAAGCTACTGTTATAAGGGAACAGAATGACTTACTGCCAGTAGAGCTGGTGCCCAGAGGATAAGTCCTGCCCATGGGAGCCAGGAAACTAGGAGGAGTAGTGAGAACTGGACACAGACACTTCATCTCCAACCCATAAGGTAATAGGAAGGGTGAGCTCAGGGCTATGTGGCCTGAGCAGAGAATGGTGGCCACCAGCTGTGGCTCTGGGGGGATCTTTACAGCCTGAGAGGATTTGGTAAGGTTCATGAGGAGCATTCCAGGCTGAGGGTGGTTGGTTTGTTTTTCCAGACAGGTTTGTGAGGGAACTTTGTGTAAACTTCCCAGGGGAGAAGGTTAAAAATAAAAATCCCAAAAAACTGATGGAGAGTAACCTTCCCTATGTTTCTCTCCTTTGGTCCTAGGGCCTTTCTCTTACCTCTTCCCTTTGGCCTGTGGGTCCATTTACTCCGTATAGTAAGGGGAGAATATGTTTTAGCTGCTGCTCTGACAATCTTCATGTGGTACGGCAGGGGCCTGCCCACCCTAGCCATCTTCCTTCCTTTGTCCCATTCCTCAAACCACTGTGAATTCCTTCCCTCAGAAGCATTTGTCATTCCTACATTGCTCCCAAACCCTTGGGCAGCTCTTTTTTTAGCATTTTGCTTGTATGTTGATATCCAGTAGCCTCTTCTGCAAAGTGCAGATCTTAATTATGCCATCTGTTCCTTATTTATCTAGCAAAGTCCTACTTACCCTTCAACGCTCATCTCGGGTCACCCTCTAGAGATGTCTCCTCCAGCCTCCCCCTTTCCAGAGTCTGGCTTCAGTACCTTGCACAGTTCTCCCAGATCTCTCTTTGCTTACACACACCCTCACTCTCTTACCATCTAAGTTGAGGCCTGTTTCCCTTCTGGACAGTTCCTGGAGCTCAAGTGGCATTGTACTGTGGCTCCTAACCCAGGGCTGTGCACCCCTTCCCAGGGTGGCTTCGAGGATCAAAGGATGTTGTGTAAGGCTTGCGGAAGGCATCTCTGCAAACGTTCTTGCCCTCCTCCCTGGCTCTCATGACAGGGGAGGGTACTGAGCTGACTTGTTAGGCCAAGCGGTCAGGGAACTCCAGCGCCTCAGGCTTTCTGACTGGGTCTGGAGAAAGAGTGGAGGGTTATTCGCTTGGGGTATGTGGTCCTTCAGGACCAAGGAGCATGACCTGCCTCTTGCTACCCTCTCCCCTCCATGCTAGCTGGGATTCAGCTTCAGCCTGGGTGGCCAGAAGGGGCAGAGTTTTCCTCTGGGTCTTGGAAGCTGCCCCAGGTGGTATACCCAGCCACCCAGACTACACAGAAGACCTCAGAGGAAACGGAGGAGCCAAATGCTCACTAAATGGGCTTTGGTGAAAGGAGCCAAGACAAAACCCAGCTCTGTGCTTAATTAGAAAGAGTGTTTAATCCCTCCCCCAACAAATGCAGATTGCCCACAAAGGAGAACAGGAACCCAGTGGCCAGGAAGACCCGCAGCCTTATGAAGAAGCACTTTGGGCTGTGTAGGGCAGCTCCGCTATGATCTGATACAATGACTATTGTCAAGGAGGGTTGTTTTTCCATGTTTTTGTATCCTTTTCTTCACATTTTCTTTTGCTACCTAATTTCATGCATCAGAGGTCAAAAGACAAAAGGTCAGGCCTGGTTTAGAGACAGCAAACTCCCCACCACCAAGAACGTGTGTCCAAAAGAGCGCTTTGAGGCACCGCCTGCAGACACCGGCAGGTTTTCATCCCCGATTCTCTTTTGTCACTTCATGGGGTACATGAGTCTACATGCAAACTGCATGAGAAATGAGACACCAACTGCTGTACCAAATTAGGAAAAAATTAACTAAACTGTTTCTATCTCATACCTTGTTTATAAGAATTTGTACTTAACAAGGAAAAGCCCATCTTGGAACTCTCAGTCGGCTATGGTAGAGAACTTTACACACACACACACACGCACACACACACGCGTATGTATGTAAATATGTACATACATAAAATATATATACATATACACACATATATCCTATAAAAATAAAATCTGAGTACATATTTCTTAAATGTTTTGCTGGGAGGATTTATAAAGATCTGTCCAGAAAATTACCAATACTTGTTCTAAAAATTGTTTTAGTTGAAAGGATAGCAGCATTTCAGTATGAATAATTTAGCATGATTATTTTGGTATGTATTTAGTATGAATATTTTGTCCTCAGACTGCAAATGTTTTCAATGTCTCATTTTGGATTCTTAGGTAAAAGATTGCCAAAGTTTCCTTATGTGATAGGTCCACACCATGTGTTTATAATGAGGATACAATGTCATGATTTCCCATTAGAAATATTTTCATGATTTGGGGGAAAATGACTTTCTGATTGTATGTTCATAAGCTCCTCATATTAGATATTTCAAATGGTTTTCATCCGACTGAAAATAAATTAGGGGATATTTTTAATTTTTCTTTGTGTAGAGGATTTTTTTTTTTGGTAGATTTGCATTCAGTGCCAGAAGGCTCCCACCCCCAGTACAAAGTGAAGGAAAAGTTAAGGCTTTGGAAGTGTCTCTGGTGATGGCTAAACACTGAGACTGGCTTCAGGGCTCATCTCAAAGGTGCTTTGGCCCAAGCGTGGCTCATCTTTTCCATCTTACTCTGGGCTGGGTTGCTAAAGATAGCGAATCAGCAGCAAATCTGAAAGATTTTTAGAGCACAGTTTTATTTCCGGCACATTCTCAAATCCAGACTTCATATCCTGTAGTCCTCTGACCTTCCCAAAAGACTTTCCTCCCAAAAGAAAAAATAGAAATCAGCCCACAACCTGCCCTGAGGCTGAGGTATTCACTTGGCGATTTGCAGGTTCACATGGCAGGCTCCAGGGAAAGCACCCCAATCCTGGGGTGATCCTCTCCCACAGCTCTGAAGTTACTACAGAAAAATGGAGAATGAAGTAAGCGAGAATATTAAAGGGCCTACTTAAAGGCGCGCCTCACTTCCGTTTAACACTCTGATCTGCGTCCAAAACTAAAAGAATCCTTTAGCTTGTGCGCTCACCCTCACTCAAAATCGCTTGTGAAGTAGGCTCTTTTATGTTCCAATACTTCATGGAATCAAATTATATCACATTAAAATGTTATTAGTTTAAAACACATTAAATAAATGCAAGTCTGGGCCGACGCATGAATATTTAAAGCTCACATCACACGGTAAAATAGAAGAAAAGGGGGTGAGGAGAGCTAACAGAACATCGTATAAGTACTGATAGAAATAAAACATCCTATGTGCAAACTTTCTTTAGCAAAATATGGTTTTATTACTTACACTTATTATGGTATTGTTAAATTTGAAAAGAAATATAAAGAGAAATGAACTGATTTACACTTGTTTTCAATGTTAAACAACCAGAATGCCAGTAAATCTTTTCAATGCCCTATTTTGGATTCTTAGGTGAGAGTGGATTGCTGGGACGTGTTAGCAAATTTTAAATACAACTGATTGCCTGTTTTCCATATTCATATATTGCGAATGTAACTCCAGGAGAGTGAATTTTATCTCAAAATTCTCCAAGAGTTGCCTTCATATAGCGTCTCTGTGCATATGCATACGGCATACACTTGACGTCTGCCATGTGTACCTGTGCGCTGGAAACCAGTCGTGGAACTGAATTGAATTACTGGATTTGAGTTGAAATGAACCCATCCAAACGACCCAGGTCTGCGCTCTTTGAGGCTTCTCTCAGTAACATTTCTAATGAAAGCAAGAAAAGCGGTAAAGTAAAACAACAACAGCAACAACCCACCATGAGCCCCAGGTTACCCGAACACAGACCCATCGCGTATTCTAGCGCAACACAAGTATTTCCAGGTGGCGAGTCGCTGGCACATGGTGCCCCAGCGAGCCAGCACCCGGAGCTCGAAGCCCTGTATGCGCAGAGGACCCCACTGCCAGCTGAAATGGGTGTTTTGACCCAAACCAATCCTCAGCTCCTTTCCGCCGCGGGCGCCGCCTGAAACCCCGAGGCTGCTGCTGGCCCGCGATGTGCGCTTTTTGCGCTTTGCGCTGGGGAAGTTGCAGTTGGAGAGGCGCCCCCATCCATCCCGGCACCGCCCCTAGGCAAGCCCCAAGTTTATACCGCAAGGGACCAACTCTCCGCGACTCGGCGTCCACCCTCAATGCTGACACCGTTCAGGCCGGGCAAACGAAGCAGGGCGGGGCTGGGCATTAGGGGCGCCGCCTGCCGAAGATGCGGTACCACGTGCGCGCTGTGCGGACCCCGAATCCTGTGAGTCCAGCTCCGGCCACAGGCTCTCGGAGAACTGGGCCCTTAGCTTTAGGGCGGGGCCTCTTCTTTGCCTCCTGCCTGGATGTGGGCTCCCACTCACGCTCTGCGCGAGCTCCGGAGCCGAGCCCCAGTGCCAGAGTCGTTCCCTGCGGCTTCTCCCAGGACTCGCACAGAGGGAGGCCCAGCGGCGGACGGCGATGGCCCAGCCTTTGCTAGATTCCGGGCTAGGCGTTTAGGGAAGAGGGGCACCGGGCCGGAACTGAGCTCCAGTTCGGGCTCCAGGAGCCCTGGAGCCCCCCACGATGTTTCCTGGCTGAGTTAAAGAGCCCGACCTTGGCCCCTCGCCTGGCAACGTCGGCCTCCCCCTCCCTTGCCCTCAGCGTCTTAGCTGGAGGGAAGCTCGCAGCGTGCCTAGGCCAACCCCTTCTGCGTCTCTTTTCTTTTCCTGTCACTCTCTGTTTTCGGTTTCTGCTTGCTCCTTCTCACAGAATGCCAGAGCGAGCAGGGGCCTGGAGGAGTCTCCGCACCAGCCCCCTTCCGGGGCCTCCAATCTGCCTTCCCCACTGTCTAGTCTCCCCGTTCCATATTTCTTTCTGTATAGACTCTGCTTGTATTTCCTCGCCGATTGAGCCAGCATGTGTCTCTGCTTCTAAATTTGCCTCTCCTCTTGTCCCTCGTGTAACATTAAACAAAGCAAGGTGTGCTGAGCTGGAGAAGTCCTAGCAACGTGGACAGAAGGAATGGCTTATTCCGTCCTCGGAACATTTCCGGTCACTACAGTTCGGTTTCCCCTTGAGGCGGCGCCAGCGCCGGTTCCGCCCCACAGGCCACTGCTACGGAGGCGCCCGCTCGCTGTCTCGCTCTCTGGCGGTGTCTGCGTGTGTTCGGGTGTGGGCACATGTATCTGTGCTTGCAAACCAGGGCGGGCTCTCCGAACCGAAAGCTGCGCGGAGTTGGGTTTCTGGGATTCTAGGGCTGCGGTCAAGGGAGATGGGGGATTTTCCCGGGATCCCGACGCCTATCTGAGCCTAGACTCCCCGCGTTACGGCCCCTTGTCCAGTATCTCTAGGGCCGCAGCGTCCATTCCGTGTCCTCCGAAGTGGTTCGTCACCTGCTCCGCTGCGGGGACCCGCCCCTTGGGCCAACGCTGCGGGAGTCCGGACGGTCCGAAGCACGCTGTCCAGGCGCAAGGGGAGACCGACTCACAGGGGACGGGGTGGGCAAGGGGACGGCGGCTGGGCCTCGGTACCCCGCGAGGGGGGCTCTGTGATTCTGACCCAGCACCGGCGCCTCCGGGCCCGCGAGGTTTTGACGACCAGCGGGCGCCCCCTCGGGAACCACATTTGTTTGCCTCTGGTCTCCAGCGTCCAGAGCGCGATGCGGCGGAGCGCGGCGAACCCACGATTCGTGATGCTTGGCCTGATCCTCTGCCCTTCATGGGTGTGGGCAGGAACGGAGTAGTGGCTGATGTCCCCTCCCTAATCCCAAAGCCCCACAAAAGCCAAAATACACATGCAAACTCTCACCAAAGCATCTCACAAACACAAAAACTAAAGCCAACACATGAAAACATAACCCCAGCCCCTATCAAAACATACAGCTCAAAAAAATAAAATCCAAATCGAGGGAAACAAAACACACACAACACGAAATTCCCTAAGGCAGCACACACACAAACGACACCCACTCACACCAAATCAAAACACATGTAAACACCGCGGAGAAGGAAAAGCCTTACAAACGACACACAAGAAGACAGCCTGCAAAGACAAAGGACAAAATCACACAAAATCAAAACTCACCCCAAAGACCAGGACTTACAGAGCAAAACCCGCTAAAATCAATCCCACGAAAAAACAACACGCAAAACACCCGAAACAAAAGAATCTCCCATGGATAAATGAAAACTCACAGAAAACAAACAAAAACAAAACAAACCCTCTACATGGAAACAACAACAACAACAAAACACCAACACCCCCGCCCCCAGCCCGGGGTGAAATGTCAATTCCAGGAGGGCTTTTGATCTCCAGGCGCGGACAGGCCGCACCTCCCAGGCGCTGCCTCCCGGCGTGGGCTGGGGCTAGGCTGCGGAGGGAATGAGTCGAGCGCTCGGAGATGGCCAAAAATCAAATTGCGGGGTAGGGACACGGGCCGGCAGGCTGCAGAGAGGAGGCGGCGCTGGGGAACTGCGCAGACCACTTGGTGGGGGGGCCGCCCGGGAATCCACAGCCACATTTCCGATTGTGGCGAAATCTGCTCAGTGGATATGTGATGTCCAGTTGCCGCCGGGGGCCCCCCTTTCCTCGAGCTCTAGGCTCTTCCCCCTAGGTTGTGACCCAGCCTCGTGACCACCCCCTCCAAAAAACAAACAACACTCTTGCTGAGGACGATTCACTCTCCAAAACTGCCATTGTCCGGCGGGCCAAGAGTCCTCCTACGGAGCGCTCCCCCGCCCTGGAGAACCTTTCCCCTGCGACCACCCCGCTGCAGGGCCCCACAGGCTTCCAGTGGCCAGGTCCAGCAGCTGAACTAACTCGAGACTGGGGAGGGGCACAGGGAGGGGAGGCTTGAGCCTGGGCCGAAGAGAGAGGGCTGGCCATGCCACACCTCTGCCCGGTCTCTCTAGATCTGATTTCCTCTCTGGAATCAAGTCCTGGGGCTCTGGGACTCCACAACCTCTCAGGGCTCCGGGACAATGCGCTTCCATTTATGGGCCGGGGTAAGGTGTCTGGAACTCTAGCCAGTCTCCAGGAGCTACTGAGATGTTCTGCTCTGCCCGGGTGCTCCAAAGCGGAAGCCCGGATTTCATCTCCAACATTTCACAGCTTAACCTCCATGCTCTGGGCCAGAATGGAACTTGATGTGGGGAGGGGTCCTGGGACCAGGAGACTGGATGGGACCTGGGGGCTTTAGGGATCTGGCGCTGCCCTAGGGTCAGGGGCCCAGCAATAGACAGGGCCCCAGCAAACTGGGGTGGGGGTTGGATGGCTGGGAACCCTGGGGTCGGGCGCCGCCCTAGGGGTGAATCTGAGTAAACCGGAGCGTCCCCTCTGTGCCTGGCAACACTGCCAGCCTTTGCAACCCCTTTCAAAAGCACCTGCGTGGCCGAGCAGTTAATTTCTTTAAAAACAAAAACCCGGCCTGCGCCCGTCTAAGCATCGGGATTTGCACATGGAGATGTCACAGGCCCCGCGCACAGCGCAGAGGGCCGCGACTCCCAAGCGAAGAACTTAATAGAGGGTGCGGCTGCGAGACCCAGGCTCCCGGGCTCGGCTTCGGTCTGCCCCTTCCCGTAGGTGCGCTGGCTAGCGCCCGGCGCAGTCTGAAGCCTTCCTTCCCTCCCCCCCAACCCCTATAAAAGTCTAGGGCGGCGCGGCAGCAGCACTGCTGCTCTCCCGGCTTCCCGCTCTACTCTGGCCCGGCCCGGTCCGCCACGTCTGGCGCGCTGAGCAGGCCAGGCAGCGCAGCGCCTACCCTTTCCTCGCTCCGGGCCGGCTGTACGGGGCGGCGCGCTGGGGGCGCGGCGTGTCTGGGGACATCTTGTGATGTTGGCGAGAACAGGACATGATCTCACATGGCGAGAAGCTCTTTAGTTCCTTAATCATTTCACGGTGCCTTCGGACGCTTTTTTTCCACCTAAAACGTTTAGTTTCAGCTCAGTGATCAGCTACCCCAGCTCCGCGGGGGAGCGGAAGGCTTGAATTATTCCGACCTGTGAGCGGCCCCTGACACCAAAAAGAAAAAAAAAAGAAAAAAAAAAGGCACAAAAAAGTGGAAACTTTTTTCCCTGTCCATTCCATCAAGTCCTGAAAAATCAAAATGGATTTAGAGAAAAATTATCCGACTCCTCGGACCAACAGGACAGGTAGGACCGCGATGCGGGCTCCAGACGTGCAAACTCCGGGACACAGCCAGGCCCTGGTCCCCACGCAGGGTGACCCTGGAGGAGGAGGGGGTGCCCGCATTTTCGTAGAGACTGTCTGTCTAACTGCGGCCTGTTTGTTATGTTTTTTCACCTGTCTGTTCACACACTTCTGCATCAGTCCAAGTATCTGTGAGTTTGTTTGTGTTTTTCTGTTTCTGAATGTTTATGCTGGTGTCCTTCCGGGGGTCTGCAAGTTAGGGCCTGTGTGTTTATATAAGGGGCTCAATGTGTGCCTGACTGACAATAAGTTTGTGTGTCCCTGTATATGTATTTTTAAAAGATATAAAAATATATGAGTTTGTGTCCAAAAGTTTGTTTGCCTGTGTGTGTGTGTATCTTTATACCTGTGAGGTATTCGTGTGTGTTTATAAGTTAGTATTTGTGTGTATATTCTTCTAGGTATCCAAAATGTGTGGCTACTATGAGTGTTATTTATGTAATTGGGAAATATCTGAGTGTACATCCACTATTTTAATGGTCTGCGTTCACCTGTTATATCCCAAGTGATTTTGGAAGTGAGAAACAGGTGGCTACACTGACCTTTCCGTTTTTGGATGTCAACAGCTGTCCAATGCATAAATGCCAATGTTCACATTGTGTCTCCAGGCAAACTCCTAGACGTGAGTCTGGGGCCTATGGAGACCCGTGGTGTTTAGCATGTGCATAGTAAGGCCCAGTTTCCATTCTATTGGGAGACAGAACCAGGAATGAAGGTGTGAATTCGGGGCATGTGCCTCTTGGTGTGCAGTGGGCACTGTTGAGGCTACCATTTCTACAAACAAGTCTCCTGTGGTAGGCACAACCTTGAAGGTGAGAGTGGACACCTGTGGGGTTAGTTGTGACATTTCTAGGGACCCCCAGCCTCCCTTCACTTTCACCTAGATAAGCCTCTGACACTGGCATGTGTATTTGTGTACACACACACACACATAAACACACTGTGTCCTCAGGTTTTATCCTGTGGGTGCCGCTCCAGTGGAGCACAGTGGGTGGGTGCATGTGCATAGTCTGGGCATTCAGCTCTGGTGCCTGTGTGCACAGAGGCCTCTCTGGCATAGGTCCCCATGTGCCTCCCACAGGCCTGAGAAGTAAGTAGCAGGATGTGTTTATGTCTGAGAGGAGATATCAGAGACAGTAGGCCTCCATCTGCCCTGAGGCATGAGTCAGGTTTGGGGGCCCTCTTTCACTCACTAGACCACTGTGAAACTCCCGCACAAACACACTCCTGGCCCTGGCAAGAAGTCCTTCCCCCATCCCTGTGCCCTCTGAGAACCCCCACCTCTACTCTAGCCTCAAATACAAGCCTAAGAGTAAAAAGGATAAACTTAGACCCCAAGCCCAGGACAACTCCTGGGACATAACTGTGTTTCCAAAATCTAGCTGAAGAGAAGTGAGGGCAGAGATCTGAGGCAGAAGAGTGTTTCCAGGATGAGGGCTCAGGAAAAGGTACCTGGAAACCCCTCTGCTCCATCCTCAATTCTCAGAAGGCCCTTCTTCCTGGCAGTGGGTTTCTCAGCATATGGGCTTTCAGAGAGACCTGAGCCTGGAAGTGGGCATTGTGTATTTGTTGGGAATGAGCCGGGGATGTGTGAGTGTTGTGGAGAGGGTCTCTGTAGTCCTCGGGCTGGCTCTCCCGACAAGCTGTCTAGAAGAATGTAATTCATGACGGTCGATGGGCTCTTTGATTAGTTCAATCGCCTGAATAATCGTTTAATCAATAAAGCATTTCATTCCTCAGCACAGTTGGACTGGGTGGGGCTTGGGGTGGGGTGAGATAGGGGAGCCCTAGGCTGGCCAGGGCTTAAAATCTAGCGAGCCACGCCCCCTCCTCACTGATGGGTTGGGGAAGAGCTGCCTGCCTGGAAAAGGGCGACAGTTCAAGTGAGACTGCACTTCCACCTGTCCACTCCAGCTTGGGTCAGGGCTGGAGAAGAGAGGGAAGCTGAAAAGCTGTCCACGCTGGTGCTCAAAGGGGTGTCCAGGTCTGGTTCCTATGAGAGCTTCTTCCTTCTCCCAACTTCTAGGTATTTCATGGGTCAATAGACTTCCTTTTTCTTCCTTCAGAACCATATTCCATTTCTTACCCCAACCTCAGTTTCCCTATCTGCCCAATGGGGAGGGAGTGTGTCCTTCTGGCTCTAAGCCCATGATAAGGTCAGGTCAACACTAAGCAGGGAGCCACTTAAGGACCTTCTCCTCTAATGTCTTCCTTGCTGTAGCGAAAGAAAACAGAGGTTCAGAGAGGGGCAGGGACTTGTAGGAGATCATAAAGCATGAGTAATGGAAGGAATAGGAATGGAAGGTGACCTCTCTGCCCTTAGACCTCCTGTTCCTGCTGGGAGAAGAGACAGATTCCCCCCTCTCTCCATGGACTCCCTTGGAGAAAAACTACTATCGGGCAAGTAGTAGTCTCTCCTTGCCATGGGAGCCCTTGTGTCCTTAGGCCCAGGCAGATTTGGATGGGTTGAATACTTTCCCACTGGCCATTGGCATCAAGTCTCACAGTTCTGGAATGAGCCTGGGATGGAGTGATAGATAGTAACAAACCCCTATCCATGAAGCTTCATCTCACAGAGCCTAAGAAGTCACATCTCAGGGTTTGTTGTCTGTATTAAATAAACTGGGAAGCAGAGACTTTAGAAGGGGCTGCTGGTCTCAAGTATTTGGGAGAAAGAGTTAGTCCCAGCGCCCCTGGCCTGCAGAACATGCTGGTAATGATAACACACCCCCACTAAGGCGGTTTTACGTGGTTCTTGAAAAACCTGGTTAAATTCTCATTTTTTCTCCTTCCTCTTCAAGAACTCCTGAAAACAGAGCCAAGTCAAGTAGAGCAGACTCCTGATCCAGGGACAGAAATCATGCAGGAATCTGCCGTGCCTTGACTTTCTGTATAATTTCAGGTCAATTTCGTTCCCTCTGATACTTAATTTTTTTATTTTTTAAAAATGAAGTTTAGAGAGAACTCAATGGGTTGAGACAGCCATGCTGGCAGCATCCCTGATCTTTCCAGAACTGAGCAACCAGTCTGAGCCCTACTGGGCCTCACTTTGTCAGAAGCAAGAACAGGGAAATGGGCTGCACCTGGGTTGAGGGAGTCGATGTCAGGCTAATAGAGTACTGTTAGCAGCCCCCACATCCTGAAGCGGCGGTAATGCAGTGCGCTGGGAGGCGAGAAAGGGAACGCCGGGAGGGGGTGTGTCCCCAGTGAAGCGAGGTCTCTGGCTTCTCAAACATTATTCTCAATGGGCTGTCTTTCAGTACTAAAACTTTCAAAGGCAATTCGGTTTACATAAATGAGTTTCGTCCTGGATAGTTTCCTTTCGCGGTCTCCTGTCCCCAGCGCCTAGCATAGGGCTCGGCCCAAAGCTCTGCTACTGGGAGAAAGAAAGCGCATCACTGTAGATCACAGAGGCCCGACTACGTTGAGAGCCGCGGTGAGACCAGCTCCGCGCTAGTCGTGTTCTCCTGGACCAAGGCTGCGGCTCGTGGGCGTTCAGAGACAAGACTGAGACGCAGTAGCCCGGCTCCACCGTGGACTTGCTGTGCAGCTTCGAGCTAGTCACGTAACCTCTCT
This sequence comes from Rhinopithecus roxellana, assembly GCF_007565055.1. Taxonomy (NCBI): domain Eukaryota; kingdom Metazoa; phylum Chordata; class Mammalia; order Primates; family Cercopithecidae; genus Rhinopithecus; species Rhinopithecus roxellana. The sequence goes on from NC_044564.1 coordinate 21,807,062, forward strand.
GGGCTGTCGTTTGGTGACCTGTAAGGCTGGGCTAGGTGATCACGGTATCAGGTCTGGTCGCGCCTTTTGAGGTTGGAACTTTCCAGAGGCGGCCCACTTGGGCAGTGATGAATCATCCCCACCCAGGGGGAAACTCCTTTCCCCAAGAACGCCGCGAGGTGCGGGAGGGGGCTGTTCTGGGTGCAGAGGTAAGGTGGGTCCTGTGTGTGCCACGCAGCAGAACACTGTCCTGAAGCTGAACACCTACCGTGTGAAACAGGGAATCGGCGCTACTCCTGCTCGGGCAATGCCCTGGGGCTTCTATACAAGTCTCACTGGTATCCGAAGGAAAACCTGCGTGTGCGGGCATATTCCAGCCGAGTTCTTCGATTTGGCAGCATCGCCCCTCCCTCACTATCCCGAGAGCGGCTCTGGAGAGGCCCTTTTGAGAAAAGTTTCCAGCCCGCAGCCTTTCTTCTACCCCGGACTTGCTGTGTGACTTTGGACAAGTCGTATCCTGCCTCTGGGCCTCGGGTTCTGCACCTGTGAAATGGAGAAAGCATAGCCTCGGGACCCTTTTAGCGCTAAGATTCTAGAGAACCTGGGTTTGTAGGCCTGAGCTCAACAAGAGAGGCTGGGGGTGGGGGTGTCACTGGCTGCATCCCTCAGGGCGTCCCGCACTCCCGCCTCTCCAGTAGGTGTGCAAGCCGCCATGTTGAGTCTGAGCCGAGGATCTGAATTCTGGTCATTTCCGACCCACTGGGCGCCATCGGGTGAAGCCAGTGCGGGAACTCTATTCCATCCCTGTCCCTCTGTGCTGTTGCGACCTTCCTGCTCCAAGGCCTCGGGTGAAAGGGGAAGATCCGGACAGGCAGGGTTCCAGACAAAGAAGAGATAACGCCGCCACTCCACCCCAGCGCGCACTGCAGCCTCCTGGGTCCCCAGAGGCCCGCCTGGGGCCGTTTTCCGCAGCTGTGCCCTGGTGGGGGGTGGGGACGGGTGTCAGCGCCGGAAACTTGTCTACTGGTCAGGGACAGCTGGGTGTGGAACAGGGACAGAAGGTGGGCCCAAGGGTCGACCCAGTGCAGGAGTTTGAGAAGTAGAGCGTGAGTAGAGAGAAGGCAGAGGAAGGCAAACCGAAGCAGAGAATAAAACAAGAGGATAACCTAGGAATACTCCCATGATCACCCTGTACTCTATCTTCCTTACAAGCCCAGTCCTGGAACAGGCATCTCAAAGCCCTTGTTTTGGTGGATTTATGTTTAATATTAGCGGAACATCACTCCTGAAATACAAAGTGAGTCTTCAGACCACTCCTGGGGGTTGCTGGGGGCAAGGGAATCCTCAGCGTATTTCTTGTGCCAGGGCCCAGATGACTCACAGAACTAACTATAGCTTCCTGGGTGAAGAATGACTATCACATGCTTCCTTTTCAAGGTCCAGTTTCTTTGACTGTTGTGCCTTAAACCCCACCAAGAAACGGACTCTCTAGTCAAAGATCCTTTCTGTAGCAAGAGAGTTCTGCTACAAATCCATCCATTTTGTCTACATGGGGACAGGAACTTCCTCTGTAGACGGAAGGTCGGGTTTTCCCGTCAACTGGAAGCTGCCCTACTGTAGCGCGCCTGGCTACTTTGCTTGACCCTTGCAGATAGAATGCCCCCGCACACCCGCCCGCTTCAGGGGCCCTTATTAGCCCTGGACGCGACTTGGCTCATTCGGTTCTCAAGAAACTTTGAGCTGGGTGCGGAATTACTCCAGTGGACAGAAGCGCAACACCAGCTCCCAAAGCGTCTGGCAGTTCTTGATCTGAGGCAGGAAAGAGGGCCAGCCACTCTGCTTGGGCAACCTGGCCCAAAGCCTTAGCCCCTCCATCCAGGTGCGCACTGGTGCGCCCGAGTTACTAACTTTAAAAGAGTGTGAGATATTCTCGCCCTTCCCCCAACGTCTCTGCCTTTGGGTAATGCAGCATTGAGGGCCCTGCAGGTGGAGTGAGGGAGGAGGGTGGACGAAGAGGAGCCAGTGGTGGTTTAGTAGGTACCTGATAAAATTAGGAAATAAAATTAGGAAATATTTCTGTGGAAGGAGCCTTCATTAAAATCTAGTTAACCCCACTCTGCCCATTTTACAGATGAGGAAAGTGAGGTCAGAACTGGCAGATATGCACACACTCCGATGCACACACTCCGATTCCATCACGAGCCTGATGGTGCTGGATCTCTACTGCGCTCCTTGTCTTCCTCCAACATAGATTTTTTTTTTTTTTTCCTGGAGACTTCCCCCATTCTCACCCTTCACTCAGCTGCTCTTAAGCCCTGAGAGCGTCCCAGGATCCCAACGTCGCGGTGGGGAGGTCGAGCCCGCGTGGGACCCGCAGCATGGCTCTCCATGCAATGCGTGGGCCCCCTTTCCCCTCCCCACAGCCGCGATTCACTAGGCCTTAGTCCAGCGCGTTTGTCAATGAACGTGGCGCCGCCGCCTGGGCCCCGCCCCCCATTCTCTCCCATTGCCCAGGTATCCGCTAATCAGGCGGAGCCCGTGGGCTGCTTAGCCAATGGGGCGGTGTTTCGGGCCAGGGCCGGCTGCCGCCACTCTGATTGGCTTGGTGGAGCGTGATTGGCAGATTAGCTGCCGCCCCGCCCCCGCCCGGAGGGAGCTGAGCCCCGGGCGGCGCTGTCCACACGCAGCGGGTCCTGAAAGCGGCTCCGGGGCGGCGCGGTGGCGCACTGTGAGCGCCGAGCAGGCGGAGGGCTAGCGCCGGCGGCGGCGGCGGCAACGCAGGCAGTCAGAGCCGGCTGCGGCTCCGTCTCAGCCCCGGCAGCCCCGGCGGCCTTGGTGGCGGGGACCCTCTGCTCTCTCCTCTGTTCCTCACTCCACGCTTGGGGCAGGTACGGCGGCCGTCCCGGAAGAGGCAGCGGAAAGACAGTGGAACCAGACCCACGAGGGAGGGCGGCGGGGTGCGAAGAGTTGGTAGGCACGAGGTAGACACCCCGGCGAGGAAGAGTCTGTCGCTGGTGTCCCCGTTCCTGGTCCCAGCGATGGGCGAGCAGCGGGGGCCGCGGGAACTTTGAAGGCAGCGGGTTTCAGGGTTGGAGGGCTGCACGCTCCCGGGGACTCCGGAGTCGCGGCCCCAGCGTCAGGGGCGGAAGCATCTCCAAACCCGCAGGAACCCCGCGCTGCTGTAGAGGAAGTTCTTTGCAACTTCGTCCGAGACGTCGGAGAGCCAGTTGGAGAGAGGCTGAGGGGAAAGTCTGAGCCCCAGAGACTCGGAGAAGCAGAGAAAGAAAGGATCTGGCGGAGACCGAGGGGTCGAGGAAGGACCCCAGAGGCATCGAGGCCGCGGAACCAGCCTGGCAGCCCCCGGGTCTCGCTGCCCCCTGAGTGAAGTCAAGGGCCGAGTGTTCCGGCGGCCTCCTCAGAGCTGCTCCTACCCGGAGCCGGGGGCTGCTGGCTGTCCCGGAGGCGGGCCCCTACGCTATGCCCCCGAAGCCGTGGGCGCCTTGGCCGCAGCTACCCCGGGCTGGGCCCAGAGCCGCCGCTTGAGCCAGCCAGGGAGGGAAGCCAGCCGGAGTTGGGCACCCGCTCCTAGCCGGGCTGCGCTAGCACCGTTTCCCGCCTCTCCGCGCAGCTCCCGGCGGTCTCCAGCAGGGAGGCTCTGAGAGAGACCCCGAAGCTCCAGCAGTGTTTTCTGAACCCAGCTCGCATAGTGCCTGGCCTAGTGGCGCGGCTACCTATCCGCCCTGGGCAGCCCCTTGGCGCCGGGAGGCGGCGGCGTGGGCCGGCCTGCAGTCTGGAGCGCCCCGATGGAAATACACTGTAAGCACGACCCGTTTGCATCCATGCATAGTAAGTAGGCGGCGAGCTCGCTTCTCTCACTCTCCCGCCGGGACCGGGTTGGGGGTGCCGGACCGTGGGTCAGGTACTAAGGCCAGGAGGATCTTGGACCTCTGCAGCCGCGCAGCCAACTTTGCAAAGTGCAGGGATCCCAGACAGCGGACCTGAAACAACGCGCTTGGCCGCCGGGGCTGGAGCACCTGGTCCGGGAATCCCGCCTCCGGCAACGCGTAGCGTGGGCAGCCAGCTGCAGCCTTTCAAGGCTCCGGCGGCGACGTTTCAGCTCTTTCGGAGAACCCTGGCTTGGACCCGTAGAGGGCTCCGGGCCAGGCCAGTTGGAGGGCAGTAAGTTGTAGGGAGAGGTCAGTCCGAGTCTCAGACAGCGCCCCACACCCCTACTCCGATGGCGCCTTTTTCAGCCACGGGGCTGATCCAGACTGGAGCTTGGAGGGAAAGTGGGGCCCTGACTCGTGTCTGTATGTGTGGAGGAAGAGGTTGAGAGCTAAGCGAGGACACTGGGACTAGGGCTCCAAAGGTGTCCTGGAGTTGAGAAGGGGGCTTTGAAAAATCAACGAAGTAGCGGTTTCTGAGTTCAGCTTCTGCTTAGGAGCTGGCCAGTTCATACAGAGACCCTTAAAGACCCCATTAGGTCCTTCTCTGCAGGACGTCTTTTCTCATGGCTTCTCCCCTTTAAAAAAGGAGGATAAGAAAGCAAAAAGAAAGAAAGAGGAAGCCAATTATTCACCACGCAGACACCCCCACCTCTGAAAGATGCAGCGTGTGTAGGAGACGGGAAGGGTCATTTTGGGCGAGGGCAAGGCCGGCCTGGCTCCCTGGCTCGCAGGGATCCTGCCAATTCACCCATTAGCACAGCCTCCTGTGAGATGAGCGCTCCTCTCACGGTGAGTTAACGCCGGATTAGATTCGGAGATTTCAAGGAAATTCCAAGTGGAACGAATCGCGTTTCCTTTCTGTTTGCTGCAGAGCCAGGCTGGAGGAAGGTGCCAGGCTTTGGCAGCCTCCGCTCCGGTGCCGCTCGGGTCTCTGCGGGCTGCAGGTCAGGGAGTTGCTCCCGGGCTAGAAGCCCTCCCTGTGCCTGGTCCCCCCACCCCGCGCCAATCCCCCCCCCTCCCGCGCCAAAGCCTGGGATCCAGCTTTCCTAGTCGCAGGTCCCCTATTTAACAAAGGCAGCGGAGACCCGGCTGGAGAGAAGGAGAGCTTCCCGTGGCGAGCATGTTCGTGTCTGCCACGGAGTGCTGAGTGGTCTGGCAAGCAGGGGAAAGCTTGTCTAGGCAGCCAGGGCTGGCTGCGGGCAGCTCAGTTTCTCTTTGTGTCAATTTTCTGAGTCTGAAGTAATCCCCCAAAGCAGTGGGGAGCTCTGTGCAGAGGAACTGCCCATTCTGGTTCCAGTCCAAACGATTCCTCAAGGTTTGGGGCCTGTGACCAACTGGTTTCCAGTCTGTGGTGACCCCAGTGCCCTCCACAGCCTTTTCCGGCTCGAACTCCAGCCTGGCTCTGGGGAGGCTCTGATCTCGCAATGGAAGCCCAAAACAAATCAGTTGGGGAAATGCTCTGAGAGGTGGGCAAGCCCTTGGCTCAGCCAAGGAGCAACTATGGGGACAGATGGGGAGCACCAGCCCCTGCGCTTCTCTGCTCACCGGTGGAAATCCACAGGCCCTCACTGTGTCCTTCTGCCCAGAGCTCCGTGGCCCTGAGGTTGTGCCCTAGCTCTTGGGGAGATAGCATCAGACCTGGTGGTCTCTCGGCTAAGCATCAGCGTGGAGAAGGCAGCTCCTTTCAGGTGCGGGTTAGCCAACCACTAATGTCTGTGCCTCCTTGTCCTGGCCATCAATCTACCCCCTCCGTGGGAAGTGCTCCCTCCCATTTTCAGTCTCCCTGGCAGCACAGTGGGGGCTGGGCCCCAGCCAGCCTAGCTTCCAGAGCTGGTGCAAGACCTTGGCTTCTCTGGAAGCACTCTCGGTTCTGAGGCCCAAAACTGTTTTCTTGCACAATGTAGGCCTGCTCTGCGGCCCCAACTTGCTAGCAATGGGGAGTGGGGGGTGCAGTAGATCCTGGAAGGTGGCTGAGGTAGTAGAGGATCAGATCAGGTCCCACCTCCTCACCTTCCTCCTGGCCCTGTCAGTTTCTTCTTCCTGTTACCTCTCCCTCCCTCCATCCCCCTACCACTGCTTCCCCCCACCACTGCTTCAGAGCCGGATAGCTTCTTTGGAGAGGGGCAGGGGCTTCCAGGAAATGGCCTTCTGAGTTTGGAGGAGTCCCTACCCACTATTCCAGGCTCATGATTTTCATCAGCACAGTAACCTCCTGCTCTCTTCCTGAGCTGTTTCCCTAGGTATCTTTACCAGTTATAAAACACTTATAGCCAGTGTCCTACCTGAGGGTGGCCTAAACCTTCAGCTTCACCCATTTTACAGAATATGATATTGAGGTCAGAGAGACA